>NC_092503.1:47696688-48013438 GCF_047511675.1 Marmota flaviventris | reverse complement strand
TTTTGTGTGTATATATGGTTTAGTGCATGCATGCACACACACAGAGGCACGTTTTTATAATACCATTTGATATTATTCCTGTGAACATTTAGAAGATGGATTCCCAGCCCTACATACCTAGCACTTTGCACCTGTGTAGACCATTTGTTCACTGTGGTACTCTATTTTCAGAACTTTATACCTTAAACTTTCTTGATGTCTGTCTCTTCATTAACAAATAGAAGTTTGAACGAGGTGGTGTCTAAGCTCCTTTAGGATTTAAAATTGGATTTTTCTTGCATTCAAGTATTTGTTCCCCATGGTCATATGGTAGACTTGGCTCTCTTTCGATTGACTTTAGATTTGCAACAAAAAGAAAAAAAAATCATACTAGGTGGTTGTATGTTTTGGGGATATGTAAATATATGTGGGTATTTGTCATTCTATATTCCCCTTTAGCTTTGGGAAATGTGGTGTCTTCGGTGGTAAGCCTTGGACGTTCAACCCTTTTTACAAATAGTGTATTTATTTCAGCACACAGAATCTGACTACTGTTTGCTTTGTTAGTCACATAAGAAGCACTTCTTGTGCAAAACAGATTGTAGAATCAGAATATTTACTAGCCACACCCCACCCAATTGTGTATTTAAAACTATTTTTATTCTTGGTGTTTACTTGGAGCTGTAAGAAGTGACTAGTCTGTGGCTTTATGAAGGAAACTCATTCCATTGAAAGAGTCTTGCTTTGTAAAACCAATTTTCTGAGTGATTTTTAAATCAACTATGAGTGATATTTTTGCACATTGAGCATTTACCTGCTATTAAGTTTGTCTGCTCATTTGTATATCCCT
This sequence comes from Marmota flaviventris, assembly GCF_047511675.1. NCBI lineage: Eukaryota > Metazoa > Chordata > Mammalia > Rodentia > Sciuridae > Marmota > Marmota flaviventris. The sequence continues at coordinate 48,012,609 of NC_092503.1, read as the reverse complement.
AGGTCATTCATGAGTTCACCAAATATTTCTTGAGTACCTCTTAAGTGTCAGGCATTGGGATAAATATTGGATGAATAGTGTGTATGCCCTAAGGTGTTTACACAATGTTCTCAACCTCTTTTTCCCATTCTCGCAGTCCTGAGGAGTATGACACAATTTGTTCAATCTTTGGGGTTCATGAAGATAGTAGTGGTTCAGAAACTCAATTTTGCAAAAACTCCTTAGGCAATCATGATCTACTCCTAATGTTGGGATGTTGTTATGGTATAATTACCAGATTATTAATATTAGTTATTTACCTTTTTGTTGTTTGTGCTCATTTTTTAAACTTTATTATAGGAAATTTTGGTCTTACCTACAAGTGAGGATAGTGCATCTAATGAATGCCTGTGTTCCAGTCAATCATTTTAAACTAATCTCAACTCAGTCTACCTTCTATTCATCCCCTCTCAAATTTTGGAACAAATTGCTTATGTTATACTGATTCACCAGTGGATATTTCAATATATTTCTCCAGAGACTAAAAATGCCTTTTCTTTAAAATAGAATATTCATTATATCTAAAAAATTAATCATTTTCTAATATCATCAATGCTTTAGTCCATCACATTTCCCCAGTTATCTGTTGTACGTATGGCATATACCTATATAGACTTATAGACATGTATATATACACAAACATATACATAGATATGTACATGTATATTATATACATATACACATATATATTTTTAAAGAATCGATTTATTGGGCTGGGAGTATAGCTCAGTTGGTAAGAGTGCTTGCCTTGTATTCACAAAGCCCTAGGTTCAGTCCCCAGCACTATAAGAAAAAAAAAAAAAGAATTGATTTGTTATTTGTTTAAATCAGGTTTCCTTAATTGCCATTGACTGATATGTCCCCTTCATCTAGGTTTCTTACCTGCATCTCTTTTTTTTTCCCCCTTTGCAACTTATTTGTTGAAAAGCTGGGTTATCTGTCTTGTGCAATTTCCTGCAATCTGGATATTGTTGTCATTTAATTTGCTCCTCTGCTGATTGATAGTTAGACATACAATGTTGCTCTCATTCAGGTTTGAAACACACATACACATACACACACAAATGCTTTTGGCAAGAATATTTTACCAATTTAGAGAGTGTGGTTTGGTATATTTCTATTGGGAGGCCCTTTGTTGCTGGTTCTCTGGTGTTACTAAGTCTAATTACTTATACTTATTATAAGTTATAAGATGGTGATATTCTAATTTTATCATTCTTCCTTTTTTGTTTCTATTAAAAAAACACTCTGTTCAACTATGGTTATCCTGAGTTATAATATATATGGTTATCCTGAGTTACAGTGTGTGTGTGTGTGTGTGAGAGAGAGAGAGAGAGAGAGAGAGAGAGAAAATATATATATTCAGATGTTTTCCCCATCTTTGGCCAGTAAGAGCCTCTTCAGATTGCTCCTGAGCACTTTTGACATGATCCCAGTAATTTTTATAACTTCTTTTCTTCTAGTATTTTGTACTTTTCCTGGCCCAGATCTGTAGTAAGACATTTCTCCACAGAGTCTTACTTCTGTTAGTTGGAAATAGAAGTTAGAAACCACAGTATGGATGTCTGGCTGTTTGAGTCTCAGGGATGTACCCTGCTCGTGGGTTGATTATAGTTTCTAGGTTTTCAGTGGACAGAGCCAAGAAATTCATGCTTACAATGTTAACTAAATGTAAAAGATATCATGCCATTATCCTGATATATCTAATTCACATTCAGGACCAGAGTTTTTTCTTAATGACCCTGAACTTGCGTGCATACGTCCATAGCCCCACCCAGAGGATCCCAGTTCTCATGATAATAAAGCATACATTCACTTTATTCCATCATCTTCCTAGTTGTTCTGAATATCTATACCAACATTCACATCATAATTAAAATTAGTTCAACTTTTAAACTGATTACTTTTATGATTCTCTTTAGTATTTTCGCAAAAGCTGTGTAGTCAAACTACTGTGTTTCAATGTCACTTGAAATGGCTTATTTCAAAATAGATGCTAACCACTCGGTTCATCATTAGGTTTATTTCATTTTGCTTTCAGGGTTTAGGGATTTTCTTTTCAACTTTAATTTTCTTTTATACTTTGCTAACATATTTGCATTTTCTGTGATGTGCTGATAAATGTTTAACATCCACCTTGGGGGTGGGGAAGATGGCCTGCTGATTTCTGTTGTATAAATACTACCACCATAGCCAATTTGAAGCTACCATGTTAAGATACCTGGCTTAAAAAGCACCTGAATATTTACCAAGAATCAGTATGTGCCAGCTCCAGCATACATTGCATATTTCCTAGGTCAGATTTATAAAGTAAGAAAATTTCAGAGTAGTATAGCTTCTGTTACTCCTCCTCCTCCTCCATTCCTCCTCCACCCCTCCTCCTCCATTCCTCCTCCTCCTCCTTTTCCTCTTTTCCTCCTCCTTCTCCTCCTCCTCCTCCACTCCTGTCTACCCTGTGTTTCAAAACCTTCCTTCTATAGGTTATATAACTGCTTTTTAAAATTTGTTTTATTAATGTGTGTGTGTATGTATGTTTAAATGAAAAATAGAAGGGATACCAGGGATTAGAGGAAGGGGACCATGGGGAGGGAGGAGGGGAGAAAAGGAGGAGATTCTGGGAAATTAAATAGATCAAATTATGTTATGTGCATGCACAAATAAGTAACAATCCCAATATTATATATAATGATAATGTACCAATAAAAAAATAGGAAAAATGTGTTTAATTTATCCTACTATTAAAATATTTATCATTCTTATTTCCTCCTTATTTCTTCGGTAAATGGCATCTATGCATAATTTATTTTGCTGCTTCTGTGTAACAGTTTATCTTGGGAATCATTGCATAAGATTATATAAAGATGGTCTGTGTTCTTTTTTTACAGCTTCATAATACTACATTGTATGGATGTACCATGGTTTTCTCAACCATTGCCTAATTGGTATTCATCTCTATTATTTTCTGACCTTTGTTAATTCAAGTATTTTTACGGTGAAAAACTTTGTTTATGTAAGCTTTTTGTCTGAATATCTTTGGAAGACATCCTTAGAATTAGAATTTGTGGATCAGCAAGTAGATATATGGTTTTGTTAGGTGTTTCTTTCCTTAGATGTGTTATTTTTCATTTCTACCAGCAATATGTGAGGCTGCCTGCTTTTATTCAGCCATGCCAACTGGATATGTTGTTCAGATTTGGGTGAACTTTTAAGTTTTTGCCCATCTTAGGGGTAAAAAATGCAATCTCAATTTAGTTTAATTTTTATTCTTTTTACAAAAATCTTGGTTGAGCATCTTTTCGTATAATTAAGACTATACCTCTAACACACTTTTCCTAAAAGTGTTCTATAGCTTAGGAATCTAAACCTCTGCTCTGTGATATAGTGGGCACATATTTTTCCAGTTTCAATTTATCTTTTTAATTTACTTCTGAGGATTTTTTTTACATTCAAAATTTTCTTTTAAGGTTCATAAAATTTTGATTCAGAATATTCTTCTTCTTTCATAAGCTAAGAATGATAAAGGGTGTTAAAGGTCATCTAGATCACTCATTTTATTCATCAGCTGGGGAAAACTGGTTTCTCTGTTATGCATGTTTTCATCCCTAATGTTTAATTGAGTTAAATTTCTGAAGTGAGGATCTGTTGGTGAGACAGCCCACTGAGGGAAAATGCCAGAACTAAGCTTGTGTGTTCATCCCTGTGTCCAGCAGGACACTGACTTTCTGTTTCTCTGATCCATCATCCTTTTAGCAGTGGAAATAGCAGAAGTGGCCCCGAAGTTCAGTTAGGGCACTCCAAGACCCTTAGCTTCCACCACCACTGTGCTGTACCTCATTCCTTTCAAAAAACTGTGAAAGGATGTTTGTAGGTGCTCTGACAGAAGCCAGATGCCAGAAGTGATTTGTTCATGTAAATAGTTTGATGTGGTTTAGTAGTTAGATACCTGCTGAGGGCTTGGAGAGAGAAATTCCTGTGTAAAAACAGGTGTTTATGAAAACCCCGGAAACTTCAGGTCAGGTCAAGAAAAACTGAGAGTCATTTTAAAAATTTGAACAAGGGCTTTATATTCTATTTTTTACTACACATAAATCAAACACTACTTAAAGAGTGCATGGTTTTTTTGTCTGCCATTTAGTGACATCACTTTCTTTCCACAGTTAACCTAGCTGAGTTAAAAATATAGGGCTTCTTGGCCCCTTGCCCCAAACCTTCAAGGATTTTAGCCAGTGGTTTCTCTGCCATTCTCTTACTCTGTTTGCATGTGCAGTTCAGTCTTTGCATGTAGCCTCCGCTAAAATGGAAGGAGAAATGAGATGGAGTTAAAGTGTTAGAGAAGGTACAGGGTGGCACTCTGTCTTTGATCTCTTTGCTCCTCTCTTTATTATCATACTTAAGAACAACTTCACAATCACCACCGATAGGATACAAAGGCCTTGTAGGATAGAGAAGTATCTATAGGGTATGAAGTACCCATAAGGGTTGGGTAGGATCATGGACCATCCTGGAGACATGCTTATACAATGTTTAGCTTACTAATGTTAACAATTAAAAACAACCCAGGGCTTTTAGTTTAAATAATGCATTGTCTGCTTAGCCTTTGATCAACAACTTTGTTACCTGACTCATGGACCTCATGTGGACAGGTGCTAGGTGTCTGCTCTTCCTATCATCTGTGGCTTTGGTCTCTGACCCATCAGAGACTCTGGGCAGGTCACCTGGCCTTCTTGCACCTGGTTTCTTCATTGGTACATCTGTAAATGTCTGCTCACTTTCTTTTAGATTTTAAATATAATTGCTATTTAGAGAATACAGAAAAATAAAACTTATATAACATAGAGATATAATGATTATTAATAGTAATATTTTCCCCTGTTGACCTTTTTTTAGTTATCCTATCAGTTATCTTTAATCACTTAAGAGTCAAAATAAATTTCCAGTTCTAATACCAATAAGGTTCAAATAGTAGGCATGCAGTGTATAATGTTATCCTGTCTTCTGTTACTTTTACCAATAGGGACTTTGAAAGTTGAAAGAAAATACATGTGAAGTGGTAGAGCAGTGCCTACAGGTGCTCAATAAATATGCATGAGTCCAAGGACCATGCTGATAAGGAAGAAGACATTATATTTGAATCTTTTTATAGTACCAGTACTTCTCAGATGTTCTCCAAACTCTTTTGACCCTCTGCAGTATGCCAGTCGTGATAGATGCTGGGAACCCAGGGCAGGAGCACACCCTGCTATTGATGATCTCATGGAGGAAACACACACTAAACAGTCTCTTATAGCCTTTGCTCTGGCTTTCGTTTGTGTCTGCATGAACCTGTCTCCCTAAGCATGAAGTGGCATGCTTTCACACTTTATCTTCTTTCCTGAATATAATTCAAAGATTATTGATTTCTTACCATTGAAACTCCATTCTCCACAGACAGTATCTGTTACCAAGCAGAAACCTCTTAAATATTGCTGAATGAAGGAACTAAGAGCTTTAGAAGATCAGATTCCAGTACTTATTGAGTGTTGGTGATTCCCCTCGTGTTTGTGGGCACACAACGGTGTAGACTTTTGCAAGGCACTGGAATGGGTCTGAGTCTTTTCACTGTGTCTTGTCTTACAAAAACTGAATTATTATAGAGGCCCCAGTGTCAAAAACTGTTTCCAAAAGCATTTTTCACAAAATAAAATAACTGCAGCTGCTTTTCTAATGACTGGGTGCCTTAAATTGTTCTTTTAACTAATGGGTGAGAATTTCAGAGTTAAATTTCCCAAGACAGATCTTCTCAAGGATGGTAGAGGTCTAGATGTCAGAGAGTAGGTATAGATTGAGGGCTAAGATGGAGTTAAAAGGAAGAACAGAGGACTGTCTTAGAAACCTGAACTATACAATTTGAGAGCAATGAATATCTTTTTAGACATGTCTGTGCTTAATTTTCCAATTTTTACTTCCATTCTTAACCTCATATACTTATTGGTGCATCAGTTCATTCAGCTCCTTAATGTGTTAAGCAGGTGTTATATCCCAGGAAATAGAAATGGTCTCATAAACTAATGAATAGCATTTATTGATTCTTTCCTGCTCCCCTCTTCTCACCCAAATGGAAATGTTTAATCTTTAAAGGGTTATTATTTGCAAGGTGAGTATCAATCATACATTTTAGAGCATTAGGGTTTTTGAGATGAAAAATTTGAGAACCGCATTTAGTATCACTAAAAAGTGAACATTATTATGGCAGGAGATATAAATATTAGTACCAGAAAATGATATTTAAATTTTGTCCTTGGTACCCACATCCCATTTTTAAATGAATTTTCTATTTTCTTTTTTAATAGTGTGTCATAGTCATAAATAATATTGGGTTTCTTTATGGCATAATGATATAAGCATGGAATATAATCTGCTCTACTCAATCCCCAGTACTTCCCCTTTCCTTCCCTCCTTCCCACATTCCCCTTCCATTGCTCTACGGGTCTTCTCTATGTTTATTTGTAGTTTTTTTTTAAATTAGTGTTTTATAGATACACATAAAGATGAAATTTATTGTTGTACATACATGTATGTACATAGCATAGCCTGGTCAATTGCATTCCACCATTCTTCTCTTTTCCCATCCCTTCCCATCTATCCCCTTCCTCTGTCCCACTAATCTCTCTTCTATTTTCATGTCTTACCCCATTTTTTGTTACTCCTTGAAAGTCTTCTAGATAACAGTGGCAGAGCCCCAGCTTCTGCCTATTATTCAGCAAAGGTATGTTTGGACAGAACTAAAAATCTTAGGTAACCTGTCATTTTTTTACTTAATAATATAACTTATATTACCAAATTATTTTTTAGCTTATATTGAATATTTATCCTGACTTCAATATACTTAATTTGATTGAAAAAAAGGGGGTTTTGTTTTTGCTTCAGGTATGCTTCAGGCATGCTAGCCTGTGCAGCAGAATACCTGTCCCAGTCGTGTTTTTACAAATATGCTTTTAAAAATATTTTTCTAGGGGCTGGGGTTGTGGCTCAGTGGTAGAGCGCTTGCCTAGCATATGTGAGGCTCTGGGTTCGATTCTCAGCACCACATGTAAATAAATAAAATAAAGGTCCATTGACAAAAACAACAAAAGTTAAAAAAAATTCTACTTTATCAAGGCATAACTGATAAAAATTGTATATACTTACTGTATACAGTGGGATACTTGAGTATATGTGCACTTTGTGAAATCATTACCTTAGTGAAGCTAATTAACGTATCCATCATGTAGTTCATGTAGTTCCTATTTGTGTTGGTAAAAGTGTTGAATTTAAGATCTCTCTCTCTCTCCCTTCTTCTTTTTTTTTTTTTTTAGTTTTACGTAGACACAATAGTTTTATTTTATTTTTATGTGGTGCTGAAGATTGAACCCAGTGCCTCACACAGGCCAGACAAGCTCTCTACCACTGAGCCACAACCGCAGCCCTTAAGATCTATTCTTTTAATAAATTTAAAACATACAGTTGTTTCTCTGTAGCATTAGGAGATTGGGTCCAGGATCTTACCCTCACCCCCATGAATTGGTAAACTGTATTGTTTTGAGAATTATAACAAGAAGAAGCATTTAGACCTATCCAGTGGACTTTTTTTCCTGAATGTTTTTGATCCATGGTTAGTTGAATATATGAACTCAAAACCCACTGATGCAGAGGTCCTCCTGTTAATGAAGTATTATTCACTATAGTCATCATGTTGTACCTTGACTCTACTGCACTTACTTATCCTGTATATCTAAAACTTTGTACTGTGATCAACATCTTTCCATTCCCTTACCTTCCAGCCACTGGCAAACACCATTCTGCTTTCGCTTCTGAGTTAGACTTCTTTAGATTCCACATAAAAGTGAAATCAAGCAATATTTGTGTTTCTGTGCATTGCTTATTTCCCTTAGCATAATGTCCTGCAGGTTCATGCATATTATAAAAAAAAATGACAGGATTTCCTTCCTTTTTTAATATTTATTTTTTAGTTGTAGTCGGACATAATATCTTTATTTTTTACATGGTGCTGAGTATCAAACCCACGGCCTGGCATGTGCTAGGTGAGCGCTGTACCACTGAGTCACAACCCCAGACCCAGGATTTCCTTCAGTTTAAGGCTAAAAAATATTCTGTTGTATATGCATATGCCTTTGACTTACAGTGGGATTATGTCCTGATAATGCCATTGTAATTTTAAATATCATAAGTCAAAAATGTACCTAACTCACTGAGCATTATAGCTTAGTTGCATAGTACATGGTAGAGTACTGAGTGGCTGACTGGGACCTGTGGCTCTTTGCCACTGCCCAGAATCACAAGAGAGGATTGTATTGCATTTCACTAGCTGGGGGAAAGATCAAAATTCAAAGTAGAGTTTCTATTAAATGCATATTACTTTTGGACCTTCAAAAGTAAGAAGTTGAATGTTTAACCATTGTAAGTCTGGGACCATCTGTATATTAACTTTTATTGCTGTTAATTCAACATTTTGCTGTGCTACATATTAGAGTGTTTGATTTATAATTTTTTAAGATAAGTGACCATTTTATAAGCCCAGAAAATAAGTAATTTATTTACAAAATTAACTATGATAAATTCATTTTCACTGTAATCAAATAAAGATTAATACTAAGCTGGGCACTAGTACATCCCTGTAATCCCAGCAACTTTAGAATCTCAGGTGGGAGGATCACAAGTTTAATTCCAGTCTCAACAACTTAGTGAGACCTTGTCTTCAAAATAAAAATTGGACTGAGGACTTAGCCCTGGATTTAACCCCCAGTAACATCAACGATAATAATAATAACGTGTCATTTATCTTAACATTGCTGAATTTATAGTAACACTTGATTTTCTCTAATAGATATTAATCTAGAACAATTAGTGAGATATTTATAACCTTCTATAAATATTCACAAGTACTTAAACCTTTTTATAATTTGAGAAAAACAAACAGATTGGAAGCTTTTTATTATGATCTTTGTTATTATCAAATAGATATGGACATTTGTATTTTTATAATAAGGATAATCAGTTGTATCAGCCATTTCCCATTTAGAAATTTGGATTTCCTGGGATTTTATGTAACTGGAATTCTTATTTTAATAGAAAGTATGAAATTGAATATTAAATATAAACTTAAAGGAGAACATCAATTTTCATTCACATATACTGAGCTGCTAAATATATTTATTGAATTTGTTTTTCCTGGTTTTCTATATTATTTTTAAAATAATTCTAAGTTTAGAACTCAAATATTTGGGTGTATTTAAATTAACCTTGACTTCCAATAAACTAGTAAATGGACTCTTAGAGTTTATTTGTAATCCACTCCAGACTTGGGGACAACTGTTTTTTAGACTTCACACCATTAATATAGTCCTTAAGGGAAGGGTGTGATAGCAGAAAGTAAACCAGGAGTGGCAAGCCAGTGGTATTTGTCCCTGATGACTCTGAGCTCCTTTACCCCATCCCATTGGCAAATACACAGGATGGAGAATGAATCCGCTGTTCTGCACGTAGTTAGAAGGAAACTTTTTCAAACAAGTGCTCTTAGTCTAATGGCATTGACTGTCCTCTGTAAAACTTTTTGGAAACTGTTGCCAGTGGTGGAGAGGTAACCCAAGGAAAAAAGATTCCGTTGGACCATGGTGTTAAAATATTCTCAGGATAAATGAATGCACCTGTTATAGGTTTAATCAGATTGACACGTAAGAAAAGGAATGTGTTTAAATATGTCAGCAAAGTTATAGAACATGGAAACTATATGTTTGAGATGTTATAATGGATTAAAATTATCCCTCTTGCTCTTTAAATGCTCCCTCTTACTCTACAAAGTGTTGTGTTATGGAGGACAGTTGATAATTGCTTACTATTAAATGTCTCTAAATGAATTTGTTCAGAAAGGTAAGATATGGTTAAAAGAATGCACCACAAGATATCTGGCTTATCAACATCATCTTTTCTGAGTTCAATACTTCTTTGCTATGAAATTCTAAAAAAAAATAGCAATCAATGGTTAAAAAAGAAATGCTGCTTTTCAAAATGAAAAACTTTCTCTGGTCTTATATTACCCCTTAATAAAGACATTGGTGATATCATTGTTTAATGACAGATCCAAAAGCTTCACTTTAAGATATTAAAGTAGATTCTTTGTCATTTTATTAGAAGTCTTGCTGTTATAAATTTATGGTTTATTCTTGAGATTATTTTCTCTTCATTTCTTACCTAATAATTATTTATTTATCATGTTACATAATCCACTCAGTATTCTATACCTTTCTTTAAATTATTCCAAGTGATCTAAAAATCAGATTTACATTTCTCACCCTTAATAAAATATAAAAATAACCTTTTTCATTTTAAACTTATTATTTTTAGTTTTTTAGCAGTCTTATTTAGATACTGTTTCATCTTTATCAATAATTGTGTGGCTGAGCTGAAAATTTTTATTTGTAAACAAATCAAGTAGAACTTTTTGTACCTTTTCAACTTCTTTTAACATTTCTGTGATGGTTATCTGAGAACAGTGGACAATTGCCTAGAGTTTTGTGTTTGTTTGGTAATTATTTTAATTTGGTATGCAGTCTAGCTTTTCCACAGTGCATTGTATCAAACAGATGTTTTCCCCTACGTACTTCTGGGAGCGGCACAGCAGAGAGGGATGTCCTCTTCTTCCCCATCGGTTAACATGAGCACACTTACCAGCCACATGTTCCATGTCCTGACTTGTTTATCATGTTTTTTCAGTTAGTACCAATAAGAAAAAACTTTTGTATTTTGTGTGGTGGGCAGAATATGAGGCAAAGAGAGTCCCTGGGATAGGATAAGGAAATGTAGGTAATCTGAGATTTGAGTCTAGTATGTGATTAAAGGAATCAATCAAATAAAACATTATCTAAGATAAAGAAAAATGTTGACTGTGTACTTTTTGAGTAGATGGCATCAAGTGTTGATTTTAGATTACTAGATAGACTTGATCTTGCCTTATCCTCTCAGGTTCAGCTTAAGGGGAGGAGAAGGAATTTCTCTGAAGCTATGTGACATAAATAAATAACTAATTGGAGTTGCCTTACTCAAAAAGACTGAATGAACTCTCTTTGGGTTATAGAATTATATTATATTCCAAAAATATAACATTTTTAATAATTTTTTGAAAAAGAAAGTAGCCATTTGTTTTTATTCCAACTTACAGAACACACCATTCAAAGTTTGCCTCCTCTTTGGTGGATATGAATATAGTTATAGATAACAGTAACAGTAACCCTACAATTATACTTAATTTACATTTTTTGCTTGCGATCATTGTTGTGAATATTGATTTTCATTGTACTTAGAAAATGTGGACATTTAATTGATAGAAATATTAATGTGTTATATGTAGTATTAATGTGTTATATGTATTTTTTCATTGTATTGGTTTTTTTTTAGGGAAGAAAAAGGAAATTGAATAGTTCATATACTAGACTCATTAATAACTAAAATGGTTTTTTGAGGAATTATTTGTTTTTCTCATTTGTCTTTATGGAAAGAAGCAATTTGAGCCAAGTAATGTTTAATACTGAGATATACTTTAGTATACTGACTTTTTTAAACTATATTTTGAGTGATTGATTTTATAGGCAGTTATTTCCATAAGCAAATCAAAATGAAAGAATAATAAGGATCTAGCCTAAGAAACATTTTCAATAAATAAATATTGCATGACACTGATTTATAAGTTAAAACATATTCTATGGAGCCAATTTTTTTTGTGTTTTTTTTTATCACTAAAACATACTAAACATTTAAGTGATGGGAATTGACCATTTTTCACATATTTTTTCTAAGTGTTTGAATTTTTAACTTATTTCACATGTCATAAATTTTTCTTTGTTATAGGACAGGTACATAATCCATGGATAAATGCAGTAGACGTTAAGTCAGTAAAGTTTATTTTGCTAGGCAGGGCATTAGAGGGTAATTATACATTTGGTTTTGAATTTGAAGGTGTAGATGATATTATTAGTAAATTCAACACAAATTACTTGGTGACTTAAAAATTTTTTAATTAAGAATTTTTTTTTCATAATTGATAGCTTGTGTCTGTTTTTCTCACTGTGAAATTTCAGAATATTGTAAGCCATTTCTATATACTTACTTATGCTTCTTCCCAGTATGTGAGACAGGAAATCAAATAGACATTCTGTCTTTACTGAACTGACTCTGAATTTTTAGGATTATAATCTCTAAATTATTTCCACGCCAGTATTAACAGAACACTGACCTATTCAAAGGCTTCTTTAGTAGAATAAATAAGTTGAGTCTGAGATGGAGCTTTCAAAACAGTGTGGTATTTGAATAGTGAAGTACATAGCACTGTTGCTTTTAACAAAGGTGAATCAAAGGACAGCTGTCAAAAGGGTATCTAGATTTTGGTGAAATAGTTATTTTTCAAAAGAGCCCAAATGCCTACTGCAGATGCTGAATTAAAAAGAAAAAGTTGAAGTTAATGTTGATGTAACAAATCTTTGTGGAGGTTTGAGGTAGAACCTTTGAATCTGAAATCTCCATGTACAGTAAGTATTGAAAGTTATGGAATCAGAGCTTGAGGATTCAAATAGAGGTCTTTTTAAGTCCCCTTTCTTTAGAGGTAAAGAAATTGAGATAAGGAATTTGAATTACACAAAGAATCAGGATTAGGACTCAGGCTTTTTATCTATAGTTCCTGCCCCACCCCCCAACACACGCACAGGTAGATATAGTTGCATGTGTTGGCATTTGGTATGGCATTATTCTATGTATTATCTCCCTTTGATGCTTGCCTCCAAGCTATGGGGGGCAGCAGATGTGGACTGTGTGCATTGAGTATAAGAGCTGGATTGTGTAGTTTTATTGGCCCTGTCATAGAGGCAGATCTTTTACAAAGGCAACAAGAAGCCAAAACTTGAAGGAGTTTTGTAGAAGAGTGACCTAATTAGATGAGTGTTTCAAAAAAGATAACTCCAGACTGCATTATGGAGAACATAATGAGGGAGTCAATGGTCAGGATAAGAAAATGATGTCTTAGATTAGATGGGTTAGTGGAAATGGAGAGGAGTAGCTGGATGAGAGTGACTTTTATGTACTTTTGCTTTTAGAGATTGAGGCATTAATCTGGCAGTACTTGGTAAGTTTATTTTTATCTGAGATTATTCGCTATTGTTTTTTGTCATATATTATGATTTTAATAGAATATCAAAGTTGGGAAGCTGGAGAGTCTTGTAGTATTATTTATCTTGTGATAATCAAATGTGAATTTGGGAATACAACCAAAATTATATGTCATATATACAGCATTCACATTTAATCATTATATAAGTTGATTTAGATACTGCGATTGACATTTAAATTTTAATGAGTAGAAACATTTCATGTTATGTGATTTTTAGGACTTTGGTAAATGAGTAAATAAGATGACATTTGAAGACTATAACATTTAAAAATGGTATCTCATCGATTGAAATCTTGACATCTCCAGACTTATATATCTTTGTGAGTTTGCCCAGGGATTTGAATTTGCAGCTCCTAATTGCAATTTGTTTCACTAGCTTGCTTCTCTTTTTCCTTTGGGCAGTCATCTAGGCCAGCTTTTGTGTCTGCACCATCTACTTGTATGCTGACCACCCACTCTTGCATCTTTAAGGACACTGTGTGAGCCTGTTGATCATCAGCTTCTTGGCTCACATTCATATGTGCAGATACCTTTTGACAATGCATGTTTTTCTTGGGTAATTTTTTTCAAAATAAACTTTGAAGAAGGAAAAATTCTTTGTTACACTGCTTCTGATTTATATCTTGTAACTGATTGTATGGTTAAAAGACCCACATTTTATTCCCTTCATTCATTTATTTACTCACTTGAAATATATTGAGCACTTACCTGCTATTCCTTATTTAAGTTTGTTAATATCAGGTTATATATACTTAAGTAATCTATATATGGTCTGTGGTATATTTAAAAATTCATAGTTATTTAGAGAAAACAATACATGTAAATATTGAAAAATATGATGTTAGATTGTTAAATTTAGGGTTAGATTTATGGATAGTGTGTTAGAAATTCTTGCTTTATATCCTTACATCATATTTGTAATATAAATAAGACTATTCATTTTAATTTGTCTAAAATGAAAACCAGCTTAGACTACCACAGCAAACAAACTTTCAGTTTAAAAAATAGCAACAACAGGGGCTAGGGGTGTGGCTGAGTGGTAAAGTGCTTGCCTGGCACATGTGAGGCACTGGATTCAATCCTCAGCACCATATAAAAATTAAAAAATAAAATAAAGGTATTTTGTCCATCTACAACTAAAAAACATTTTTAAAAAATAGCAACAACAAAATACTTCACTATAGCCTGTGGATAATAACTCTTTTCTTGATTATTGAGACATTTTTAAGCTGATAGTTTTGCTTCATTAAATATTCTTTTGTTTCTGGAACGCCATCATATTTATTTTGGCTTCTAAAAGCTTTGTGAGGACACGTTATTCGGGCAGTAATTGATGCCAACTTCATTGAAAACAACTATTTTATTTTACTGAGTTCTCTTGACTAAGATGCAGGATTACAGTGACCTGGTTGATTCTGGTGTGCTCTTCCCTCCAAAGGACAAGGAGAAATGGAAATTTTGGAGGAGAGAGAATGAAGCTTGTATTTCATAATCTCCTTTAAAAGGAGGCAGTATCTTCATTTTCATTGTCATTTCAGTATAATTGACTTCTGAAATGTACGTGACAAACGAGTTTCAAGGTTCAGAATTCGAAATGAGAGTAGATGACTGGAAGATAGAGTGGTAACTGGTTGGTTTTTCTTCATCTAATGATGATGAACATTTTAACTCAGTGTGGCAGCTGCAGTTGACTGGCTTCTTTTACCACTTGACATCCATCCCTTTCATGCTGCCTCTGCTTCTTCACCATGAGTATGCCCTTTGCGTCGTTTCAAAAATGAGGAAAACACATTACATAATTTTTTTTGTCTCCTCTCCCCTCTACCTTTAAAGTCATCTGGCATGGTGATTACCCATACCACTATGTCAGAGAGTGAGCTCTCCTGCTCTTTCTCCAAGGTAGTCTTACTGCTGTGTACAGGATTCATCCCCCTCTGCCTCACATGACTTTGATTCTCTCTCCCATCTTCAGCACATCCTTATTGGAGCTCCTTAACATCTTCGAGTCTTTGCATGCTATAAAACAAAAAGAGATCCCTCCTACCACTTACAGTTCCTTCTCTTTCCTCCCTCCCTCCCTCCCTTCACAGCAGTACTGCTTCCTTAGATTATCCAATATTTTTCTGTTTCCTTGTTTTTTTCATTTTTCTTTTTTGTTGTTGTTGGTTTTATTATTATTATTATTTTTTTTACAATTCTAATATACCATCATTCTGGTTTTGTTGTTTTGTTTTTTGGTTCCGGAAATGGAACCCAGGAGCGCTTAACCACTGAGTCACATTCCCAGCCCTTTTTATTGTTTATTTTGAGACAGGGTCTCATTAAGTTGCTTAGAGCCTTGCTCAGGCTGGCCCCAAACTTGGAATCTTCCTGCCTCAGGCTCCTTAGTTGTTGGGACATACAGGCATATGTCACTGTGCCCGGTTCACCATCCTGTTTTTGATAAGGTCAACCAGAAACTTCAGATTGCTGCATCCAGCAAAATTCTTTCATTAGCCACATTGCCATTGCCATTCTTCATATGTTGCACTTTGTGAATCACCCTTTCTCAAAATCCTTTCCTCTCTTGGATTTCTTACTACCCCTCTCCTCCCTGGTTTTCCCTGGTTTCCTGAATTAATTTGCTCATCTAATGAATATTGAGATTGCTAAAGGTTCTATATTTGGTCCTCTTCTTTGTACTACAGAAACTACTTACATTCTCAAGCACATTCGGTTTTTGTTTCTGTTTTTTTGGTGTTGGGAATTGAAGCCAGGAATGCTCTACCACTGAGCTATAGTCCCAACTCTTTTTATTTTACTTTATTTATTTATTGAGTCAGGGTGTCACTAAGTTCCCCAGGCTGGCCTTGAACTTGGGATCCTCTTGCTTCAGCCTCTGGGATTACAGGTGTGTGCCACCACACCCAGCTCACAATTGTCATAACCTCATTTGCCACATACATGGGACTTTGTCCCATACGTGGTCTCTACCTAGGATCACTTGCATCTTCTCTAGTCCCTTATTTCCAGTGTCATATTGGAAATGCATTAGATAAAGGTTAGGAGTTGGGAGACTATTAGAATCTTCCTGATAAAAGGTGATAAAGATATGTGGCTAAACTCAGGAGTCCCAGAGGAGATAGAGAAGGTAGGAGTTTACAAGATGTAGTAAGGAGATAGGCTGTACAGGATCCTACTTTCTAATTAGGGGAGTAGAAATAAAGGAATGACTTTGAGGTTTTCACCTTGCTTATTTGAAGGTTTATATCTCTAGTCATTAAGATACAGAGGAGAAGAAAATGAGTCAAACTTTCAAAGATGATGATTCTGTCTTTAGATATGTGGGTTAGAAGTATCTGCTGGACCTCAGTTGTTTGTTTGGCTGGGTGGGCTTGGAGTTCCAAAGAGGGATCTGGCGTGGAGATGATGATCCTATGCACAAACAGACATGAAGACTTGAGAGAGGACACACAGCATAGAAGGTGGGAAGAGGCTAATGTCATGCTTGCCCTAAACAACATAGATTCCCTACCCTTCTGTGGCCGTTTCTCCATGTTTCCATATGTAGAATTTGTTGTAACCATGGCAGATTACTTGAAAGTCTCTTAATGTGCCATGTTCTTTTTCCTTTATCTTTGTATACATAGATCATTATGTCTGAATACCTCACTGTCCCTATGGTGAATCCTTTAATCTTCTACAGTTTAACCCAGAAAACATCTCCAAGAAGCTGTAGTCAGGTTTCAGCATTCCTTTGCCTCTGCTCTCACAGCACCTATGGTACTGCCTTCTACATTGCTTGGTGCCTTTTATATATCAAGCCCCATTCCAACCAGACCACATACCCGGCAGGCTTACGACTTGTGTTGGCAAGTGTAGGTAGGGCTGAATCTACTTATTTGTCAGGGTAATTGAATTTTTGGTAGGATGTTTTATAATTACATGTTTCATTAAAATATAATAAAAATAAATTAAGTTAAAAATTAATACTTGGCCATGTTAATTTTTAAACAGTTAAAGATCCAGTAAGAAAATGCTCCTGAGTTATTGATTGGGCTTTGTGAGCTCTCCAAAGGAAAAGAAACAGTAAATTTAAACAACTTATATTTCTCCTCCAAACTGTTATGTTGTTTTTAATAGTGTAATAAAATACAGAGAAAGTATTGCTTTATACTTTACCACTAGATGGCTGAACTACATTGCTTTTGGAAAACAAGTAAAATCTTAATCACTTGAAATAGCATAATGTATAACAATTAACCAAATATGTTTTACTTATAAAAATATGTTACAAACATGAATATATGCTTATGCATATATACATTCAAATATACACATAAATAATTTTTAAGTACTAGAGTTAATTAGAATTAAGAATTTGTAAAAATTTGGTATATTTTAAAATCATATTCTTGCACACAATATATGCAAACATCAGCTTTAAAAGTTTCACAGACACCTCAAGGGTGAATTTAGGTTTATTAGAAACCTAATATCAGTTGTCAAATGAGTGCATTTAACTTTATTTTTAAATGTAGTGTTTTTAGAGTCTTTGCAACTGGAATTCAAACTGATAGAAAAAGATAATATTCAGGGTTTTTTTTTTCATTTAAAGTTTAAGCTGTAAACATTTTGTTCCAATTTTTAAGTCCCCTTGAATCAAGTCTTGTTCATATTTAGGTGCCTCAGTTTTTCAGAATTCAGGAATATATTATGTCATATCATGGGAAATTGCCATTATTGTATGTCAAAACAGTCAAATATTGACAGTTGCATATGGTTCAACCTAAGAAATTTCTTATTGTTTTAGTAATTTCTATTTCTATGTTTTATACAATGTGGGACTATAAGTCTTGTTGAACTAAAGTTTTGACCTTGAAAGAATTGTTTTCTTACTTTTTCTGGGGTGGGATTGGGAAGGGGTGTGTGTGTGTGTGTGTGTGTGTGTGTGTGTGTGTATGTGTGTGTGTACATACATACACATGCATAAAGAGAGAGAAATGCAGTTTGACAAAATAAGTCTCAGAGGGAAAAATAGGTCTTACTATATACCAAAAAATTTTCCTACCATTTTCAGTGTAAAGTGATATATTTGTATTTCTAGGCTTATTTTGGTGAAATGCTAGGTGAAGTGATTGACCAAGAAGATGTTAAAACATGGCTTTCACTTTACTCCTCACACTTCAGATAGAGCCCTAATATCCAGAGTATACAAAGAACTCAAAAAATTAGACAATAAGAGAACAAACAACCCAATCAACAAATGGGCCAAGGACCTGAACAGACACTTCTCAGAGGAGGACATACAGTCAATCAACAAGTACATGAAAAAATGCTCAACATCTCTAGCTGTCAGAGAAATGCAAATCAAAACCACCCTAAGATACCATCTCACTCCAGTAAGATTGGCAGCCATTATGAAGTCAAACAACAACAAGTGCTGGCGAGGATGTGGGGAAAAGGGTACACTTGTACATTGCTGGTGGGACTGCAGATTGGTGCGGCCAATTTGGAAAGCAGTATGGAGATTTCTTGGAAAGCCGGGAATGGAGCCACCATTTGACCCAGCTATTCCCCTTCTTGGTCTATTCCCTAAAGACCTAAAAAGAGCATGCTACAGGGACACTGCTACATCGATGTTCATAGCAGCACAATTCACAATAGCAAGACTGTGGAACCAACCTAGATGCCCTTCAATAGACGAATGGATAAAAAAAATGTGGCATTTATACGCAATGGAGTATTACTCTGCATTAAAAAATGACAAAATCATAGAATTTACAGGGAAATGGATGGCATTAGAGCAGATTATGCTAAGTGAAGCTAGCCAATCCCTAAAAAACAAATGCCAAATGTCTTCTTTGATATAAGGAGAGTAACTAAGAACAGAGTAGGGACGAAGAGCAGGAGAAGATTAACATTTAACAGGGATGAGAGGTGGGAGGGAAAGGGAGAGAGAAGGGAAATTGCATGGTAATGGAAGGAGACCCTCAGGGTTATACAGTGGAGGGGGTAGAGAGAGAGGAGGGGAGGGGAGGGGAGAGGTGGGGAGGGGGGATGGTGGAGGATGGGAAAGGCAGCGGAGCACAACAGACACTAGTATGGCAATTTGTAAATCAATGGATGTGTAACTGATGTGATTCTGCAATCTGTGTATGGGGTGAAGGTGGGAGTTCATAACCCACTTGAATCAAAGTGTGGAATATGATATGTCAAGAAATTTGTAATGTTTTGAACAACCCACAATAAAAAATTTTAAATAAATAAATAAATAAATAAATAAAAAAGACATGGCTTTCAAATCAGAACAGCAGTAATATAATTGTCTATTGATTTTAGTTTTGAGTTAATTGGTATCAGTGTTAACACTTAATTAAAATGTGTGAAATTTAAATACAGTTGGTAAATTCATTTAATATCTTAACAAAACAGAGAAATATCTGAAGTGGTATTTTGGGCCAAATTAAAAGATGGCATCAGTGAACCTTGATCTATTTCCATTCCTGTACCTTGTATACCTGTATTACTGAACATGGGAATGTAGTTTCCTGTTATGAGGAGACATGGTTATTACTTTTTTTTTTTCCTCCCTGAACTGGGGCAACAGATTCACCAAACACATACTTGATCTACAGGTGATCATTTTTATTTTTGAATTTTTATGTTAGCCTTATTTTAAGTCTTGCAGCAAAACGTTGATTAGAAAAACACACAAAACTTGGTTTTTGCTTTTGTAAAAAAAAAAAAAAATGCTAGAACAGTGAGGTAGTGTTAAAACAGTTTGAAGGTACACTGTTCATGATGTTTATTCAGTAAATTTACAGGTTCATTTAATTATGAAAGGGAGAAATATGTTCTCCCTGAGAAATATGTGGGTGTTTTTTGATGACGGAATTAAATAATTCCTTATTTGTTCTCCTTTTATTTTACGCATCAACCTAAAAATAAAGCAATGTTTGCCTTGTTTTTGCCTCAGGATTAATAATTAGGAGATACTTCTCTTCACAGAGCTAGCATGTTACATTCCTTAGTTTGACCATAATGTCTTGTAGATGAGGAAAAATAATAAATGGTTTTGAGAATAAAACCATTTTTCTTGAATGAGATTAAAATAAATGACAGCATTCAATATTTTTCAAAAATAACCACATCCCTGAATAGCTGCTTTGTTTTTTCTGTTTTGTTTTTATTCCCTGGGCTAATTTGGAATGGAGCCAGTATAATAGAATAGATCTTGGTTTTGACATGACATATACAGATTTGTATATGTGGCCAACTAAATATGATATAGCACTGGAATATTTCTCTATTTAGGTTAGTAAGGGTGCAAGTAGTTTGTATGGCTTTAGAGCTTATGGGCGTTGATAGAAAACACAACAGTCATGGTAGTGGATACATTATGCAGTTTCCAGAATTCTCCAGGTCACTCCCAAACATCTGGCATAATCTGGGAAAGATAATCTTACTATTCAGTTCACTTGTCACTTTATAGTAGTGGTGTTTAGTTTTTGGTTCTTGTCACTAACACAAATGCCTCTCTGGAATTCAGTGGCCACTTTCTAGGTGCCCTAAAAGACCATTGTCAGTCATCATTTTTCTAAAACCGTATTTTAAGAATAAGTGATATAACACCTAATTCAGGTTAATAAGTTTGAACACTTCCTTTGAAAGGCTAATACAAACAATTTACATACAAACAATTGATTTTGAATCAATCAGAAACCACAGATGTATTTACCTATCTGTATTCTCCTTATCAGTGTAGTGACATATAATGAAGTTGTCCTTTACAACTAGTTCTTAAAGCAAAAGATGAGAAGCAAGGCACATACCCAAATTAAACTTTAAATGAATAGACTACATATTATCTTCTTCTATCACTCTGAATTCCACTTGAATACAGATGCTACAAAGACACTGGTCCAATAAACTACTGTGTATCCACACACAAATAATCTGATTCTCCTTAAAAAAAAAAAAAAAGACTACATACAGGGCTGTATACATTTTATGCCATCTTTTATATAAAGTGAGGGTGGATAAGTAAGTATTTCTATAAGAAACACTGGAAGAATATACAATAAACTAATATAAACAGTTACCTGAAGGAAACTGGGGTTAGGAATGGGCTAGAAAAAAAAAAAAAATCACATTAACCTCAATCAAGTTCAATAGTAGCCTTTATCTCCTCTAACAAAATATCATGATAGTGACCCATCTATTTTCCAAATGATGCAGTTGCTTAAAAATCTTAAAGTTATGTTAATATTCATTTTCTTTGAAAAAAAAGTCACTGGCATCCTAGTCCCCATCATTTTGGGCAGGGGGAAGAGAAATATTTTCTATTTGACTCTTGTTTTTTTGTTTTTAACTCTTCCTTTCCCATAGTTTTCCCTTTATCCCTACTTTTCTAATTTTCTGCTAATGCGTTTTTGTTTTCAATGTTTTTAAGTTTATAGATCTCATTCAACTAGTTGTGTTTTGTTGTTCTTTATTTTTTAATACTATGTAGGAACTTTCAGATTAGAAAGATTTGTTAATAATCTATGCTTTTAATTAGCAATTGAAGGATTACCATGCCATGTATAGTACAAAGTAGAAAGGAATGTATTTTAGGAAAGACAGGACAAAGGAAGGGACTGGGACTGTGTGTGCTAACTGGGGATGGACAAAAGAGGGCACCGGAAGCCTTCTAGCATTAATGGAATTTAATTAACCAGAAAGATGTGTCTGGTCATGTAGAGATAATATTCATTTCATAGGTTTGTAAATTTCACTATATCTTGAATAAGAATTGCATTTTGGAGTAAAAATAGAGCTATCTGTTATCTAAAGAAGGTAGACATAGGGTGACAATGACTTTATGCTATAAGTCCTCTCCCCACCCCTTCCGCATGGCCCATCTCTCCTTCTGGGGCTGCAGTCTGTGTGAGTTTCCTGGTGCAGGACAGTCACTCCTGGCAGGAAGGCCTGCTGAGTCCTTCCTTCATCCTTGTTCATTCTGCTGGGTTTTTGTTGTTGTTGTTATGGCCTAACGCTACTCACTGCACAGCACTGCTTTCCTTCTACCAAGTAGAGGATCAAGGCACTAGGTGTTGGACTACAATTTCCTGGATTATTTGGGGGCGAGAATGTGAAAGCAAAACAAAAGTAATCTTTACTTATATGTTTCTCAGGTATTTGTTGCTTTTCCCTCTACCTCAAGTTTTCTTGATTAATTTGGTCTCATACTAAGGATTTCACCCCCATATTTCTTGAGCATTATCATGCTCCAAGTGTCTATTAAAAATTTCAGAATGTGTGGGGCCAGTTGTTCAGAGGAACTCTGGTCAAATAACTTCTCTGGGCTTCCACACATTCTAATCCTTTGGCTGCTGCTATCTTGGAAGCTCAGGCAGTGGGAAAAGAACTGTGAGGACAGGTTCAAAGAGCTGAAACTATGTTGAAAAGCTGTCTGCCAAAAACCAGTGTTCAAGTCTTAAAACTAAATTGTTTTTTAAATTCAAAAAATATTAAGATGCATTGTTGAAGGGATTTGAGTCCAATGGGAGATCAAGTGTATGTAAAACTGAATTTTTTTTTAAAGTTATTCATTTTCAGTAGACCATAACAAAAAAGCACATGAAACCACAGGGGAGGCTACCTCCCTGCCCTCCCAGAATTTGGATCTATTTTTTAAACAAAATGAAATAGAAAGAGTTTAACTAAATTAGTATGTTGAAGCTTTGGATGTAGGTGGAAGACAAAGGGCACATTGGTTCCCAGAGACTTTAAGGAGTAAATCATAAACTGATAATTAGACCTATAGCTGATCTGACCTACCTATTGAGACTCCTTCCAAACCCCTTAAGACTTTTTTAGACACTGTTAGTTAAATTAAAGTAAAAAGACTAAATGCCTTACATGGGTTACAAGAACGTGCAGGAAAATAAAAAGCATATTTTTCAATTAAATATTTTTGTACTTCTCTTTCCAGTCTTGTCTTCCCATCCTCTCTTTTAAAGATAAAATGTTGGCAGTTTGAGCTCCCAAAAGAAGACAATTCCTCTGATTTTGTAAGAACTTTTCTACTTTCAGTAGCTACAAGGAGTTCAAATTACTCTACTGTGCTTTTTATTACCTAATAACTCTGCAGCTAACAATATCTATTCTCTCTTATAGGGATATGTTTATTCTAAAAATGAGGGCTGATATGATAATATTAGAGTAATACCTTGTTAAAGACAGGACACTTCAAACAATACCTTTATTGTTGTGTGCATCTACTTGGATGCTTTCCTGTTTAATTGACCGACTCCACTTCTCTTCAAATCCAGAAGAAAAAAAAAAAGTAGTTTGTAAATGATTTGCTTTTTATTTAAGCATTGCTTAGTGAAGATAAGACTATACAAACCTAGCAATCCTATGAGACATGGAAAAAAGTATGCTAGTTTCTCTAAATACATCTTATCCTTTCTGAGAAGTTGTTTAAATAGTCACAGCTAGTGCTCATGCCCTCTTTTTCATCTATGCACATTTTTGGACATATAAACCTATTGTTGCACATTTGCATTTCTCCTACCTGTATTTGCTGAGAATCCCTAAGTGCTTGCTGTTGGCTGCTCTGTAAAAGTCACAACTCTGTCATGCTGGTGTGCTCTTCTGTAACACACAGTCAGAAGTTCATGGATGCTCTCGGTTGCAATTCCAGGAAGGGTGAGACCGTCCTCTACTTCCAAGAGCCCTTTTGGGTTGTTTTTGAACTTTATACTTTTTATACAAAGCTCTGCTGAATCATATGCTGGCTACCGAATGATGGTCTGCCTTCTGATTCATTTCCAGGAGAGAATAAATTTCTGTTGTTTTCCAGCAGTCAGTGACTTTTTTTGAGACACGGATGGGGATTGGGGAATTTCACTTATTTGATCCCATGTGTTAATGCAAGAATGGAATGACACCTTGGCATGAACACTTGCATTGGGATGGTTCAAAAACACATTCTTCAGTAGTTTTAATTATTAGATCTAACTGTGCATCATGTCTCCCTACTAACCAGCAGTATTAGGGAGTTCCCACAGAAGATTGTCTCCTTATGCCCTTGCTCTGTGATCAGCAATGTTTTTTTAGAACATATATGACTTTTTTGTAGCTGTATTGATTTTTATTCTATATAACTCCTTTAAAAATTAATAGCTCTATTCTTATCAAAGCACAGACATACAACATTTTTATGTAAAGAAGAAAAAGACACTTCTTATCAAATCAAGAATCTTATTCATTTTTTTTCCTCACATGCCTTTTCCTCATTATTTGGCAGTTTACACATACATGACTATTCATTTATTTCTGCCCATTCAAGTCAAAATGTGCCATGAATTAGAGAATGTCCTAAAAGTTGGAGATTGTTTTTCACCATCCTGACAGAGGTCCTTGACATCTTGTGAATAGTTAACTTCTCAGGTTGCTGTGTCTCTGTGCTAAGCTTTAGCCTTTGCTTTCTTTATGGTCCCTGGAGCTCATGCCACCCTGGTGCCCTTTTCTACCTGGTATTATGCTAAATAGAAAACACTCTTTTGGAGGGTAGTTCACTTGCATTCTAAATCCATGGGAAATTTCTAGTAAATTTTCAAAGGGAACTTTTTTCGTTTTTTTTTTTAATCTAGTAGTTACTTAAATTATATAAAAGATAAAAATGGTTCCCTGAAGTGATTTTTATTTGAAGATGAAAGGACTAAAATTCTTAAATGTACTGGTTCAAACCTTGAAATTAGATTTTTTTTTCTTTCTTTCGTGAATTGATCTGGAGAAGTATCTTGCCTTTCTTGGATATCTGAATTTTGGCTTATTAGTTGTTTGGGGGATCCACTATGTGCAGAGTTGTATTCTAGGATGTGGAACTTAGAAAGGATGTGTGAGGAATGACTTGGTTTCGAGAAGATTAGATCACACTTGGACTACTCAGGGCATTCAGTTGCCTTAGAATAATCTTTTTTGTCACATTTGATCACTGCTAATGACTTATAAGTGTGCATCAACATGCATCAGACATTAAAGCAATATACTTTGATTTTAAAAGCATTTGTAAAATTATTTCAAATAGAAAAACCCACAAAATATATAATTTTTATTTTTAATTGACACCTAGTAATTAATTGTACATATATATGGGAAACAGTGTGACATTTCAATACATATATACATGTATGGTGATCAAATCAGAGTAATCTATCATTTCAGACATCAATCATTTCTTTTAGGAGCATTCAGAATACTCTCTCCTGTTTTGAAGTATTCAACTAATTGTCAAACACAGTTATTCTACTGTGGTGTGGATCATGAGAAGTTATTCCTTCTATCCACTGAACCCATGTACCCTTGGACTGTCCTCTCTCCATCCTCTAGTCCTCAACCCCCAGACCTCCTAAGTTCTGCCGATCCCTATTCTGTTCTCTACTTTTTGAGATCAACTTTTTAACTTCCACATGAAAGTAAGAACAAGCAATATTTTTTTCAGTACCTGACTGAAAAATATATAACTTTGATTTCAATTAATTATACTCACTTCATTTGATGAAATTCAAATATTTTAGAAATTAATATTCTTTCTTTCTTGACTGTCTTACCTTCCATTAATTTTAAATTCATTTGAATTGTTTATGAATAATATCTGTACTCAGTGGCTTGGAGAGTAGAGCTTTCTTAGAAAACGCAATGCCTGTCTGTGGCCATTGTTGAATAATCACCTTACATAGCCCCCAAGTTTGATAAACTGAACTGAAATGTTTAAAAAAAATACTATGTACATTTGGTGTTTACTTTTTAAAAATGTTTTTATTTTGTCTTTCTTTAGAGGTAGAAGTCTAGGTCATTAGTTATTTTCTGTTTGTGCTCTAATTTCCATCATATATGCTAAAATGTCCATTTGTAGTCTCATTGCTTTTAAAGGGTAATTTGTTTTGCTCAAACTACTGATTTCCCTTTGTCTTTAGTTTTAACCCTTTTATTTTGATGTTCCTTGGTGTCATTTTTTTTTCTTTATCTTCCTTGGGATTTGTGGGGTTTTTGTAAATGTGCACTGAACATTATTGGTTAGTTTTTGGACATTTTTGAGCCATTATCTCTAAAGATTTACTGATCTAAAATATCCTTAGAAGTAATGAACATTCATCTTTTTCTTTTCTCCAGCACAGTACTTGACCCTATAGTAGGTGTTTAATAAGTGATTTTTTTAATACATTAATAAATTTAAATGTTAATATAACTGTCACTGCTGTTATGGTTTTGCATATTTTAATGTTGTGATCACTTGGCTTATTTGCTAATTGCTTACCAAGATTATTATTTTAAGAAGAATGTAAGTCATAAAATCAAATAAATATGTGGATTATTCTCAGGCTTAGAAAAGCATTATTTTGAACAAGGGGTCTAAGACTAGAAATTACAAATAAACACCATTCTAGAAGGTCATTTATCATCTAATTATCAGAAATTTGGAATATATTTCCTAAAACAAGTCATTCTGTGTATTAGTAGTAGTAAAGATGATTATGATGATGATAATCAGATTTCATAACTAGCTTTTTTGAGGAGGTCCTGGAAGGGAAGAGTAGATTAGACTTGGGCAATTAATAGTTCATTATGGAAAAGCAAGAGGGCAGCTTATTCCACGTTCCACTTGGCTGAATTCTCTTTCCTATGTACTCTTCTACTTTGCTGTTAGTACTCTACTTTTGGGTTTAAGGATTATTCCAGAACACTTAAGTTCTTCACACTTGCTGCCATATTAGGAACAGTGGGGCCATGTTGGTCAACTAGTGTACAGAAAAACCTTGGGACCACTAGTGTATTGATACATAATTTCTCAGTCTAGTGTTTTGATTCTTGGCCTAATATTGTCACTTTCACCCATAAATCTTGGACTCTTTTTTTTTTTCCTTTGTTTTGTTTTAATCTGTAAACAGGATAGTGAACTGGTTGACCCTACTGTGAGTAGGGTCGGTTCCATGATTCATAGAAATGTTGAAAATACTTTTCTTCATTTTTTATAGTAAAGTGGTTTTAAGTTTTAAAAAATTTATTACTGTATTATTAAATATTACATTATTAAAAGATAGAATTAATATTATTCTTAGTAAATTTATACTTTTAAATTTTTTATGTTTCTCTATGTAGCAGGTGAAAGTTTAATTATATAAGAAAATTTATTTCTTGAAATTTTAAAGTGTTTATTAATATTCGTCTGTATTTTAAGGTATCAGAAATAGTGAAAAACTTTTTTATGTCTGGATGTCTAGAATTCTTGAAATTTGAGCTTTAGGAACACCTCTTCTCCTTGTTTCTCTTTGGTGTCTAAATGATAAGTTAGAATCTTTTAAGATTCTGTTTGCAGGTACTTTTAGCACAATTTTACATTGCACGTATGGCTAACCAATTAGGATAAAATCATTGTTAGAGCTTGAAATATCTTGATTTATTTTATCATAAGAAATTTGATCAGATGAACGCAGTTCACGGGTACAATTATTTTGGGGTGAACTTATAGAATCAATCATTTTTATGTTCTTTCCTAATATTTTAAAGTTCAAAATTTATGGTCCTTATACTTATCATTTCTAGTGATCCATTATAGAAATAAGTTAAGCATGATGTACTAAAAGTATTAATTAAAAACACTATTAGTGTCTAAACCACAACCTGTCTGAGTACAAACTGTTTAACTATGTTGCTGGTTGCTCACTGTTCACTTGAAATGTATGCCAAAGTTTTTCAGATTTTGTTTAAGGGCAACAAAATCTGAAACTTAGAAAAATGAGATTAAAAAAAAAATAAGAAATTGTAACATTGGCCTTTAACCATCTAAAACTGAAACATCGGCACAGATCTGGAGTGGGAAAACATTGAAGGTTTCTTCCAGCTATGTGATCTTTGGGCAAAGAAGCAGAATATTCTAGGGATGCAGTGTGAGGGGGTAGACAGTCTGTCAGTCCCCTCTAGGGCAGTGAGTGTCCTTCAGGTGGAGTGCTCCAGCTGGGCAGAAGTACCAGGAATGCCATGGAGGGTGAATGTCATCCTCCAGCTAGGAGTAGCTCAGCACTTTGGGGGAAAATCAGATATAAATCAGATACAGGTGAACCTATCCTCTTGGACTCTCTTTTCCTACACATTGTTTTGTTAATTGTTATTGTTATGAACTTTTCATTTTGGAATGATCCCTAGATTTACAGAAAAGTAATTAAAACAATCTGGAGAGATTTTGTATATTTTTCACCCAGTTTCTTCTAACGTTAACGTTTGTCAAAACTGAGAAACCAACTTTGGATAGTACTCTTCACTAATCTCCAGACTTCATTTGGATTCCACTGGTTTTTCCTTTTTTTCTGTTCCAGGATCTCATCCAGGATACCACATTACATTTAGTCATCACATCTTATTAGTCTCTTCTAGTCAATGACAATTTCTCAGTCATTTTCTTTCCCATGACCTGAGAGCCTTGGAACCCTGGCCAAGTGTTTTGTAAAATGTCCCTCTGTTTGGGTTTGTCTGATGTTTTTCCCATGACTGGGCTGGGGTTGTGAGTTTGGGGAAAAACTTCTGTAGGGTGAAGAACCATCCTCATCACACTAGCAGGGACACAAACTGTCAATATGACATCACTGGTAATGCTAACAACCTTGGTTATATGACCAACACAGCACTTACTAGTTTTCTCTACTATAAAGTTACTCTTTCCCTGCTCTGTTCTTTGGAAGTAAGTCACTAAGTCCAGCCCACTTTCAAGATTGGGAGGTGGGAATTACTCCACTGGCTAGAGTAGGGACAATTATGCTTCTTTGAATTTTTTCTCTAACAGACATTATGGACATACTTAATTGGACTGTTTACTAGCCTTAATTCTTTCTCTCTCTCCCGAGGCAAAATGTGGTATGCATGTTCAATGAAATAACCAACTTGAGTGATGTCTATCAAATGTATTTCTCATCACTAGTTATAAAATTCATATTGCCAGTGCTAGGTGAACAAAACATTTCTAATTTTTGCTTTCTTTCAGGATAAAAGTAATGAAAAATTTGTATGACAAGTAGATAGACTAGAGAATCCAAGCATTCTCCTTTACTATTTTCAGTGAGGATTTTTTAAGCTACCTTGAATTTTTATCTAGAGACTTGATTTGGTCTATTTATAGCTTCTAGGACTTGTTTTTGCATTTGTCCTTGCTTTTGTTTAACCAGTAATCTAAATTTTGTCACTATTGAAGAACTTAGTCTCCATTTCTACCTTGTGATTTTACAACCTGCTGTCAACATAAGGCATAGATAGTTCAGTCTACCTAGGTTATTAACAGTGTTTTCTATAACCACTACATAGGCCATATTAGAATAGAAGGAGATTTTTTTGTAGTTTTAAAGATACATCTAAGAAGTTATGTTTTGTAATGAACTGTTTTCCTTCTCCATTTCTAATGGTCAGGTTATTCCCATTTCTAATGGCCGTGATAATCATTTATAAGATATATAGAACATTTCCATGAGCAGAATTATCTATTTATTTGTTTGAAAAATTAAGTAATTAATTTGGCTTATAGACTTTACAAATTCTTTACTGAAGTATAATTTACATGTAATAAAATATACATATATTGTGTACAGTTCAGTGAATTCTAATTCATATATATGCTGGTATATTTTGCTACACCAGTCAGGATACAGAATGTTCCCTCATTTTCTCATCTTTGGAATCAGTCCTCCCACCTCCACGTCCCACAGTAATCTTATTGCTGCCACTATTCTGACACTCTGGGTTAGTTTTGAGAAATCGGTTATTCTGTGTTGCTCACATACTTTCTTCTCTAGCTGTCTTCACGATTTTCTCTTCATAATTGCTTTGCAACAGTTTTACCATAGTGTGCTGAGATGGGGCGTATTTATCTCATTTAGGCTGCTCTGAACTTCTTGGCTTATTGGTTAATATCTTTCATTATTTTCTAGAAAATTCTTGATCTTTATCTCTTCAGATTATTTTTTTTGTCCTATTGTCTCCTTTTATCTTGACCCCAATTGCATGCATGTTAGACCATTTGTTAAGGCCCTACAGCTTTTGAATGGTTTCTTCCCTTTCCCAAATATTGTTTCTTTGTGTTTTAATTTAGGTAAATTCTCTTGACTTTTCTTCATGTTCAGTGATATATCCCTAGATACCTCATAAACTGATGGGCCCAGATGAAGAAATCTTCATTTTCATTATCTTTTTAATTTTTAGTATTTCCCTATTTCCTGTTTCTCTACTAAAAATTTTATATGCTAATTCTTGTTGTTGATCTTTTTCACTAGGTCTGTTAATACTTTAATTCTTTTTATTTTTGAGTTCCTCACTGGTAGTCTCAAAATTTTCATCATCTCTGAGTCTGCTTCTGTTGATTATTTTTTCTTTTAAGAATGAGTTGCTTTGGGTGGGGGTGGGGGTTGCTCAGTTGTTTTATGTATCAGTCTTATAATTCTTGATTTGAATATAAGACATTTTGTGAGCATTAGACACTGAGAAACATAGTATTTATACTTTGAAATAGGCTGCCTTATCTTCTCTTGGCTTATTATCAGTATTTGGAGTTGAATTAGTCTAATCAGAAGCTTAGCTGGATTTGGTTTTTCTACCTTCAGTAGACCATAGCCTTCAAATTCCTCTAATGCTGGGCTGCTAGTGTGAGTGCCTAGGGATGCTGTCCTGGTATTACTGTTCCACCCTCAGCTTTCAGCCGTCCTTGCACACTTGTACCACAGGATGTGTATCTCCACACTCTTGCCCCACCTTGGCAGCAAACTGCTGTTGCTGAGCACTCTATATTATGGTTCTTTTGGGGTGGAGGCAGAACTTTGTTCTGTTGTTCTGGCTCTGTCTCAGTCTCAGGGAGGCTTTGTGTACTTGGATCTTGGGGAATTTTTTCAGCACTCCTGACTCTCCTCCTCCTGACAGCCAAATGCTGCCTTTCACCTGCAAGTAACATTGGGCAGAAGTTTCTTGCCCCTCTACTAGCAGCAGGTGAGATCTTAGGTCTGGAGCTGTTTTATGTCCAAGGAAGAGTTTTTCTTTCACCTTCACCCACTTAGTCCTTTCTGGTGCCTATGTATACTTGCTGTACTTCTTCCAGCTGCTTAAGCCTTTTGCTCCATTAGTATGAAGAGCCTGAGAAAGCAGATAGCATGGCCCACCTGTCTCCTGCAGTTGCCGTCTGCCCCCAACCTTCCCTGGACTGGCAATCACCTCCTTGAAGACTTGCAGGCTAGAGGGCTCCTTTGCATATGCATGCAAAGTCTGTCTATTTTCCTCTTCCCTGGCAAACTGTCCTGTAGTGGTCCCACTTCTCCAACCTTAGCATATGGTCCAAGGTATGAAAATGGCTTCTCCCTATTTAATTGTCTTACATTCCTTTGTGTTCACAGTTCTTCTGTGGTTTCTTCTATGTGCATTGTGTAGTTCCATCAGACATTTGTTATACTTTTGGCAGTAGTAATTGTCCTCTACATCTTTTCCTCATCCTAGACCAGAAACAAACTTGCATTTTGATTTTCAGCTACTCCATATTCTGCCTAAAATTTCTCTTAAATAAGGATATTTATTTGCAGATTACATGAACTTTAGAAAATACCTCTTTGGTATTTATGGTGCAGCATCAAAGCAGTTTTCTTATTAAACCAGTATTGTGTAAGAGCTCTCCAGTGAATGAGCTTTGAAATTCAAGTACAACAGCCTTAGTGACAATAGGGAATTTACTCCTCACCTGTGCTACTTTTTTTCTCCTTCTCTGTAGTGTCTATCTCTACGTTTTGCTGATCATCTGTATCTCTCAGATATGTCAGTAAAATGATTTATTATTCTGTACCCATTCTAAAATGCTTTATTAGTTTTAGTTTTTGCTTCAATTTTTTCAAAAAGAACCAAGGTAATATGTAAAAGTTAATGTTTTTAAAGCAGATCTTTTTCTTTTCTATTCACTCTTTTTTCTTAAACTTGGAAATTAACAGAATCATTGCTTTATTTTCATTTTTCCTTGGATTTTTTTTAACTTTTAGTTGTATAGTAGATTGTATTTTGATAGAAAATACATACATAAAGTAAAACTTATTTTATTTAGGTTCTCTCTCGTGGTAGTACATGATGGGGAGTTATCCTGGTCTTGTATACAAATACAAGGCTAGGAAAGTTATAACCAATTAATTCTACTCTTTCCTATCCCCCTCCCCCTTTCCTTCCCTTCATTTCCCTTTGTTTAGTCCAATGGATTTCTATTGTTCTCCTCCCCAACCTCCCTTATTTTGGGTTAGCATCTACAAATCAGAAAGAACATTGGCCTTTGTTTTTTGGGGACTGGCTCAGTTTACTTAGCATGATATTCTTCAGTTCCATCCATTTACTGGAAAATTCCATAATTTCATTCTTTTTTATGGATGAGTAAATTCTATTGTGTATATATACCACATTTTCTTTATCTGTTCATCTGTTGAAGGATACCTAGGTTGTTTCCATAGCTTGGCTATTGTGAGTTAAGCTGCTATAAACATGGATGTGGCTGTGTCACTGTAGTATGTTGTTTCTAAGTCCTTTGAGTGTAGACCAAGGAATGGGACAACTGGTTCAAATGGTGGTTCCATTCCAAATTTTCTAAGGAATCTTCATACTGTTTTCCATAGTGGTTGCACCAATTTGCAATCCCACCAAAGGTATGAGAGTACTTTTCTTCCCACACCTTGGATATTTTCTTAAGAACTACTTAATAATAGAAAAATTATATGTATTAGAATCCGTTTAGATCTACACTAAACATCATTATAGTGTAGCTGTAAGACATATGAATGAAAATTCTCTCACTGTGTGGTTTGATAAGTGCTGAGAGCCATAGCCAAGTAGGAATGACATGGCATTTTTGGTTAAGGTGACCCTGCTCAGGGATTAGGGTGGCTCCAGGTTTAGGGTGGATCCTGCTGGGAATAGGGCTTATCCTGCTGCCTCAGGCGCCTGCTCCTTGAGTTCCCCTTGAGTTCTCGCGGGGTTCTGAGAGAATTGGTACGCAGAGCCCGGTGAAGGGAGTGAATTTTCCCAGAAGGTGCATGTAGAGTGCGGGTGAGAGTCGGGAATAAAGAGTTGCTGTTTGAATCTACAAGGCGGTGTGGTGGCTTGGTTATTTTGTGCCCAGCCAGACTGCGGCAGATAAGATAAAGTTTATTTTTTGCTAACTTATGGTAATGAATTTCTCAAGCATTTGGTATTTTTTAATTTCTTAGTATTCTTGGGACTTCCTTTTTGGAAGTATATTATCACAAATAAAGAAAATTTAAAAAATAAATAAAGTTGATGCCCATAGTCAAAAAAGAAGAAAATTAATGTCTCTTTAGGAGAAAGATTTGGCATAATGAAGGACTCACAACTATAATTTAATTCAAAAGTTAAGACATCACGAACATTCAGGTAGACCCTTCAGAATTAGATATTTCTGTGATTTTCCTCAGAAAGGAAATAGAAAACATTTACTGAAAATGGTAATTTACTAGTTAACTCTGTGTGTGTGTAATTTGTATTATAAAGTTTTCAAAAACACATGGCAAGACATGTTTTAAAAACGTGTGAGCATATACGTAAGTCTATAAAAGAGTGTTCTACAGACCGAATGCATTCCCCCTTCCAACCAGCATATTAAGCATTACTGCTGCTAGGACTGTAGCAGCTCAAGAGTCACTCACATTATTTGAGGAAAGTAAGAAACTCCAGCCTTCACTGGCTGCCCTTTTTGGTTTGGTTCAATGTCCTAAGACCCCTTTTTCTCCCTGTCAACAACAATAACAAAAGACAAAATAGTGAGACTTCTTTATATAAGATATAGATTTCCTTCAACTAATATTTTTAGTTTAATTAAAAAATAATCAATATTTTCCATCTTTGTATTCAACATATTGACATTAAAAAGAGCATTATATAAACAAACAAATATATCAAAGAATGAAGTAGTAGCAAAGATTGTTTACCTTTATAAGGCAACTAGGTGTTGAACTGAAGACAACAGTAAAGTCTGGTGTTTTGTTAGGTGCTTGTGTCTTTTATATCCTCTTTAAAACACCTTTCTTTCCCCGTATAATTTTGGAAAGCTCTTAAGAACTTTAGAAATATGTTTAATGCAGTTTTTAATCTTACTGAATTGAATACTGAGGCAGATATACACTTAGAATATGTTCGGAGAACCATAACTAAAATTTGAAGGTCCTATTTATAGTGCAGATCTTTTATAATATGTGGATTAGTTTCAGTATAAATATTCAGTGGTGGCTCTTAGAGTTGAGTTCATGGATAAGATTATAAAATTAAATCCTTTGTTACATGAACTTTCCATTTTCAACAAATTCTCAACGCAGAGTTTAGTCTGATAGATCATGTTCCTTTGCTATTTCCCGTGACTATTTATATCATCCGTTACATATTTTTCAATTAACTGTGTTTTTATTCTGGACATTATAAACTTGAGGAAAAAATTGGGTAGAATATATCCCAAGGCAGGCACCACTGTAAGATCTAGACTTTATTATTTCTGTGCTTGAAACTCACCACTCTAAATATTATAAATGGCTTCCATCCGTTTCATTGTAAAGTAAGTGAAAATATATTCATGAACTTCTTCTTTAACAATATAAATTTTCTACTTAAATGAACAACATTGCTAAATTAAAGGTACTGTATATGTAAATAGAAGTAGAAGTTAATGATTAACTTTTTAAACTGATTCTGTGACTTTAAATTGTCATTATCAAGAATTCTCGTTATTTTTTGCCAGGTATACTTTTAGGATTTAAATAAGAGAGAGAGAGAGAGAGAGAGAGAGAGAGAGAGAGTGTGTGTGTGTGTGTGTGTGTGTGTGTTAGATATGCTACTGTGTTACCTACATAGTGTCTCATCCAGGTATATCTTTTGCATTGAATGTAAGTCTAAACCTTTTGACATTCTCCTGTGATCTCCTTCACATAGAAGATTTCATCTACTTTTTAAAATACTGTAAATTGCATTTAAGCCCTGTGCTTTTCTAATTAAGGAGTTTATTAAAAAATGTATGAAGTTAAGAGGAGGAAGCAGAGGACTATAAAATATTAAGTATCTAGGGTAAATTAATAAAAACCTGTTGAAAGTACATGAAACTAGACAGTATTGAAAGGAAATAAAAAGAAGACCTGAATGAATGGAGAATTATATCATATTAATGTAAGAAGTTAGGAAGGAGGCCTGGGTAAATTTTATGTGATCTAAAGTGAAGAGTTAATTTGCTTGAAAATCCTCATTTTGTAATGAGAATCATAGATCCAGCATGCTCTGCTAAACTTCTGAACTTGAAGTCAGACTTTCTTGACATTGGAGGAGACAGAAGGACTCCGCAGACTTCTCCACACATCTCTGTGTTTATGTCCAGACAAAGGAATGGAGAGTCAGATCCTGGGCCCATTCATTGCCAGGGGTCACTGCAAAGAAGCAGAACATGAACCTATCCCAGTTGGCTGTTGTGGTGGCAGTCTTCATTAGGGGAAACCAATGTTTGAAAAACAAATTACCAAGTTCTCCCAAGTTTTTCTCTGAAAAATAATGGGCTTTTCAAACCCAGTGCAAAGAAACATAGTGTTGAGGAAAGCAGTTTCACTGAAATTTTATCTCACTTCTGAAAACATAGAGCAATTTCCACCTAATAGTAGAACTTCTTGACTGATCACTAGGGGAAAAAAAAAAAAAGTGAGCCTCTAAGAATGGCAGTAAGCAAACAAAAACCTGCAGATTGGTTGACTTTGGTATGGACCAGAGAAGAGCCTCCAACTTCCAGCAAACCTGATGTTTGAGTGTTTGCCCTGAAAATCATCTTGGCTTAAACAAAACTTCCCTGTTTCACGGTGTATTTCCTGCTCTTTTAATTTTTTTTCCCCTTTATTGGTTTGAGAGCATAAAGCCAATAAACAGTAGAAAAAAAGTTTTTATAAGTTGTATTTTTATGGTTATACAAATGATTACTTCTTGGCCCCAAAATAGTTTAGGTAGATTGAAGTTACAAAATTTTAATTATTTATAAAATTTTAAATATATAGAAAATGAATCCTACTTGTTATTTATTTATCATAAGTGTATATACTTAGTTTCAAGTAGTGTTGCTATGAGTATAGGGATAGCAACATATTTCAGAAAAATATACAAGTATTTTCCCAGTATGTGTGATTAACTATTAATGTCAAAATATGCCTCATCTTATTAATAATATTGCATTACAGTGATAAATTCTGAAAACTCTGTCATAGCTGGAGCACTGACATTCTTATTCTGATCAGACATTAATGCTTGCTTCAGAGAATCATATATTTGGCATTCACTCCTGAAATATTACTACTCATAGACCTTTTTAAATTGACATACTGATATTAAATTGTTTGAATCATTCCTGAGGTAATCAAAAAGAGTAGCAGATTTTGAATAAGCATTTGGTAGTCTGATGATAAAAATCTAATTAGCTTTCTTTATGAGGTCATTAAATGCTATAATTCCTGTCTGATTGAGACATACCTCTGATTTGTTTCAGTCATACACATTAGAACTGATGCTTTTTCTCCTTTGGAAATGTACAAGAATATACATAAATTATTCTTGAAGAGATAGGAAAATCACTCTTATCCTAAAGGATTTGTTAGCCAGCAATCCTGTTGAAGCAAGTTTACATGTTTTAGAATTTTAGAAAAATACAGTGTGGGAATTCTAGTCTGGTTGTATAAAATAACTAGAAGCACATCATCATATCTTCACTGTGTTTTATTATTGTATTGTGTAACTATGTTGAACTTATAATAATTTGAGAGATCAATGATTAAATTTCTTTTAAGTGGTGCATTCATTATTTTAATTATAAAGATACTACAAAAGTAAAAGATGTATTTAACTTTAAAAATTCTATTAAAAGAATACAATGTCTTATTGGACCCATTTTGAGGCTATGAGGGGACTAACTCTAAAAATAATAAATAAAATGAAAGAATCAACAATGGCTGCTGAAGCTTATGAAAAAAACTGATGCCAACCTTAATGATGAATGGACAAGGCCAGTAACACCCAAACCTACTGATTAATCTCAACATCACACACACACAAACAATAGGGTATCTTGTGCCTTTTGTGGTGATACAATAGGAAATACAAACATCATCCATTTTCTTGCTTAAGTAAATGGAGTAAGCTTACAGCCCAGTTTGAGTTACATGTAGTCCCCAATGTTGCTACATGCTTTTATTTTATTTTATATCTTTCTAGTCTTGACATTTTCTTTGTATTTTCTCTGGTTTTGATGTGTATTTTTTATCTGTTTTTTCTAAGCATTTGGTACAAATAATTCAGATCCTTTTTGTATGAGAGAAGAAAACCTGACTGAACCTACAAATGAATATGAGTGTTGAGTGACACTGAGTCGTGCTTATGAGACTCTTGGTTCTCTATAGCTCTTGTGGGTGAAATAAAGTTCATAAGTTTAAGCCAGTTTTGTAGACTGTTTTTCTCCCCTTTAAAAGGTTCTTGCTTGTCAAGGGAGAGTAAATATTTATAGTTGGCCATGTTAAAATGTTCTGAGGATGAAGAAAATGATTTTAATAGAACAGTATCCTTAATAAGAAATGAATACAAAAATCCATTCATATGCAGCAAGTAGAGGAAAACGAAGTAATGATAGATAATAGTGATTTAGTTAAGTGCAAAATACTTATTAATATCACTTCAAATGAAGTACAGAATTCTTTTGGTATATCCTGTGCAATATACATGTATTTGCCTTATAAGATATTTAGCCTGATTTAATTGAGCAATGAAATAAATGTGTTTCTTTTAATAGTTTTCAAATAGTGACAAAATAATGATATGATGGAAACTACCTGGGCTCTGTTTAAATGTGGGCAAATTATTTCCTCCCTCTGAATCAATCTCAGCTCTTTTTAGCTATAACATGGTTATAGAAATATTTTCAGAGAGGTAGTTGATATTAAATGAGATATGATACATAACATGCCTGGCACATAGCTTATCAGTACATGTTTATTTTCTTCTTTTTCCATTCCCCCATTTTTTTCAACAATGGATAATGAGTATTCCCTGAATTAAAACAGTATTTCAAGATCATCTGCCTATTTTTCTTTCTTATGATATGAAATATTGTATTTTTCCTTGAAAGTGAGATTATTATCACACAATGACGGAAGTAATTTCCACTTGTTATTATTTTGAAAGAGGAGGTAAATTGTTTTGTTGGAAGATTTAGTATAGTGACTTGTGTGAGGGATATGAGGTGAGGAAGACTATAGGTATGATAAAGGAGTTAATGGTTCTGGTAATTTGAGAAAACCCAACAAACACACTCTGGCCATATTGATTGTTCTTTTTATAAGCAGCTAAAATTGTCAAGAGGAATAAGAATGACAGTGGTTATGGGGTAAATACCCAATGTGAAAAAAAAACTTTTGCACAACTTCTTATTTTATTGGGTCTTGAATAAAATCAAACAGGAAAGACTTTAGACCTGCAAAACTGCCAAAAATGTAGTGGTCTCTGGATTCCTGACAGCTGAACTGCCAGAATCATGTGGTATGTAAAACGGCTGGAAGGAATCATTTTGCTGAGGAGCGACAGGTCTGCTAGATTTTAGAAATCTGAGAAGATGCTGGAGACAGCCTCCCAAGTGCTATTGGATTGGGTTCTGTGTGGTACTTATACATGGTCCTCATGAGTAGTTATCCCTGTTTATAAAGATCAGTGCAAGGAAATCCTACAATTCCAGAGCTGGAAGAGATTGGAGAAGTCATCTGACTCCAGCTCTTTGTTTCAGGAGGCCTAAGTGATTTCTACATATGTGTCAGATTAGCATTAGAACTGGGTCAAGACCTTTGTCCTATATTTTCTTATAAGGTAGTTTTTTGTTTGTTTGTTTGTTTGTTTCAGTACTGGTAGTTGAGCATGGCAGGACTTTGTCTCTGAACAACACCCCCAGTACTGTTTTAATTTTGAGGCAGTATCTTGCTAAGTTACTGAGGGTCTTGCTGAATTGCAGAGTCTGGTCTCAAATTTGCAATTCTCCTGCTTCAGCCTCTGAATCACTGGAATTATAAGCATGTGCTACCATGCCTACCATCCCAATAGAAGCCATTCTTTAAAAATGTAATATAGCTTTCTACCCATTTAGGATTATTCAGCTCTGAAAGTCAGTATCATAAATAAAGAAAGAAAAGTAAAATAAACAGCTACTCTTCTTTCCTTCTGTAGTTTAGTGAGGATTTGTATCTCTGACCCAAACTTCAGGACGAGTTACTTTAAAATATAAAACAAGGAAAAGCAACTGAGGTCTTTAAGAAACATTACCATAAGAAAACAAAAAACCCTGCTGTACTTAGTGTGTGGTATCTCCCCTGTTTCTCTGGAAGGGGAAGGTGAGAAGAGATTCAAGGGAAACAAGCAGAAGAAAAAAAAAAATTACAGTGCATGAGATTTCTACTTTCATAGGTGCTTCATAAATATTTACAAATAGATTTATAGAGATGAGATGAAGTAGTCTTCAACAATGATGAGATGAAGTAGTGCTCAGCATTCACTCAAAATGATTTTTATGCATTGATGAATTTTACAGAAAAATCCCAATTATGTGTAATGAAGTACAGAAGGAAGA
The DNA here is from genome assembly GCF_047511675.1 of Marmota flaviventris. Taxonomy (NCBI): domain Eukaryota; kingdom Metazoa; phylum Chordata; class Mammalia; order Rodentia; family Sciuridae; genus Marmota; species Marmota flaviventris. The sequence continues at coordinate 47,972,719 of NC_092503.1, read as the reverse complement.
TAGAGTTTAACTATAATGAAAATCTTCCTGTTGCTGAAAAGATTATGAAGACTTGTCTAACTTTTTAAAAAATATATTGTTTGTGTAAATTCGAACAAACTAACTTATATTTAAATTCTGAAGTATTACACCTGGTTTTTTTTGTCTGTCTGTTTGTTTGTTTGTTTTTAACCTTTGGTATCAAGGATTGAACCCAAGGGTACTTAAACATTGAGCCACATCCCCAGCCTTTTTTTTTTTTGAGACAGGGTCTCACTAGGTTGCTTACAGTCTTGCTAATTGTTGAGGCTGGCTTTGAACCTGCAATCCTCCTTCCTCAGCCTCCCATGATACTGGGATTTCAGGCATGTGCTACCACTCTCAGCCTGGTACCTAACTTCTAAAATTATGTATATTGATATACAATATTTGCAGATTTGTATTCTGGAAACCAGAGGTTCTTGTTCATTAATGGTCTCACCAGCAAGAGGACAGGAAACATTATCAGAGATGAATTCAGATCAGTTTGATATTTCTTACAGGTTACATTGATTGCTCCTTCTTATCCTCTTGACATAACAAAGCTGAGATAGAAATTATGAACAAACATGAGAGTAGATATTAGGCTTATGTTCATATTAGGCTCCAGTTAAGATCCCTTTATTACTCAGGTGAAAACTCATAATCATTAATAACATGGTAAGAATTTGTCATGTAGAGGACTGGAAGTATAGCTCAGTGACAGAGCACTTACCCAGCATGTATGAAGCCTTGGGTTCAATACCCAGCACCAAAAAGAAATACAGAATTTGTCATGTTGGACTTTCAGTTGACTTAACTAGGTATGAGAAAGATAGTATGTGTGATGTGTAAGAGATGATGTAAGTTTACACTTGACTAGATGACTCTGTAAATCAACTATGTTTGCTCATAGTTAAAATTTGGATAAGCTGTATTATTATGAGATGATATATCTAATGCATAGATCACAGTTCCTGGCACCTGGTAAACTTTCAGTAAATATCAGCCAACACAAAAAGGTTATCCTCTTTTTTGTATAATCATATATTCTTATAAAATGCCATTTCTTCTTTCAAGAGCTACATGTTTCCCCTAATTTGAAAAACAGAAAAAATGGTAACAGGGTTTTACCATATCCAAGTGAAAGACTTATAAAGGAATTTTCTTCTTACTCAAATTGGATTTTGTGTTTCTGTTAATATTTTTAAAAAGCAAACTTTGTCAGTTTGTCAATCCCACTGACTAGGGAGGCTGAGGCAGGAAGATCATGGGTTCAAAGCTAGTCTCAGCAACTTAGCAAGGCCTTCAGCAGCCTAGTGGACCCTGTCTCAAATAAAAAGAGCAGGGGCTGGGGCTCAGTGGTTAAGCACCCCTGGGTTTACTCTCTGGTAGCAAAAGAAAACATTTTTCCTAAGCAATTTTTTTTTTATGTAAAGTCAAAACCCTAATTTTAAGGAGCAACAATGAACATTTATTTTGTATTATGGAAGATAAATATGAAACTCAGGTTTTGAAATTGAGTATTCAGGTTTTGCCTTGTAACTGTATGGAGAGTATAAAACTTCAAGTACCCAGAATTTACCTGGTCCAGATGCTCATGTTTTGTCTCTGCTTCTGTGGGTAGATTCCTGCTCTTAGGAATTCTTTCTGTTGTTAGCATGAAACCTGCTGTTTTCTACTCCTCTTTCTGGATGGTGTGTCTTCTCCAGGCTCAGCTTCCCTTGGTTCCTTACCCGGCATCTTCCTGGTTCTCCTGAGTGGTCTCTGGTTGCCCTTGACCATGCAGTGTCAATATGGGAAGTCACTCCTAAGATACTATTTGTGAGATGTATATGGTTGGTCAGAGTATGATTAGGATCACTTCTTCCTTTTATGAGTGTTTATATTATAATATAATTGTTTTATAATGTATATTAAAGTTATATACAAGAGCCCCAGTGACATATAGAACTGTCATGTATTACTTGAGAAAATGCTTATGAATCTTTTCCCTCTCTTGACTATTCAGTTTGCTATTGCAGCAACTCTTGATGTAATGGCCTTTCAGTTTATTTGTGTTTTCCTCTTAGTTCTGCCAGCTTTCCAGTTGTTTATTTACAAAAATCCTTCCCCATAACATCTAGTAATAAGTCAGGAATGTAAGTACTGTTCCTTTTCATAGGAGTGCTATAATTGATAACAAAACCTTTTTAAAAATTAAAAAAATCATGCTTTACTTCTAAATAAAGGACAGAAAGACCTCATGTGTCAGGCAGCTGAGGTAGAAGCAAAGAACACTGGCCTTTGAAAATTTTTTGAAAACTTGATTTAAAATCTGGAAATTGCAACTTACTTGCTGCGTTTGTTCTCTCAGCCCCTCTAATCTTAAATTGCTTTATCTGTGAAATGGAGAAAATATTGCCTGCTTAATGGATTGAGTGCATAAAATTAGATGTTTAGAAAGTATTTTATAAACCCCCCAAATAAATGAATGTCATTAATAATACAGAATGTATCTATCTCATCCCTGTGCTAACCAACACAGAGTAAACAATTGTCTTTAAGTATTTTAAAACATTATATTTTCAAAGTTTGTTTTAATTGTAATTTTGCTACAGTAAACCTTGAGTTTGTCATCTTTATATGTTGGACCCAAGTATACAATCATAATGTAAAAATTTGAAGATTTGGTGAATGATATAAAAATAAAGGCAGTCGGAAACTGCAGGTAAAGTAAAAAGCTGAGCAATAACATCATGGTCTAGTCCTTACGCAATAAAAATGTGGCATGATTTTGAGCAATTATGAAAATAAAGAAAAAGGAAATCCATTTGGGTTTATTCTGGCAACATGTTCTTTCAAATGACTAAGATTACAAAAATTGAACTCTAGAAATAGAAATGTAATTCTAGCACATAACTAGTTTTTACAAAAACCAATATTCGCAATACAGTAAATACATAATTTGCCTTTAAATTTTGAAAAACTACGTATAGACAAAGTGTAGAAAGATTGATAACTTGAAAAAAAATGATAGTAACAGAGATTAGGATATAGAAGGGGATTGGAGAGTTGGTAGAAGGGGAAAATCTCTAATGGCATATTTTCTGTTGTGAGGAATTTTAAATTGATGGAACAATAACACTCTAAGTATATTATTTAAAGTTAGCGGTGGCCAGTATAACTATAAAAATTATGAAGAAGGGAAAGAATAATAAAGAGGAATACAAGTTAAATAAATCCTCATTTCTTAGAGGGAAGTCAGTTGATAATTGTCTATAGCTTTTAAACTGAGAATATACTGATCTTTTAGAATTGTGAATTTAAATGTTTAGAGCTGTGAATATAAATTGTTAGTGTAATAATTATATATTTAGACTTGTAAATATAAATTAACAGAAGAGTTAAAAACAAATGACTAAGTATGGTACCTTTGGGAGCAATACTGAAGAAGGTCAAGGACAGAGCTAGAGCCTATTTTTGTTTTCATTACAAGCTACTCTATTCTCTTGTAGTATTTTTCCTGTGTACATATTACTTTGATACAAGCATGTATTAAGTTCTGATGGCAAAAAGTCAGCAGATCTAGAAGGTCTGCTATAATTCTTTAAGCCTAAAGTTGTCTTACTTTCTTGTCACCCCTCCTCACCCTTCCTTCCAGATTCCCTGTGTTCTGCTAACTCTGGGTAGTAGGGAGTGATTTTGCCTTCCAGCCTAGAGTCAGCTTGTATCATATTATGATTTATGTTGTCATTATTCTCTTCTCTTTTTCACTGATATGTCAAGAAAGTAAATTTTTGTAAAACAGACTCAATTTGCAGTGCACAATTTATGCTAGTAAGTAAAACAGTGTATTACTGCTTATGTCTTACCTTACACCAGGATTTATACCAATATAGTATAAAAATGATGTACCAAGAGAAGACTATGTATTCTTCCAAACACTGGAAATTTTATAGAGACACTACTTTCTTTACTATATTTTTCTATTAAATTTACCTTAAAATTTTATTGAATTAACAGTCTTTTGTACTGAAGGGGTAATGATAAAATACCAGGTTAGCTTGGTTATCGCCAGATCATGACCAAATCATTTTTTAAAAATATTTATTTTTAAAATGTAGTTGGACATGATACCTTTATTTTATTTACTTATTTTTATGTGGTGCTGAGGATCGAACCCAGGCCCTCACACATGCTAGGTGAGTGTTCTGCTAAGCCACAATCCCAGCCTGACCAAATCATTTTTAAAATACTCATTTTTAAAGAGTAGTTCAATGTAGTAATGCCAGTAATAATCAAAATACTCTTCTGACCACATTTGAAATGATCACTTTCATATCATTCCCTGTTCTCTCCCCAAAAGTTACATAATTAGGGGTTAGAAAGACAGCTACCAGGACAACTTTCAAATTTCTGGTTAAGAAGGCATGTCTTTAGAACATAATAGATTCTTTTGATATCAAATCAACTAAATGTATTCGTTGACAAAGATTGAAATGTAGATCAATTTAGATCAACAATAATAACTCAGCAATTAAACAAGTTTAATATGCATTTAGTACACTATGAGATAATGGATGGAGTTTAAAGACCAAAAAGATACTCTTTTCTACTCCTGTTTAACGGTGCCAAAATGAGATTTTAATTTTGAGACAGGGTCTCATTAAGTTGCTTAGGCTAGCCTGTAACTTGCTATCCTCCTGCCTCAACCTTTCAAGTCTCTGGGATTATATGTGCCCATCTCTGAAAAAAAAAAAAAAAGAGAGAGAGATTGATTTTGAACCACAAATTGGGAAACAGGAATGGGGAGATGGGGAGAGATTCCCTATCTTTTAACCATATTTGATAATGAGTATTTGTCATTTAATTATTTATTTATATTCCCAGAATTTGAACACCTACTATAAGATGCTGCGATTGATATTTTCACAGATGACCAATATCATTAATATTAAAGAGCTAAATATGGTATTCTGTTATCCCTGTGATCTCTTGACCTCATGCTATCTGCAGTAGTCAGACTATATCTCAAAATGGACATTTTTCTGTCCTTCTCAATCATGTATTTTATAAGCATCTAAAGTTTTGTAATGGCTTAAACATCAAATCACTTAGCAATAGCTTTTAGGAATTGTGTTATTTTAACTGATAGATTATTCGTATTTTCCAAGTCAGACTTGTAATTTCCTAAATGTATGTTAAATTTTTTGTGTTTTGCATTGTGCAAACTATGACAAAATACATATCAATGGGAGAGTCCAGATAATTAAAATGTCAATCTATTGTGCTTAAACATTTAAACATTTCCTAAATATTTTCCCCAAACTATATATCAACTCATTATTGCTAATTAGTATGATTTAAAACAAACAGGTATCTCTTTTCAGTGACGTTTTTATTTTACTAGCATAAAGATCCATTCAAAAATGCTTAAAATATTTGGATGTTATTTTGTAAAATTATATTTAGTATGTAGAAGCTAGGGGTTAGGAGGACAGGAGTAGCTTCATTACACAGCAAACAAAATAGTATTTACCCTGTCTGCTGTCACATTTATGACCATTTTGCCAGTGTTGCTGACTCTCTGGGTCATGTTTGTTGGCTCCTCATCCACGCTGTGGGAGACCTGGCTCAGACTCCCCACCTATTCCTCTTGCACATGTACATGCTGTTTTTAACATTCACATAATATTTATCATGAGCCAGGCACCATTCTTCATGAGACCAGGAGAGGATATGCTTCCTTTTCTACCCTTCTTCTATCCTGACTTTGGAGATATTTTTCAAACAGAATAGATGTGTTTTCTCTAGACACCTATTCAGTAGCACTTAGCCGGCTCTTTTTCCTTTCATTTCTGGAAGACCTGATCTCTAAGGGTCCTTACTCCCCTGCAGCTGCCTGTGTTTCTCAGAGCCATAGCCTCAGAGCCAGAGGGAGAAACAGGTGGTCTTGTCCCTGGTGGGACAGGGCATCCTCTGGACTGCCGCCCCCACCTCCTTTCTCCATTGTCAGTGTGCCAGCTATTGCCCCCACTTGCTATCCTACTGCCTCAACCTTTCAAGTGTCTGGGATCGCTTTTGCTCTCTAGCTGGGCCTCATCAGGCCTGAGCCTTAATGGGCATCTGGATACTGGTTGTTTTGCCCGTTAGTGATGTCTGTGTCAGCCTCTTGAACTACATAGCACCCACAATTTGCAGGCACCATTCCCTTTCCTAGGGGCCATATGAGACTTAAAACTGAAGTTTTTGCAAAACCCACAGAAAGGCTTTGTTTCCTTACTAGATCTGATTATCTTCTTGACTGATTTGAAGAACTAAAAAACAAACAAACAAAAAAACCCGAATCATTAGAAAATGGGTGCAATAACTGTTAACATTCATGACCCCCACCATCTGCCACATCTTAGGAACAAACTGCCAGGTGCAGTGGTGCTATAGTGAGGATAAAGGACAATATAATTTGGTAATAAATGTATCCATATTTTAAATACCAGAGATTTAAATACCAGCTCTACTGTTTTTTTTATTAACATTAGCCATTCGCACAATTACTTTCAATTCTACATATGAAATCTGATAATTGTATTTATCTCATAGGCTAGTTGTGAGGAGTCAAGTGAGATAACATATAAAGCACTTAGCACAGAGCCTCACATAAGGAAAGCACTAAGTAAATATTTGTTCTGTATTGTTGCTACCATTGATGAACTGTTATTGTGTACCAGGCATTATGGTGCACTAAGCACTTGATGTAAACATGTCTGCTACATCAGGTGCTCCACAGGTAGATTCAGCCCACATGATACTGCTGCCCTAAGCTCTCTGAAATCTTTCCAAGTGGCCATTGGCAGTGTGTGGCCACAGAGCACCTAGCTTTGCTCAGAAAATGTCCTTTATTGACATGTTAGTCTCAAGAGTGAGCAAGCTTTTTCTAAAACTTCCAAGAGAGATCCTGGTAAACAAAAAACGTTCTTTCTCCTGTCAAACTGCTGGGTGGTCACTGAATACATCAACAAATAGGGATTCAGTCACTTGCTTCCTCTCCAAGTTGAGGTCACCAAGTGGTGAGCAACAGTTTCTGGGTAACAGCCATCTAATTAGTAAGGTTCACCCAATTGTTGGCAGATTTTCCAAGCCACCTCACTGTTCTGCACAACTTGTTCCTGAACCAGGAGATGCGGCCAGTCAATGGTGGCCCCGTGGGAGATAGACCTTCCCCCTCGGGATACCTGGAGGAAGTTATTGCTGGACTCAGGCAACTTACTTTAAAGAGCATGACCTCTTTTGTTTGTCCCATAGGTAAGAATCATAGCAAGTCTCTTACCTAATCAAGAGCCACATTCCATATGGTAGGCTAACTCACAGAATGGGACAGTTTTCCATGTTTGTCCTTCATAAGCCACCAACAAAAAAAATAAAATAATTCAGCAAGAATAGAAATGGTATAAAATTGGATGAAATTCTTCTCTAGGCACTCCTTTGGCTAACCTTGCACTTCCCATTTTGAAGTAGGTAATTCTTTGTGTGGGCGCCCTTCAGTGCATTGAAGGATGTTGAGCAGCCCTCCTGTCCTCTCTACCAGACACCAATAACAGAGCCTTCCCCCACCAAAAATGCCTCCAGACATTGCCAAACATTTCCCCGAGGGTGGGGAGCAAAATCACACCCAGTTGAGAACCCCTGCTATAGTATAACTAAAGAACTCTTTCTAAGGAAGGCAGACTCTCTAGTTGTTTCTTTAGATAGACAGGAGAGTCTGTCAGATGACCCCGTTAAATTTTCCCTCTTGAAAAGACTTTCTTCTGAAAGTGCCCTTTCTTTTTTCTGTTTTTCTTACAAATTGTTAGTGTATTCTCATCTAAATGACATCAGATGGTGAAAAGGACATGGAACCATCATCAGAAGACTGACTTTATGCCAGCATTACCATTATTAGCCATGATTTGAGCAAATCCCTTACCACTCCAGGCCTTAGTTTATTCATCTATTAATGAAGATGTGGAAAAGAGAGAAATGTGTATGTGTGAAAGCACCTTTAAAAGCCAGAGAAGGCACTTAGTCTCCAGATCTTGGTATCTCTTATTACCATTCTCTAGTAATAGGAACAGATTCCTTGGAGTACTGTTCAGCTGTAGGACTAGTGCAGGAATTATACAAGAAGACCTTGGAGCAGGTCAGAGAGTAAAGTGTAAAAAATAAATAAATAAAAACGTAAATGATGGAGGCATGTCAAAGAGACACAGGAATCCAATGATAGAGCTCCCAGTGGCCAAAGCTGGAACAGTTTGAGAACAAAATTAATTAAGTATATAACCCAAAGTACAAAGTAAATACCAATGAATCTTATATAAATAAATGGTGGAACAAATAAATAAATGAGAAGAGACTAATTCTCATACAAAAGAATTGCAAGTAATTTGTTGCGGACATGGAGATGGACTATAACTCTCTACTCCTTAAGTGTGGGCTGCACATTCCTTACAAAGAGTACTGTATGGGAAGGGAGGGAAAGAGTAACTTTATAGTGAAGAGTAGTTGGAGATGTAGCTTAGTGGTAGACTGCTTGCTTAATAAGCACAAGGCCATTGGGTCAGTCCCCAGTACCACTGAAAAAAAATTTTTTTTAATATTTATTTTTCAGTTTTAGGTGGACACAATATCTTTTTATTTTTATTTTTTATGTGGTGCTGAGAATCAAACCCCATGCCTCACACATGCTAGGCGAGCACGCTACCACTTGAGCCATATCCCCAGCCCCGGAAAAAAAAAATATATTTTTTCTCTTTTTTCACAATGGAGAAACCTGACAAGTACTGCCCTAGCCAAAATATAAAGGTCAGCATCAACAGTGGTAAGCCATACTTGTAGTCTGCACTCCTTATATATGTGATGAGAATGGCACTATAATTTCATGGCCTTCCTCCCTGTATTAGTCAGGGTTCTCCAGAGGAACAGAATCTACAGGAAGTATGATTATAAAAAGGGGATTTATGGGCTGGGGATGTGGCTCAAACGGTAACGTGTTCGCCTGGCATGCCTGAGACCAGGGTTCAATCCTCAGCACCATGTACAAACAAAGATGTTGTGTCTGCTGAAAACTAAAAAATAAACATTAAAATTTTTTTAAAAAGGGGTGGGATTTATTAGATTGGCTTACACAACCAGAAGCTGGATAGTCCACAATGGCTGTCTGCAGGCTGGAGAGCTGGGGGAACCAGTAGCTGCCCATTCCAAGAGGCTGAAGCCTCAGAACAAGAAGGATTAATGGTGCTACCCCAGTCTGAGACCAGAGGCTTCTGGAGAATCACTGGCAGAGTCCCCTTTGCAAGAGTGAAGGAGCAAGAGTCTGATATCCTCAGGTAATCCCAGCAGCAATCAAGAACCCCTTCAAGAAGAATCAAGTTTGCATTTGCTGCTGCTTCCTTGTTCTTCCATCCAAGCCACCATCCTATTAGATAGTGCTGCCCATGCTTAGGGAGGGTTTCCACTTCAGATCACTATCTAACATGCCAATCATTCCTAGATACACCCTCATTGGCACACCAGAAACCTCTTAATCTTTGGCATTTCTTAATCCAATCAAGGTGACAATTCAAATTAACCATTACACTCCCCAAAACCTGTAACTCCAGTTAATCATGAAAACATTAGACAAATCCCAGCTGAGAAATATTCTACAAAATATCTAACCAGTACTCCTCAGAACTGTCAAGGTCATCAAAAACAGTCTGAGACTATGTCACAGTCAAAAGTAGCCTAAGGAAACAGAATGATTAAATGTAACATGGGCTCTTGGAACAGGAAGGGGACATTAGATAAAAACTAAGGCAGTATAAAGAAAGTAGGGAATTTAGTCTGCAGTATATCAGTCTTTGATGTTTCATTTATTGTGACACATGTGCCATGACACTGTAAGATGTTGATAGGGAAACAATGTGGAACATGTGAGAACCTGCTGTGCTGTCTTTGTCATTGTTCTATAAATCTAAAACTAAAATGAAAAGTTTATTAAAAACTTAATGAAATCATGTTAAGGCACTGTTATTAAGTAAGGGTTGTTTTATCTTGAAGGTAATCTCAAATTTTGGTGTGCAATTTCCTTAGTTTTAAAAATCCATTCATGAAATCTCTCCCAACTTCATTCTCATGGTGATGTTTAGTGTCTTTATTGATCTTAATCCATCTCTCCTCCCGCTGGGTTGGGAGCAATCCAAGACAAAGGATGTTAAACAGAAGTTATTCACCTTCTTGGTGTAAATTCCATGGCTGACCCTGTCCATTTTTTCTTTTGAAGAAATCCACTTGTGCTTCCCTCCTCTTCCCCCACCTAGTCAGAAATGCAGCTGCCCTCACCACTTACAGGTACTTTCTTTTAACCATAGTCTGAAAGATCTGTGTGAGGTCTTTTGTTTGTTTGTTTGTTTGTTTTGTTTGGTTGGTTTTGTTGTTGTTTTGTTTTGCTGTGAAGGGGGAATGGAAAATAATTAGAGGGCACTATGACAGCTCCCTTTATAGCTGCAGATGAAGCACAAACCTCCTGGCATGAAATGCAGCTGGTGTATGCAGAACAGGAACATGAGATGAGTGGATCCTTCAGAATGGATCTATTGGCCAAAGCTGGGACAATCTGAAAGTAGGATTGAATTATAACCCAAAGTACAAAGTAAATACCAATGAATCTTATGGTGGAACAAATAAATAAATGAGAAGAAACTCATTCTTATATAAAAGAATTCCAAGTAATTTGTTATAGACATTTCATCCTCTAAGATGGAGCATAATAATAAGCTCCCAATGGCCAAATGAAAAATCTTAGAAGGATGGTATATTAAAGGACAAAAAAGTTTGGTGTAGGTTACCTCTATGATATTCTTGCCTCTCTGGTTATAGCCATGATTCCTAACTACATAAATGGAAGTTATTCCTGCCAAGTTTATTTCAGTGAACAGTATGGTTGGTTCATTCTGAGATAGCACCATACAAAGGAATGTATTTGAACATGGCTCATTTTTAGAAATGAATAGTAGTATCTTGTTGAAAAACAATTCAACAGTCGTTTACCAAATCACCTCCATATGACTTTTCAGTTCTGAGTACTACAATGAGGTGAGCATTTGCCAGAGTCAGGTTTACTGAATACACCAAAAGTGTTTAAATATGAATAATAATGTGAACAACAAGTGCTTGCCCACTTTACAAAGCAGTGTTGTCATTTAAGCTTGTTTGACATCCATCCCTCCCTGAAATGGGGAAGATATCATATGGCTGCTTCTAACAGGTAAGTAAAGGACACACAGCTGAAGTCCAGGTGTAAAGCTCAAGCCACCTGATTCTGGGTGGCATTTCCCCTACTAGTCTGCACTGAAGCCTTGCCATGCTTTCAGGATTATAATTATTACTCCTACTTTTTTAAATGCTTTATTTCTGGACCAAATCGTGTTTGTTTATTATTCTGATCCAAATGCCACACTGTACCCTTATGCAGCCACAGCTGATAATTTTAGGAACCATGAACTGGAATTAACTCCTACCTAAAGGAGTGCTGACCAACAGAACTTCCTGCGTGATGAAATAATCTATATCTGTGCTGTCCAGTGTGGTGGCCACTAGCTACATGTGGCTATCAAGCACTTGAAATGTGGCTAGGGAGTTGCAGGAACTGACTTTTATATTGTATTTAATGTTCCTTAATTTAACAGTTAGTAGCCACTGGTGACTAGTGACCTGTTAGAGCACAGGTCATGAGGTGTAGGAATCCCCCATTATGATGCAGGCTCCTCTCCAATTCGAGCTCTTGGCATTGCTTATGCACACTTGGCTGTGTTTTTGAGGAAAAGATGGGGTTATTTTGAGGACCTTTTTTTTATGCGTAACAATATTTGGAATATGTAGATCACTAGCAGAAATAAGTTCAATATAAATTTTGACCCACCTAAATCTAAAACTGTAAGATCTTAAACTCAGCACTAAGAAATAAAATTCACTGAGTTTAACCCACACACTTTTTGGTGGGGGAAATGAAGAGAGAACAAGCCCATATGTCCTTGATTCTACCTTTAAGAGTCTGAGCCTTTAGAAAATTATTATTGGCAAAAGGTTTATTTCTTTAATTCTAAAAACAAAGGACTATTTTCTTTTACAGATACAAATCTGTTATTTGATGCCTGCAAAGTTCAATGACACTTCAAACTCAGAGGGAGTTTTTTTTACAGAGCTAGACAAAAATTCAGTCACATGATATTTCCATTAAGCTAAGAATGGAATTCTGAGATTATAGTCTGGGAAAGGGGAACTGTGGTTTATAAAGTCATAAAAGCTTTGCAGTTAAACATAGAACTATTAAAATAATGAAAGCTGTTTCCATTACGGTTATTAAATTGAACAATTTAGAAGCTCTATAAAAGAAATCAGTAAAGGTACAGTTCTTAATTAACATCTCCTTAACTGGAAAATCCTCAAGGAGTGAGGATAGTACTTGGTAACAAATATTACCAGGAGTGCTATAGAAATGCCAAAAATGAAAGGGAGGATGGGCTCTCATAAGAAATATTTTCTTTTCCTAACATGGATTTTTGACTCCTTAATACACATACTTTTGCATTAAGTTTAATATACAAATTTCTGCCAAAGATTATGAAATTAGAAAGGCACTTCTTATGCTTGGAGTTAGGGAATCCTGAGGTTAATTTAAAATGTTAATTAATGCAAATTTGAACAAGCAAAATTACCAAAAGTTGTTTTGTTTATATTAAACAGATTTACAATGTCATGTTATATAGATTATTTTGATGTGAGTCTTTCACATCTCATTTAGCGCTTGTTTTGAGTCCATTTCTTGAATTCACTTTCATGATCATGCAACTGTTATGTTAGTTCTTTATTGTTAGTGTTAATCTTGTTGTTGGATATGAACACATGTTTAGCTAGTAGAACATTGCCAGCCCCGCCCCCCCCAAAACCCACCATTCTCCCAGCTGATATTCCTTCCCTGGAGAGAGAGCTGACATCACAGATTGGTTATGTCTGATTTTCAACTTTATGTAGGAATTGAACAGTATGTATTTTCTTGTGTCTGACTTCTTTTCCTCAACATTATGTTCCTTTCATTTATATCTCTTGTTTGATGTAAGAATAAATCATTCATTTCATTGTTTATGATATACTAGTAGGTAACTATACCAATATTTACCTGTTCTATAGTTAATTTTGGGTTTAATTTGGGGTTAATTTAATTGGGAACTACTACAAATATGTCTTTATGAACATCATTTACATGTGTTTTGTGTATATATTTACATGTTACTCGGAGCTATACCTAAAAATAGAATTAAGATTAAGTGTATATGTGTGTTCAATTTAGTAGATACTGCCAGACATTTTTCAAGGTGCTTTTACAGTGTAGGAGAGTTCCAGATTCTGTGTTCTCTGGGCTTGTTTTTTTCTCTTGGCATCAATAATGATGATTGTAATTTAACTTTTGGAGAAGGCTAACAGTAACTAGCTTTATTAGTTAGGACATAGACACCTCTGCAGTGATTAACAAATGTACCTACCTCCAATTTTCCATAGACCCACCTAGAAAACCCTTGGAGGAAGTTGCCTTTGACCCAGTTCACTTTTTGCCAATGCATTTGCATATTTGATTCTGCAGTGGAACTGTTGGATAAGGGAAAGAATGATGCACTGCTGAGAGCCTGAAGGCTTTTGGTGGAGTAAGGAATACTTGAGGAGTTGATAATACTAGAATTTGCCAAGTGTCCTCAGAGTGTATTTGGTGAAATTTTACAATAAAATCATTTGACCCAAATTGCCCTCAGTTCACCCAGTTGAATTCAACAAACTTTTTGTGTGTGTATGATGACTTCATTCTCAGTCTTGTGTGTTGTGGAAATATAAAAAGTATGAATGACAGTGACTAATGAAGACTCAAAAACACTATTGCAGTGAGCACATCTGTAAACCCAGTGATCTGGGAAATTTAGATAAGAGGGTTCTAAGTTTAGAGCCAGCCTCAACAACATACCAAGGCCCTAAGCAACTTAGCAAAGGCTTAGGGGTTGGTATCTTTGTTTTAAAGCACCTGAGGTTCAATCCCCAGTTTATTTTTAAGAAAAAATAAATAGACTCAAAAAGATGCTATACCTTAATACCTTATTAATAATCAGGGAAACATGAACGCATGATGTAATGTTGCAATGCCCATTTTCACCCAGTGGAATGGCAAAAATTGTCTGATGCTAAAATGTTGCAACCATTCTAGGAGAAAATTCAGTATAACTATTAATGTAGATATGCAGTGACCCATCATCTCACTTAAGCAGAAAAGAAGTACCCAAAAGTATCAAACATAATGATAATCGCCTGAAAATTTGCAGTAATGAAAATAAATCACAAAAACGGCTGGTATAGTCATACAGTAGATCAGAATGAGTGTTTCTAAAATGTAACCTCTATAAGGGAAGGAATTTTGGTTTTGCCCATTTTTGTATCTTCAATACTAGAATAAGGCTGGGTGTGATGGGGCATGCCTATTATCCTAGTAGCTCAGAAGGCTAAGGCAGGAGGATCATAAATTCAATACTAGGTTCAGCAACTTAGTGAAGCTGTGGGCTGTAAGCAACTTAGCAAAGCCATGTCTCAAAAAGGGTTGGGGAAGTTGCTTATTGGTTAAGCACCCTTGGGTTTAATCCCTAGTATAAAAAAAAAAAAAGCAGTAAATGCTCGGTAATTATTTCTTTTTTTATAATTTTTTATTTTATTTTTTGTAGTTGTAGATGGACAGAATGTCTTTATTTTATTTGTTTATTTTTATGTGGTGCTGAGGATCGATCTCAGTGCCTCACACATGCTAGGCAAGCAATCTGCCACTGAGCTACAGCCCCAGCCCAGTAATTATTTCTTAAATACACCTCTAAATACATGGCTAGATTCCCAAATCTATGTTGAGAGAACAAATCAAATTGTAGAAAATATCTACTGTGAAATATATGTATGCTTGTATATAAGTCCATGAAAACATTGCAGTGATACACATTAAAATGTGAATTATATAAATTTATTTTCCATAAATTTATCTGGAAAATATACACCAACATGATAATGATACTCTTTAGGGTAGTGTATGATTCACCTTTCCATTACTGTGACAAAATACCTGAGGTAAAGAACTTAGGAGGAAGAAAGGTTTATTTTGGCTTACAGTTTCAGATGTTTCAGTCCATGGTTACATGACTTCATTGCTCTTAGACCTATGATGGTGAAGTACGTCATGGCAAAAGAAACCTGCTTACCTCATCTTGGCCAAGAAGCAAAAAGAGAAAGGAAGGGGCTGGGGTCCCAACATCCCCTTCAAGGGCATGTTTCCTGTGACCTAACTTCCTTCCACAAAGTTCCACATCTTAAAGATTCCATTACTTCCCTGTCACACCTTTAACATGTAAGTCTTTGGAGAATACTTCAGAGCCAGATGATAATATTCCACTTCTAATTCCCAGAGGCTCATGCCCATCTTACTATACAAACCGCATTCAGTCCATTTCTAATAAGAGTACCCATAGTCTTAACAGTTGCATCGTTACTCAAAAGTCCAAGTCCAAAATACCCACTGAGACCCAAGGCAAACTCAGCGAGAGCCCCTGTAAAAATAAAAAAGAAAGTTATATACTTCTAAGAAACAATAGCACAGAGTAAACATTCCCACTCCAAAAGGGAAGAATTGGGATGTGGAAAAAAAGAATTAGACTAAAACTCAGCTGGGCAAACAGAATCCTATAGTTCTGTGTCCATTATCCCGGTCACCAGAGGTGTGTTGTGATCTCCAAAGGACTTGGATAGCCCCATCCCGGTGACCACAAGCCACATGACCTCTCTCAGGATAGCTCTGCTCACCTCCTGCAGCTTCCCTCAACACGCAGTCCACATTTCTGGCATATCTTGTCTTCTTGGGGTCTCCTGGCTTCACTCTCACAGCTCCATGCATCACTCTGTCAGCGGCTGCTTGCTGGAACTTCAACTCTGCTGCACACTCACTGCCTGACCTTCCAGGCATTCCTTTGAAATATCACTGGAAGCCTCTATGACCCCACAACTCTTCCATGCCTTCAAAACCAAGGTCTGTTGACAGTCCAAGCTACACCAGGACTTACAAACCGCGATTGTAGTGGCTTCTGAGTGTCTCAACGACTGAACACAGGGAAATGAATCCCAAGAAAACAACTCCTTAGATAGCTGTGTTCAAATAGAGTGGTGCCCCTGGGCCTCTTCTCAGACCAGATCCTTAAACTTTTAAACCTTTGAGCCTGCAATGGGTAGATTCCTGCCAATTCCTGAGATGTTCCCAGGTCATCTTTCCTGTGTCCTGGTGCAGGGAATCAAACCAGCAGCTTTGTACATGCAAGACAAGTGTTCTACCACTGACCTACATCCCTAGCCTGGCTTCTTTATAAGGGCACTAACCTATTTAGCAGCTGTACCTCTCTTGGTTGAACTTTACACACACTTTTTTTATGACCAAACTGCAAATTTTTCAGATCTTCAACTCTATTTTTTGCTCCCAATTCTTACCATAAATCTGGCCTAAAGCATCCAGTAGTACCTATGGTACTTCCTGAATGCTGTGATGCCTTGAAATTTCCTCCACCAGATAAATTAGCCAGTCACCTTTTAACTCAGCCTCCCACAGTCTCAGGGCATGGACAGAATGTGGACAGAATGGAACAAGAGTGGCCTGTAGACCAGTTTCCAATAGAAGCCTCATTTCATCTGAAACCTTGTCAGTACAGCCTTTACTGTCCACATTGCTATGTTAAGTTCTGCTTATAGCATTCTAGGCTTTCTCTATACAGCTTCTCCAAACTTTTTCAAACTCCTCCTACAAATCAATTCCAAAGTCTTATGAACCACTTCATTAGATGCAGTCACAGCAACGACCCTACTTCTTAGAACCAACTTCCTATGTTATCCTTTTTTCACTGCGACAAACTATCAGTGATAAAGGAGGAAAGATTTACTTGGGGTCAGTTTTAGAGGCTTCAGTTCATAGTCACATGGCACCGATGCTTTGGGGCCTATCGTGAGGCACAGTACAACATTGAAAAAGAAACCTGTTCACTTTATGGTGGCCCCGAAGTAAAATGAGGGAGGAAGGGGCAGGGGTCCCAATATCCCCTTCAAGAGCCATGACCTAACTTCATTCCACTAAGCCTAACCTATTAAAGGCTGTACCACCTCCCAATAGCACCACAGGCTGATGAATAAGGCCTTAACATGTGAGCCTTTAAGGGACACATCTATCCAAGCCAAAGCTAGACAAGGAGGGTTCCAGAATTTAGGGATAGTATTCAGAGAAGATTTATGATCTGTTTTAATGTTTTGAAATTTGGAAAAGGATAGTTTTGCATGTATTACTTGAGTAATTACAAGATAATTTTAAAATTGCACTTTACTATGAAAAAATAATTTCCTTGTTATCTGGCAGGTTGAAACTTACTAAGCCAGGAGGTCCTCCTTCTGAAACCCCACAGTCTCCACACAGATTTATAGAACATTGGCTCTTGCTAGACTTAATCTTTCCAAAGGGAATTTCTTGAATATGTGGAATAAATTAAAGGCAAAAAACTGTCCAGAGATTGATTTTGCTTATTTGTTTAGGAATAAACTTAAGAGCATACATTATTGTTTAGGAATAAAGCAGCTATTTATAATATTTCTTTGTTCTGATTTTGTATTGCAAAGGTACTTAAAAGGATTTATTAATTTATTTTGCTAAACACATTCATATGTCTTAACAATAAGGCTGTATAATACCTTAAATCGATAAGGGGTTAAACCAATGAGGTTAATAGGTATAGATAGTAAAGAATATAGAATGAGAAAAACAGACTAGGACTTTCATTCCATCAGTGTTTCCTCAACTGTGCAATGTAGGCATGTCAGCCTCTTCAGGCTGAGATGAGCTCTTCAGTGAGCTGAGTAGGTTTATGGTTCCCAAGTTATAACAACCACCCCAAGATTCTGTGCTCGGTGCTCTGTGAAAGCAATGCTATAATGTAGCAGTGGGCCTTTCAGGCCACTATTGTCCCATGGAAGTGACAAAGTAACCTCTTTGTCTCCCCCTTAGTAGTTCACTTTTTTTTTTTTTTTTTTGCAAGGGGGGGTTATTTCACAGCAAGTAATTTTATAAAATATACCTTGAAGGTAAGTAACATTTTGATGGTCAAAATCTTAAATGTTAAGCCCATGCAGAGCAGTTCCATGGTACAGTGTGGCCCATAGCATCTTGTAGGTAATGAACTGCCCTGTACTTAAGCCAGAGGAACTTGGTGAAGTGAAAATTGCTCTAACACAGAGTGTTTAGTATGTCCTAAGCACTGTGCTAGGTGTTTCACATACATTATTTAAATCACACAATTACTTGATGGGGTGGGTCCTACAATTATTGCTTTAGAGATATACCAACAAAGTCTCTGGGTAACTAAGTCCAGTGCCCAAGGAGATTGCACAACTGGGACTGAATCAGGACTGTCTGATTTGGACCAGTGCTACACAGGAACATTGGGGACCACATCCTATGATGTACTTGCATTTGTGTTGAGTTAGAGCTGTGCTGTCCTTTGAAGCTTTTTTCAGTTGGAATGGAGTAGCATCTCTCCCTACAGCAGCAGCAACAGCCATTTTTTTATGAAATCGTCTGCAAATCATGAATTTCTTTCTCCCATCCCTCCTCCCCTTCTCTCTAATGATTTAATTTGCTAGCAGGAGACATTCAGATATTCAGATTAAACTCCTTTTGAAGTTTTAAATGGAATTCTTATCTGGAAGGAAAAACATTTTCTTTGTTATAGTTTTCAAATGAAATGTTAATGGTCATCCATGAGGTCTAGTGCAATTTCCTTTTCATTCACATTTTTCTTCACTGAGTACAAATAGCTCATTTAGTGTTTATTGCTAACATTTGCCAAATAATTGTGAGTGAAATATTTGCTTTATGTAAGCTGAATTTTGAATGTTTCCTTCTTGGTTATTGAGCAATTACAAGTTACAGAGTTCTCTGGATTGATGTTGACAGCTCTTTTCCTCTCAAAAAAAGAAATCATTTGATCCATTTATATCATATGCTTTCTTAAACTTTTTCCTAAGTCAAAATAAAGAATATAGTTTTTTTAATAGAAAATTTTAAATTAGTTCTCAGAAAGCCCTAATAAATAACAACTGCTTCCTGCCTACAGCAGATTTGTTATGTTTTATTCTTAGAAACTGAGGTATGCACTAAATATTCATTAGTATTAAGAATGACAATATCATTCCCAAGACTTTTAGTTCTGAAATGCCACTGAATTAAAATGTAGGCTAAGTAGGCCTCACTTAGATTGAGTATAAATGAAATTTTATCTTTGAATAAGAAGAAAAAATGTTTTTTAAAAAACATAATAGTAACACTACAATTTTAAGAGTATACATTATTTTAACTGAATATGTTCTTTGTGCCCAGAATATAATCACTATAATGGCACAGTGAAAATTGTTTTCATGGAGCTTAAATGGGAGATAAAAATCTTTCATGTAATTAATGAGCTGTAAAGAAAAAATAAATGAATAAAAGCTGGAATGTGTGAAATAGAACAGAAGTATTGGGCATAGTTAGTGAAAAGAGAAAGAGAAAACTTGGAAAAAAAATGGGAGCTGACCCTTTAAAACAGGGTTGAATTGAGAAAACAAGAGAAGAAATCATTTTGGGGATAGTGGCTTCAAGTTGGTGGTGGCATCGGCCGAGCAGCAAGCATCTGAGTAAAGGCATTGAAGTAGGGATAAATACATCCACTCATCCAGGCAATGAGGAGACCTTTGCTCTCCACTCAGTGCTATGTGGACCCTTAGCAGACACTCCCTACCATTCACTCCTTACCTTCCCTCTGCTCAGTGGCCCATTCTCCCCTGCACAGCCAGTGGAACATCTCTTGCCCACCAAGGCTCTGTCTAAATCTCACTTTATCTTGAATCTTCACCTTACATGCTGGAGAACTAGTGATCATTTTCTTTCCCAGCAGCCATGGCACACTATGTGTCTGCCTAACCCAGAACACTTCCATCTATATTTCAGTGATTTGTTTTTCCTCTTCTAGGATTGAGACCTTGTAGTAGGAACCATGAGTCATCTTGACACTGGTGATGAGAATCAGAGCCGAGTCCCATTTCCCTGATGTGAAGATTGAACACCCAAGAAACACGGAGGCAAACGTAGAAAGCAAGTTTTAATTAAAGGATAGAACAGACTGTCGCAATGGGCAAAGGTGCAACTTACGTAGTCGAGAGGGAGAAATAAAGAATGTCCACGTGCTTCTGCCCTTTCAATGCTTTACTCACTCAAATCACTCAATACAATTTCACTCTATAGGTTCTTAATCAAGAAAATGACAGTCCTTAATGCTAGGCACTGCAATAGACAATCAACAGCAAACAATTCTAGATTAATTCTAAACACTGCAAACACTCTTAATAATGACATATATTCCCTCTGCATGCTAAGCTCAAGTGCCAGATCTAAAGTCTCAAGCCTTAGGCTCTAAGTCCAGCAGATGCACACTCACTCAGACCACAGTGATCAGGTCAGAGACCGAGGCAGGCTTCAGATGGAGCTGACAGCTTTCAGAATGGAGCTGACAGCCAGTTGAAGAAAGGGTCGTAGGAAGAAGTTGCATTTCTCTTCAGGGTCAAAATGTAGCTGTAGAGTTTGAGAGTACGATGAAGATGCAGAGGATCAGGCAAACAATGAGAAGAGTTGGGATGTTAGTCCAGGTCCTCATCAGGCTCTCTGGCATGAAGGCATCAGTGTCTGCTGGCTGAATGTCTGTTCATTTGCTCCATCATTTATATTAAATTTTGGGAGCTCTGCTCACCCTTTGGGTCCCTATCAGCTATTCAGGTTTCTTGGTGACGTCTTTCATTCTTAGAAAGGACATATGATCTGGTGATTTCTACCCTGATGTCATACTTCTGACTCTTATCAGGGTTAGACAAATGACATGTGACTTCACCCTGACTTTTACTAGGGTTGTGGAAAGTAACTTGCTTTTATCAGGCTATACCTGATTGACATATTGGAGGGCTCCATATCTTGCCTGGTGAGACTGCGTGTTTATTTTAAGATGGAGTTTTAAAATGGAGTGGCTTACACTAAGTCCTAAGGCCATCCTTACACAGAGATTGACTTCTCCGAAGAGACGGGGCCCCATAGCTGGGTGTCCGAGGAAGTGGGGGTCCTCTTCATGCCACAGAGCCTGATGAGGACCTGCCCCTTTTATACATGTTAGATGTCCTTTGTTCTCATTCACTCTCTTCCCCATTTATCTTGCCTACCTGACTAGTGACCAAAAGGGAGAGTGATCCTAGGGCAAGAAGGGAGAGCCCTGGGGGTATTCATTAACAACTCCTACAACTCCCTGAAGGGAGGCACAATTCCCTGGAAGCTGGTAACTTTAACAAGTGGTAGAGGAGGGAGAAGGAGTCTGGAGGTATTAGCATTTTATTTCCTTTCCTTTTGAACCAGTCCCCATTTTCCCCACTGACCTAATCATTTGTCACCTATACTGACCTTTGGCTCCCACCCCCAATTTTGGGATATATGTTTTAAGGAATATTGGGGGAGAATATTTACCTGTTTCCTACTAATATCAATACAGTCTATAGCTGTAGAAGTATTTTTTTTTCTATTATAGACTTAATGTCTCCAAAAGAGAGAAAGCAGAAGAATCTTTCTTTTAAAACCTTTAATAATATAGATAGGTAGATATAGACAAGAATATATATAAAAAAACAAGTGAGTTTATAACTTTAATTTTTAGATTTTTTATATTAATCTGGCAAAAAGTTGTTATTTAATTCTTTAAAGATTTAAAACAGCTTTCATGTTTAAATGTTTAAAAAATACATATGGTGGCTGTGGGTGGAACTCAGTGGTAGAGCGCTTGGCTAGCATATATAAAGCCCTGGGTTCAATTCCCATCACTGAAAAAAAAAAAAAAAAGGAAAAGAAACGAAATGAATATATGATTTTTTTGTTTATTAGTTTAGAAAAATATCCAAGATGTCTTAAAGCACAACTCCACTGTTTCACAACTGAGCTAAAAGGCTGTCTCAGCATTCTGTTAGGCCATTTACTACAAACCAGGTTAGAAGAAATGCAGTGGAAGTTCTATTCCAGGTCTTTTGTGTGTTAAATAATCAGGCACTTGAGTCCTCAGTGGGAGGCAGGTTTCCTTTAAACATTTATACTAAGTGAACCCTAATATCTAGCTTATGATTCCTTTGTTCCTGTTCCTGTTTCTGATCTCTTTGTGCCTCAAAGCTAGAGAAGTCAACTTTAAATTTTTTTTTTTTTTTTTTTTTTTTTTTAGAAGAGCATTGGCACATCTTAAGCCTGCTTTGCCCTGAGGTACCCCTCTGTTCTAATTTTTTCCAGCTTCTCTCTTCTGGAGCAGGGGGAAGGTTTCAAGTCAGGATAATCTGTCAGTGGACCAACTTCTGGAGAAAACCAAACCCTCCAAAATGGTTATAAGCTTGGCTATCTGAGGTGAAACCTACGGTGCATCTCTTTGAAGCTAGCACCTAAAACCTGTCCCAGAGTTTATCAGCAAGTATCTTTAATTTACCTTCTTGTACAGGTTATTTTTAAGGCTGTGTTTAGGCAGTAGAGCCTTTATTCATATTCAAGGTACAAACTCTAGGTGCTCCTGACCATGTCATTATATTATCTTGTGCATTTTTTGGATCTTTCTACTTCCTCTGACATTAACAAGGAAAAATACTACCAGCCATTAGCTTTCTGGCCCTGAGCTTAGTGTTCTGATTTTGCCCTGCTATTGCTTTATTAACAGTAGACCAAGTGAACCTCCAAATTTTATTCAGAGACTAAGAATAATAAAGGCTATAGCAAAGGCAAGTTTTGATTTGCCTGAAAAAACTCCAAGGAAGATAGCAGAGAGAAAAGACCCCTCTTCTGACTTATGGAATCTCCTGCTAGAGGACCCAAGCCAGAGACTAATTGGGGGGCAGATACATCATGCCTGGGAATCCACTGTGATGAAAATATACATAAAGTTATTTATGTTGTCTTTCAGAAAAGCATTTTTATCTCAAATGATTTTGTAACGTTCTCTCTGCTGAGACTATCTAACTTTTCAGTAAAGTCCCTTGAATTAACAATTTCATCTATTATTATTTTGGCATGTTCTGAACTATAAATTTTTTATTTACTGCTCTATAATTATGAAATACTATATCAGGAATCAACTTTCTTAAAGAGCCAAGTAATAAATATAGGCTTTGTACATCAAAAGACAAAATCAAAGATATTATGTAGATATTTGTACTATATTGGTATTTTAAGATGTAAAAAGGCCAGTTGGCTGTGATTTGCCAAACTGTCTTTATGGTCACCTGCTAATTCTTGCATGATAGCCCTTTCTACACACACAGGTACTTCTGTAGTTATTCATCCTGTACGGTTTTCTTGACATCAGAAATATAAATATGGTTTCTTTTTAGAAAGATCTCATAGTCTTGGAAGAAAGAAAAACACATAATGATGATTATTATGAGTGCTGATTATGGTGCATTGGGATGAATGCTTTCACTGATGTCCAGAGGTGGTGTGATGGAGGAGGGCATTGGGAAGGACTCCACACTCAAAATAACAGCGTGATGACCTTCAGAGGTCACTGTAGACCAGTGACTACAAGAGCTAATGTGCTAACTTTGAGGAAAACTAGAACTTAATTTTATAATTCTTAAAAATTTCAGAACTAAATAGATGTACACATTCAAGAATTTGACTTCTATTTCTTTTGAACACAAGTTATTAAGAAACAATCATCACCAGTTAAGTTAGATGTAAAACACAGAGATTTGGCTATGTTAAATAAGTGGTGAGTTTTAGTGAACTGAGATTCTTGAGCACTCTATTCCATTCCCACTTCAGTTACTATTGATAATTTTGAGCAAAATCTGGGGGCTCTACTTAATCATCTTAACATAATAAGGTTAAAAGAGTTGGTTTCTAAGATGCCTTCCAGTTCCAGTTCCTCTGTGACTGTAATTAGAATGCATACTGAAAGTGTGTTAGGCAACTTTCCATTGTTGAGACTAAATATCTGAAATAAACAATTTCAAAGGAGGCGAATTTTATTTTGGCTCATGGTTTCAGTCCATGGTCACTTGGTCCCATTGTTTCTGGACCTGTGGTGAGACAGAATGAGTTGAAAGAGACCATATGGTAGAACAAAGCTGCTCAATCATAGCAGCCAGGAGGCAGAAAGAAAGCTCGAGATGAAGGGGCAAGGAACAAAAATTATCCTTTGGGGACACACACACCCCCAACCCCATGACCTACTTCCTACAACTAGGCCCTATCTCCTTTTATATGCCAGCTTCCAATAGCCTGTTATTAATCCATTAGTGGGTTAATCCATGGATGAGGTCAGAGCCCTCATAATCCAGTCCTCTCCCAAAGGTCACACCTCTGAACACTACTACATTGCCACCAAACTCAACACACAAACTTTTGGAGGACATTTCAGACACAAACTTTTGGAGGATATTTCAGACCCAAACCATAAAAAATAGATGCTTTTTTTTTAAACTCGGTAAAAATCTAATTTGATTTGTCCAAATTTAAGTTCTTACTTATTTGAATTTCTGTCAGCCCCAAAGGCCCTGGACCTGTGACACTACATGATAGTGCACCCAAATGCAAAAAAAGAAAATAAGGACTTATACGCCCTAAAGTACTCTTTTGAGTCCCCAAATGCCTTATCACTGAAGAGGAAGTGTTGCACAAGCTCTGAAAGCAGACTGGCCACATCAATCGCCCTGCTCTGCCACATTTCTAACTATGTGGCAATTTCCTTAAGCTCTCTGGTTCTCAGTTTTTCAATTACAAAAAGCAACTAATATAGGGTCCATCCATGGAGTTAAGAGGATTAAGTATATTAATGATTATAAAGATCTTAGAATTGTTTGACAAAATAAGCACTCAGAGTATGTCAATAATGAAATTATTCTAAACTCTCCATTTGTAAAATTTGATATTAAATTAAAACCATGCTTAAAATTCCCATAGAGATGCAGATGAATAGGAGATATACTGGCATGAATCACACAGACCTATTAGTATTCCTGGTAGCTGGTCTGCAAGGATAGCTCACTAATGAATCCTGCCTCCTGGAATTCATGCCCTCTGTTTTCTTCTCCTTGAAAATGCACTGTCCCTGTATAACCAGGAGGATGCAGCAGAAATGACACATTAGGACTTGCAAGACTAGATTTAAGAATTCTTGCAGCTTTTGCTTGTCTTGGAAAATTGCTCTGGGGAAAAACCACTGCCATTTTAGCTTAGTTTCTCTGAGACCCTCATGCTCTGCAGAAGCCCACCCTAGCCCAGTTTCTTTCACCAGTCCCCACTCAGCAGGCTGTCCCAGTCCAGGTGCCCAGACCCAGTGACATCTGACAGGCACCCCTCCAAGTAAGGGCCACTCAGCTATGCTCAGTCAACCCTCAGAACCATGAGAGATGATAATTCACTGCTGTCTTGAGCCACCATATTTGAAGTAGTTTGTTATGCAACAGCAGAAAACCTAACACAGTGAACTTTCAATGTTATTTTCAGTATAGTTTCAACATGAAGAGTACTTATGGTGCCTTCTATATGTTGTTAAATTGTATATTGGGTAATTCGCAACATACAAATAAAATCAACTTTGAATAGCTTTTCTTTAGTCATCCTAAGTGAGTATAAATCTATTGGACTTGGGATGTATACATACAGAGCCTAGGAATTATACTTTGTGTAAAAATCTATTCTACCTTTGTTTTTTGTTACTCTAAGTATTTCTGTAAAATTATTCTTGGCAGTGACAAAGGGAGGGGTGTTAATGCTTTTGTTAATGCATTGTCATAGTCTAGGAAAATCTAAATCTTCGCCTGATGGGGTCACATCTCTATACCTAGGAATCTGATGAAAGCTAGAAGGCCTGCACCTGCTCTGCTCCTCACAACATGTTCGAACACGTGGAGGGATAGAATGTTGCAACCGGTGTTGGGGTTTCACTGAGGCACTGAAGCCCCTGTGTGAATTAAGTGCTCTGTTTTAGAGCACTACTGTTCCTCAAGTAGTGTTGCAGAGTGTACATATAGACTCTGTATATCTGTGTTTATTATATAAAAAATGAATTATTTGATTATTCTAATACTGGTTTATTTTATCAACTCCATAACTTTAAATTTTATATTACAAGGTTAATACTTCTGTCAAACCAATTATCTGAATTGAAATTTCACTGATTTAAAACTTCACAACTGATTAAGTGGGAAAGTGTGATGAAATACAGCGATGCCTCATTTCAAATAGCTGCTTAATTAGTCAGTGAGCTAGGGTAGATACGGCAGGGACCTAACAGCCTGGCTCTCCTGATGTGAAATATGCTCTGAGACATCCAGACATTGGATGAGTAATCCTTGGCTATTATAATAGTATGTGTGTTCTGAAGTGGATTTCTTCTTAGTTATAGTTCTGAATCCTGTTGGCTTTATTAAGGTATTTCTGGAGACACTGAGACTATTTGAACTAAATTAATTAAGGAAACAGTGCACCCTTGTGATAAAATTTGATCTTGAAAATGCATGGTTTTGAAGACCAATCTATGTTTTGAAGAAATATCAGAAGCTTTTGGGGGGCTGGGATTGTGGCTCAGGGGTAGAGTGCTCGTCTAGCACAGGAGGGACCCCGGTTCGATTCTCAGCACCACATAAAAGTAAAGGCATTGTGTTGTGTCCGTCTACAAAAAAAAAAGATTCTCATTCTCTCTCTCTCTCTCTCTCTCTCTCTCTCTCTCTCTCTCTCTCAAAAACAAAAAAAAAAAAAAAACTTTTGGGTTGAGATTTGGGGGAAGGGCTAATATCCCAGGAATTTTATCTCTTATTGTCATAATTATTGTGCCTTTTAATAATTTATGATCCTTTCTGTATTTCATATTTGAAGTAGGTGAAAAATCAGAAGTGTGATATAGAATTTTTCTTAAATATTTGTTAATTTGGTCTTCTTTAACCTATTCAAAAGATGTATGCTGACATAAACTATGCATTATTTATATTCTGTAAACATATACAACAAAATAAAATTCAAAAATGTTAAAGCATTGATTACTAAAAACCATTATGTATAGACTGTTCAGTCCAAGGTCTGCCATTTGGTTGCTTTGGGGAGAAAAAGCAGTCTCTTTGGCTTCTCTAGACTAATTCAAACTGTGTAAAAGAATTTCTGTAAAAGAATTCCACGGGGCTGGGGATGTGGCTCAAGCGGTAGCGCGCTCACCTGCCATGCATGCGGCCCAGGTTCGATCCTCAGCACCACATACAAACAAAGATGTTGTGTCCGCCGAAAACTAAAAAAAAAAAATATATTAAAAAATTCATTCTCATTCTCTCTCTCTCTCTCTCTCTTTAAAAAAAAAAAAAAAGAATTCCATGTCATCCTTTCTCTCCTGTCATCAATATGAATTCTATCATTGTAAAGTTAGAATATGTAACTAAATGTGGAATACCATTCTGGGTTTGTGTAAAATAAGAGTAAACACTTTAAGATCATCAACCACAATGACTTTTAATATAATCAGTGGCAGTTAATATTTATTGACGGACTTCATTGTCTTCATGGCTATATATTAGATAATATGCTATAAAATTAAGAAATACTTGCTCCCTGAGAACCTATGATTCTCAGTGAATCATATAAAATATATAGATAATAGTTAAGAACCCTAGTTCTTATATTTTAGAGCAATATATTTTTTTATTTTTGGGGGGAGGGGGGCACCAGAGATTGAACTCAGGGGAACTCAGCCACTGAGCCACATCCCCAACTCTATTTTGTATTTTATTTAGAAACAGGATCTCACTAAGTTGCTCATCGCCTTGCTTTTTCTGAGGCTGGCTTTGAACTTGCAATCCTCC
Source organism: Marmota flaviventris (assembly GCF_047511675.1). Lineage (NCBI taxonomy): Eukaryota > Metazoa > Chordata > Mammalia > Rodentia > Sciuridae > Marmota > Marmota flaviventris. Next base: position 47,944,735 of record NC_092503.1, on the reverse strand, counting down.
TACCTCAGCCTTCCAAGCTGGCGGGATTACAGGCATAGCCATAGCGCCTAGCTTAGAGCAATAATTCTTAATCACAATGTCATATTAGAAATACTTGGAGAGATTTTTAAAAAGCAACAGTATTGTGGTCCTAGTCTAGACCCACTAAATCAGGATCTTTAGGGAAGGATCCAAGTACGTGAATTAAATCACAGAGATAGAAGACAGATACTGGTAAAAGGTAAATTTTATAAATTATGTTTTTCAATAAATTATATATTTCATTTCTCTAGTTCAACCATTATATTTAACATATAAATTTTCACTTTAACTATTTGAGATTTCTATTTTGACAAATAAAATATTAGATTGATATAAATCATATAGAAACATAAACAGGAAATGTTTTAATATTAAATTTTAATTTCATTCTTTGCCCCCATAAACAAAAGAAATTTATGTCTTTAATTCTTGAAAAAACATTTCAGTCTTAGCCAAGAAAGAATTTTACTTTTTATTAGAAAATTGGATCATCCTTACAGCAAGCACATTTAAATAATTCATAGCTAAACACTTTATCTGTTTACTAGCATGTTCTTATATAACTGGGAAATGCTGTAAATATTTAAATCTCCTAAATGATGTTCTGTAGTGGAAATAGCGGCAGACCTTAGCTGGATGCTGACAGTGGAGATGTTAGCATCCCAGCATCTCCACTCCTTTGGACCACAGTTTTGAAAACAAGCAGATTACAGGAAAAGTAGTGGTACAGTTAACAAGAAAAATGCTTCCTTATTCAGTGAGGACAGAAATAGTGATGTGGTATTATAAAAATAAGGAAGTATTTCTAATATCTAATATCCAATTTAATGCTCTTTTTTATTTAAAACCACCAGAGGTCCCTAAATCCTGTATGATTGATGCTGGCATTTTATATACACATCAGACTTCTGCAACATCAGACTTCTGCAACATTTTTATTTCCATGACAGTGTTGTAATAACCAAATTTCTAACATAAGAGAGCTAAAACGCTTTTTTCTTTAGAACCAGCTTTTTAAAACAATTACCCTTAATCTCATTGGGACACACAAAAAAATACCAGCATCTGAGGATATAAGAGGGGTGGAAAGGCCTGGAAAATGAGTTACATAAAAGGATCATGAAGTAGAATGCCTTTTGGAGTGAAAACACAGGCTACTTTGTGAGTTAAGAACAAACAACACCATTTCTTACCACCTTAGGTCTAAATTCTATCTTGTCTAATCAGTATTTATCTGTTAGTATCATAATTAAACATTTTTTATAAGAGTGCAATAATGGAAGGGTATTTTGGGTGATTTTGATAGTGTATGAATAATATAATTTTTGTCACTGTTGGAGTATGTATTACAAATCATATAATTACTTTGAATATAAATAAACATAAGTGTTTGTATTTCTGCTCCTGACTAATGCAGGGATTCATGCATTGAATGCCTGTTCCACGCAAGCAGAAAAATGTATTCCTTACCTATAAGACTTTCCAGTCTCTTTGGGGAAAATATTTAATAAAAATTATAATTCAGTTAGTATATTTAACTTTTTTCCCTTTCATTTACTAGTTTTATTTATTTTTTTAAAAAAGATGAATGTGTACTTGTGTAATTATATCTCTTAAACCTTAATAATTTGAGGTTACAAAGGGACAAAAAGATGTTTGCCAGTGACAGCCAGTGATTTTTTGTAGTAGCAGCTCCTAATCTACCATTGGTATCCATTTGTACTTGTTCTCTTCAGTGTCTTGTGAACAAAATAAAGACAATTCCAATATTATTTCAGAGTATAATTTTCTAATTAGATTATTATATTTTCTCTTTTAAATTAGGTCTATTAAGAGATAAAATTAATCTAGGTGAGAAATTTAAATTAAGTGTATATGCTTCATTTTATTCATTTAGAAATATTAACAGTTGCTTTCCCCCCCCCCCCCCAAGTACTGGATTGAACCCAAGGGCACTCTTCCACTGAGCTACATACCCAGCCCTTTTTTATTTTTCATTTTGAGACAGGTCTCACTAAGTTGCACAGGTTGGCTTCTAACTTGTGAGCGAGATTCCTGCCTTAGCCTCCCCAGTAGCTGGGATTACAGGTGTATGGCACCATGCTCAGCCAAGTTGCTTTTCAATCGTAATTTATATTTTGATCACTAGATGGCACTAAGCACATATATCTTAGAAAAAAATAACAGTAAACATTTGTTTTCTGAGTACACAAGTATTAAAGTCTATAAATATGTTTGTCATTACACACTATAATTTTTTATTTTTAATTTTTTGGTAGATGGACACAGTGGCTTTATTTTGTTTAATTATTTTTATGTGGTGCTGAGGGTCAAACCCAGTGCCTCACACATGCTAGGCAGGCACTCTACTACTGAGCCACAGCCACAGCCCTCCCACTATAAATCTTTTGTTATTCAACCTATAAAATTCCTTTTGCTACCAAATCTGTTTTTCTGAGTCAAATAATTTCACGTATGACTCTCTTAGGTATAATAAATTCTTTGATTTTATTATGATTGATAATCACCCACTCATCAAACTGTTCTCAGCCATTTCATTTTAACATATTCTTCTTAAGTTGGCCTTTTCTTAATGCCTTTTGTTTTTTGCTTAAAAGCAAAATATATTTTAACTTTTGTAAGGGCCATTGCAGGGTTTCCGGAAAATTAGGAGAGCCTAGAGAATTGCTCACAAATGTACCTGTAGGACAGAATACAGGAGGGCACAAACTGGTTTTGTTCTTAGACTTCTGATATTTGAATATTATTCTCATATTGTTATATTTGCCTGTTTGTTAAGGTGGGTTTTTAGGGGGAGGGTGGGAGTTCTGGTTATAATATTCTTTCAATGTATTATTTTCTTAATCAAGATGTTTTAGGCTACAAATAGTTGGTGTATTAAATTGAGTGGTTTCACATGACCAGAAACCATCCCCAGAGGTTGAGTGGTACTTCCAGTGGTAGTTGGTTCAGTGGCTTAATTTGAGACCCACAATATCAACAGAGCCCAGGTTGCCATTCGTATTTCTACTCTGTCATCCCTGGTATGGTGGACTTGTGCTTTGTGTTGAAAATAGCTGTTGCAGTTCTAGGTAGAACTTAAAATTGTAGCAAAAATCCAGTCCTAGAAGAGGAAGATTCACCCGTGTATTGGTGATGTATATTACTCCAGGGGCCACCCAAAAGTGTTCTGCTCTGATTGGCCATGCTTGGGTCCCCTTTACCTTCTCAAACAATTTGCTGGTGGGTGGAGGGAGTTACCATTATGAGTGTAGACTGATAGAGACCCAGATCCTCCCTGGGCACACACATAGCCCCGAGAGGAGGAGGAAACCTCAAACAAACCTGAGCACTCTCTAGCAAAGAAGAGGGGGAATATACTTGGGTAGGCAGGCCACAAATTATTTACTATCTCTGCTTTTTTCTTTTTGCTTATTTATTTCACTTAGAGACTCTTCTGTCCTGACATTCTTGTAATATAACCTTCTTTTCCATTATTTCAAGTGTACCACACTGTTAAGGTTGCAGGTGTAGTTCATGTGTACTTATTACAGTGTGTCATTCAGTACAAGCACATTCACCCATTGTTTTATCACTTCCTGTGTCCTTTTCCTAGCAGTTAAAGAAAGTAAGGACTTGGATTCTCTTTCTCTGCTTATTAGTACTATCATGCTCAAAGAACAGTGTTTCTAAAATACCATGTGAATCTAGAAGCATCTCAGCCAAATCTGAACTTATCTGCTGTATGCACAGCTTTTGAGGCACTGCGTCAAGTACTAGGGATGGTCTAACCACGACACCTAGAGATATTGCCTCCATCTGTCCACTTTAGAGCCTAGCCTAAAACTGTAGACTTATGAGAGACCCAGCAGGGCAGAGGCAGCGGTCCCAGTTCAGTGACTCAAATCTTTCAGTATTCTCCATCAGCTCTAGGACTTCTGGCTTTCTCTGGCTTATTTGGTCCAGTTTTTTTTTTTTTTTCCTTTTGACATCACAGTGCCTCTCAGAGGCTGTAAATTGGCTCTCATGTGTGGTAAGTGTTCCATTAGAAAAATTAAACAAAACAAAAACAAACCTACTGTGCCTCTGAAAAAGAATATTTATTAATCAATTGGTGTCCAAATACCAATTGGAAATGTTGATGATATTGTATTCACTGTTTCAACAGTTTATTCTCATCTAATATTCAACCAATATGATCAACTGACATTATCAACCATCTTTTTTTTTTTTTGGTACCAGGGATTGAACCCAGGGGTGCTTAATCAGTGAGTCATATCCCCAGCCCTGTTTATTTTTATTTTGAAACAGGGTCTCTCACTAACTTGTTTAGGAACTCACTAAGTTGCTGAGGCTGGTTTTCAACCATCATTTTTTAAAGTAAAGAACAAAAAAACACTTTTAGAAAGTAGTTAGTATTGGCATTATTGCTAGAGTGTTTGAATCTAGTTTTTATTCTTCTAATTTTATAGTTTTGAAAGAGTTTAGTTAGAGAATATGCTTAGTCAAAATATTTTTAAAAAGAAATCTTGGTGTTTTTATTTTTCAGAAAACTCTGGACTATATTTTCCAGAAATAAAGAGAGATCCAGGCAAATATTTACACAGTTGTCCTGAATCTGTAAGAAAATGGCTTCGACAGCTAAAGAATGCTGGGAAAATTCTTTTGTTAATTACCAGTTCTCACAGTGATTACTGTAGACTTCTCTGCGAATATATCCTTGGGTAAGTAAGTAATGAGTCATTCCACTTTCATTGTCTTATAAAATTGATAGCAAACCAGACCAGTGTCTTTTTAAAAGAGTTGGACTATACCTATATTATTATATTAAATATTAAATAGTGCTGAGTGACAAGTATAATTTTTTTCTCATAACATACCTCAATATTTGTTGATAGCAACCTACCCCTGATACATTTTAGCAAAGTAATATTAACTGGGGCCAGTATGTTTTTAGCTAACATATGATCTGGGCTTTAGAGTTTGGGGAAGGTCCTTTGGTCTTCCCTGCATTTCATTTCTCAACTTTGGATGATTACTGAGAGACTCTGAGTTGTAGAATACACTCCTGACATTTTCCTGGAGTACAGCCCCTCTGTCTCCATTTCAGTATGGAGCCATATACCATTCACCACTGCCAGGGATGGAAGTGATACCCGTGAAAATCAAGGCAGTATAAATGCAATAGACTTTAAAATAAAACAGATGCGGGTTCAAGCCCTGCTTTGCAACTGACTGTGTGACCTGGGGCAGGATTTTGTAACCACTTTTAAGTCATAATTTTGTCATTTTAAAAATGGGACAATAATACCTCCTAGGTGTGAGGGGATGTTTAAATAGCATACTACAGGATAATTATTAGGCAGAGTAGTTGGTAAAGTTTCAATAATTGTTAATACTTAACTTATTGTTATTCTTGTAAGAAAAATAAAACAAAAAGGAAATATCCCAGAGCTTGATTCTACAGTGGCCTGTTAGATTTCCCCTAAAGTCTCCTCAAATTTCAGCCCATAGAATTGCTGTGTGTGGAGCAAGTTTTAGCCTCCAAGCTGACTCCACCAACATTTTTTAGTCTCAGAATTTCCGTGTTCAGTGTATTCTGTGGTGTACTTATCTGCAAGTAGATCTGCTTTCTGAAATATATGCAGGCTGAGATCCTTTAATTGAATTGAGGCTGAAGTCCTGGAGGCCTTGTAAGGTGCCTCCAGGGGAGACATTTGCTGCTCTGGTAGCGGGACTTGCTTCAGAATAAACAGTCAGGACTTATAACTCCTTTTTCACTAGCACAGACAACCCAAATTTTTCTTCTCATCTTTATTTCTATTTATCACAGTTTGGGGTTGTAAAAATATTCTGGAATATTGGGGAAATATTGTTTCTCCAGTGTCAGGGAGAAGGACTTTTTTCCTTTGCCATTCCAAATAATCCTTAATATGATACTAAATACATATTTAAAGTCACTAATTGTTGCCTTCTAAGAATTGCTATATTATAAGCCTACACTGATTTTCAAAATAAAATATCTTCTTAATGGTTTGAGTACTCTGAGAAATGTCACTGGATTTGCTATAATGCTAGTTTCTTTAAGACCCATATAACAAACAAAATTATTTCAGTCCCCAAATTTTAAAATGTCTCTCCCAGTTTCTAGCTCTTAGAAACTATTGAATTTACCGTGTAATATTACCACCAGGAGAAAGCCAGCTCTGTGCCTAGAGTCAATGTGCTGCTGCTTTTTTGAGTAGGGGATGTACCAGGGATTGAACCCAGGGGTGCTTTACCACTGAGTCACATCTCTAGCTCTTTTTATTTTTTATTTTGAGATAGGGTATAAGTTGCTTAGTGCCTCTCTAAATTGCTGAGGCTGGCTTCAGACTTGTAATCCTCCTGCCTCAGCCTCCTGGGCCACTGGGATTACAGGCATAAAAGTTGACCAAAAGATAAGAAATGATGCAGTGATAAATAGATGGGCTGAGGTTAAGTTCTGCTTTCTATGCACCTTTTCTAATTTCTTAAAATAAGTTAATGAAAACTTTGCTTTGTAGGAATGATTTTGAAGACCTTTTCGACATTGTGATTACGAATGCATTGAAGCCTGGTTTCTTCTCCCATTCACCAAGTCAGAGGCCTTTCCGCACACTCAGTAAGTTATGTTTTGTTCCTTTCCTGTTCTGTATACCTGCTGACTAACAACCACATGCAGATTACTGTGTCAGATGTAATACCACATCTTCTTTCCCCTCTTGGGGGAGAGAGAAGGTAATAAACCTGTGTTTGTATTTAAATTTACCACTTAACTCATTTGTTTACATGTTATTGTCTCCTTGATTTTAAAAATGATGGTCAAGGGTTTCACCTTAATTTTTAGGGCCCGTTAAACATCTCAATAAATATTGGAAAGAATTAATTATAATAAGTCAGAATGGATTATTTTTTAGAACAAAAGTGCTTGCAGAATCCCTGAGGATCATAAAAACACAGTATTCTCTCTGGGGAAAGGACAGGATATTCAAGGAAGAGTAGTTAAAATTGTCATACTTGTAGCCAGGCACAGTGATGTATGCCTGAAATCCCAGGGACTCCAGGAGGCTGAGACAGGAGGATCGCAAGTTCAAGGCCAGCCTCAGTAACTTAGGCCCTAAGCGATTTAGTGAGAACTTGTCTCAAGATAAAAAATAAAAAGCCTGGGGATATGGTTCAGTGGTTAAGCACCCCTGGGTTCAATCCCCATGCCCCCCACCACCACAAAAAACAATTGTCATACATGTAAAGAGGCTGATAAAGGAGGTTGAATGAAAAGAACAAACAAAATTTGCAGTTAAAAAGGAATGAAAACAGCAGAGTGAGAAACTCATGATAGGTGCTCTCCAAACACTTCTTGAATAAGTATGTAAGTGAATAAAAGCAGAACCTGATCAGGGATAGAGGAGTTATAGGCTTGGGAGAGTGAAAGACAGGAAGCTTATTTGTTATGTCTGGTGTCTTTTGTATATGTCAGTTAAACCCAGTATTATATTAACATTTGAGGCTCATTCAGAAATTCTCTTAGGAGGGCTGGAGTTGTAGCTCAGTGATAGAGTGCTTGCCTGGCATGTGTGTGGCACTAGGTTTGCTCCTCAGCACCACATACAAATAAATAAAAGAAAGGTAGTGTGTCCATCTACTAAATGTGTGTGTGTGTGTGTGTGTGTGTGTGTGAGAGAGAGAGAGAGAGAGAGATTCTCTTAGGAGATATCTAAAGAAGCCCAGGAATGCTTGGAAGTTGAAACACAGTAAATGGTTATAAATACATATAAATGTATATAAAATCCTTAACAAATAAATTTTTAGACCTGTGTAGAGATCTGTTTAAAATCATATAAAAATGAAGATATATGTATAAAATACGCAAAATACATAAAAGCATAAATGTTTAACTTTTGTTCATATACTTGGCATTATATAAACAACCTAGGCTGTGTTGGAGTGATCTGTAATATACATTTCTCTTTACTTTCCCCTGGCTACGTACTATACTATTTTGAAACGAAATTTAAAATCCCCCAAAGAAGTATTCACATGAGTCACATACACCCAGTGTTGTTATTTAACAAACCAATACAAGAGTATTTACTTAGAACTGCTACTCTGCTATTCCAAAGCCTGTTCAGTGCCACTGGATTGACAGTAGCTCAGTACTCTCTCAGTAGTGGCTCATGAACAGTAAAAGCCAAGTTAGGTTTAGTGTAGCAAGTGTCAAGTATGAGGGACCCTCAGTGAACCACATGGGTGTGGAAGCACATAACACCTCAGCAAGTGTGAGGGATAACTACAGACTCTGGTTAGTGTTGTGAAGGTAAAAACTACCTGATGGGTTTAATGGTTGACCAGTGAAGGCATGTCCAAAAAGATGAGGTAAGGTGATGTTCAAGGTGGGTCCTGAGAGGCAAGTAATAAGAAGAGCAGAGGAAGGGGGTTCCTGGCAGTGGAACAAACAAATGCACAGGCCTACTAGGAGAATAGTTTTGTTGTATTTCAGTGACAAAGAGGCAGCATGTCATTCTGGCACACAGTTATGGGAAGGGAGATGATGAAGTTAAGGAGGCAGGCAGCCTCAGAGGCTGTGGAAGCAATCTGTAGCTACTCAGTTGTTTGAGGCAGGAGAGTGATAAGATGTCACTTTGGCTGCTGGATGGAGAATCTGTTGGTTGCCAGGAAAGATGGAGAGAAAGAGGAAGACCAAGCAATTACAGTGTCCCAGGTGAGATTTTGGTGGTTTAGCTTGGGACAGCAAAATTTATTTTTTTTTTAATTTGAATTCCACTTTCTTTAAATGTAATTTGTATCTTATTAATTTACTGACAAGTAAAATTTGCATAGTTACCATGGGCAGCATGATGTTTTGACATATGTATGTATTGTGAAATGGCTAAATCAAGCTATTTAACAATATACATTAGCCCACACACTTACCATTTTTGTGTGTGATAAGAACACTTAAAATCTATTCTCTTAGTAATTTTCAAATATAGAATACATTGTTATTAACTAATGATGTACCATAACTATCTTGAACTTTTCCCTGCCATCCAACTAAAATTTTGTGTCTTTTGACCACATTTCTGCAGCCCTACCACTTCCCTGCCTCTAGTGACCACTGTTCTTGCTATTTATGTAAATTCAGCTTTTTTATATTCCATGTGTGAGATTATGTAGTATTTGTCTTTCTGTGTTTGGCTTATTCCACTTAACAAGATGTCCTACCAGTTTATTTGTGTTTTCACACAAAAAAACAAGATTTCTTTTTATTTTTTAAAGCCAAATAGTATTTCATTATGTATACAGTTGATCCTCTGCATGTTCAGATATAACCAGTTGCAGATCAAAAATATTCAAAAACATTTCATCTGTACAGACAATGCAGATTTTTGTCATTGCCTAAAAAATACAGGATAACAACTATTCACATAGCATTTACATTTATTAGATGTTATAAATAAACCAGAGGTGATTTTAAATATATGGGAAGATGTGCATAGGTTATATGCAAATACGCAATTTTTATAGAAGGAACTTCTGTGGGTGGTCCTGGGACCAGTCCTCCATTAAACTGAGGGATGACTGTGTGTACCACATCTTCTTTATTCTTTAGTCCTCTTGAGAGACATTTAGGTTGACTTTATGTCTTGACTATTATAAATAATGCTGTAATGAACATAGGAATGCAGATAGCTCTTCAGTATGCTAATTTCATATCCAATGGATGTATACTCAGTATTGGGGCTGCTGGATTATACAGTAGTTCTGTAACTATTTATTTATTTTAAATTTTATTTTGATGGTGCTAGGGGTTGAACCCAGAGCTTCGCATATGTAGGCATATATTCTACCACTGAGCTCTCCCCCCAGCCCAATTTTTAATTTTTGGAGATACCTTTACACTATTTTCCATAATGACTGTACTAATTTTATTTCACCCAACATCTAACAATATGCAAGTTTTCCATTTTTTCCACATTCTGGCTAATGTGTGTTATTTTTCATCTTTTTTTTTTTAAATAAGTCATTCTAACAGAAAGGAGGTGATATCTCATTGTGTTTTAATTTGTATTTCGAATGTTTAGTGATGTTGAACATTTTTTGATATTATACATGTCCATTTTATCTTCTTCAGAGAAATGTCTATTTGAATTCTTTGCCCATTTTTATTTTGTTATTTGTTTTCTATTGAACTGTTTTACTTCTTATATATTTTGGATATAATCCATTATCTGATATGTGGCTTTACAAATATATTTTCCCATTCCCTACATTGTCTTTTCACTCTATCATCTCCTTTGCTGTGCAGAGGCTTTTTAATATGATGTAATCTCTTTAGGTCTATTTTTGGATTTGTTGCCTCTGATTTGGGTCATATCCAGAAAATCTTATAAAAGCCAAGTTTTTATAAGTTTTTATTTTGCTGTTTGAGAAATGAAAAGTCAGGATTGATAAGGTAGAACTCAAAGTCTTTTTACTGTTCCCAGTTATGACCACTATAAAATGGCTTCGGGACCTCAGAATATATGGGACCTCATGTTTTATGTACAGAGTTTAGAAAAGCTTTCCCCCGCCCCCCCACATCCAGGAGGTCCTAGAAGATGTCTTATATTCTTTTTTTGAACCCAGTGCCTATCACATGCGAGGCAAGCGCTCCACCACTGAATACAATGCCAGCTCTGTCTTGTATTCTTTTGAGCCTTGATTTTCTGGACTTCCAATTTAAAATATTTAAAAGGAAGATATAATTAAACATAGGATTTAGATTTAATACAAAATAGTTGTTTCCCTTTTAGAGCACAAAGAAGATTGCCAGAGCAATTATTAGAGGATGGTGCTGCTTATATTAAAAAAAAAAAAAAAAATCTCTAGTTCATTATGTTTGGTTGTGGTGTTTATTTTGCTGATGATTGATTCTCACCTGTCTCTTAACTACTTGATCTAGGTTTACACTACTGGTTTCCCTTCCCTTTCTCTTTAAATGTTAATTATTCCCAGCATTCTGTGTGTGGCTCTCCTTTTTTCTGTTGTTACTTTAGCTTTCTACCACTCAGATGGTTTTAACTATCATCTGTTCACTAATGACTCTCAATTCCTTACCTCTCTGCTTCACTTTTCCCTGATCTGCACATGCCTACTTCTGTCCTCTATATTCTCCACACCCCAGAGCTCAAGTCGCAGGAAAGCTGAAGCACTTAAAACCTTACGCTGAATCCCCCTCCCTTCTTAGCATGCTCTTCTGATTTCATTCCCTGATTTCATTAGTAACTTTTCCAACCACAGATCTTAATGAGTCATCTTCCAGTTCCTCTTTCCCCTTCACATCTCCCCTTTCTGTCCTCTCAGGTTTATCATCACTAACACTGCCTTTATCATCTCCTGTATGAATTGGTACAGTATTACATCATGTCTGGGTTATCAGTCCCAGCCTCCATCCTGCCTTGTAGCCCTGAAGCCATCTGTGTGGCAGTTATTGTGAAAGCAAGTCTCCTCTGCCCAAAGCTATAAACTCCAGTGGTGTGTAAATTAAACCGTCCTTGCAAATGGTTAAAGTCAGAGGGATAAAATCCAGGCTGGTAAGCATGCTGGGATATAAGGTGCAGTGAGCCAATCACCTTGCACAATGTGTCCTTCATGAGCTCCACATGCGTAATATCAGTGGTTGTCATGGTGACCAGGGAAGAGCTGGTGGCCAGGCGGGTGAAGACTCAGATCCTCCATTAGCCACATCCCTGTTGACCCTTAAGACCCTCCCTGTTCCCTGCTGCGTGCACTGTGAGACCTCTGCCCTCTCCAGTACTAAGGTTTGGGGTAAGGGGAGGATCTCTGCCTGGCAAGATTATACTTCTACTGGGGAAAGGTATCGTGTCTGTCTTGTTCACTGCCCTGTCCCCAAGGCTGCCACCCCACTCCCCGCCATTGTGGGAGTCATGAGCCACTGTGCTGTCCCTTGGCCTCAGCTGTCATCCACATTCCAAACCCCCACCCCCACCCCCACCCCACCTGGATCTTTCCCTAGCTGAGACTTCCTGTCTTGAATCTCAGTGTTTTCTCCTGCACATCAGAAAGCTCCGCTCAGTGTTCTGAAATCAACTGTGATAATCTCCTTTCATCTGGAAACCAAATGCAGCCAGGCATACTGGTCACCTTTGTGCCTTATCATACTCACCTAACCATCCGTTAAATCTTTATTCTTTCACATCCAGTATGCTGGACTTCAGACCTGTTTAATCTACCTTTGAAATCTCTCATCTCTGCCCTCCTCTTTCTTTCCACTGGGCCTTGTAACTCCTCCCCACCTCTCTTCAAATACCTTTTATTAACATGGACATGCCTTTGTCACTTACTTTTTACTTTTTCAGTATCTTTTATGGAATTCACTTATAAGTGTTAGGCAAAAAAAGTATATTTAATCATGTGCACACAGAATCTCATTAACTTTCCATTCGGTATAGCATCCTAAAACTAATTCTGCAATCTCCTTGCTAAATTCTTTTCATCCTCCTCAGTCTGTTTTTCACTACAGGTGCCCATTATTCCACCCCTGTTGGAATGATTACCTTTTATTATTCTTTATTCAGCATGTTTTTGCTCCTGCTGTTCTCTGTCCATGTTGCTGAGATTTTAGTGTATATATATATATATATATATATATATATATATATATATATATATATATATATATATATATAAATCACCCAGGGATTTTGTTAGAATGGAGATTCTGATTCAGTAGGTCCTAGTGAAGCCTAAAATTCCTCATTTCTAAATAAATATTATAGTAAGGCAGATGCTACTGGTCAGAAGATCAGTTAAGAATCTAGCTTTCTATATTATTTGAAGAACAAGGATAAATATGGAATTCCTCCCTCTCCTCTATCTGATGACTTTCTACCCCTGCTTGGAGGCAAGCACCAACAACCTCCTTTCTGTACTTCCTTCCTCTGGCTCCAGGCAGTCATTTCCTCTCTGTGTTTGTTGGTGCCTTTCACTTGGTTATAAAGGGGAAGTTATCTGGGGAATTTCCTCACTGGGATGTGAGTCCTGAAGATAGCAGCTGTGCTTCACATTTCCTTGACCTACATAACATAAGCCTTGTGTTCTCCATATTCTGCACACCCCATGAAACCTAAAGTACTTATAACCATACAATGAATCCCCCTCCCTTCTTAGCATGCTCTTTTTTCCTAATTTCAAAAGAAAATAAAGCAAAATCTATAGAATTATATTTTCTCAAATGTTGAGACTCAGTAATCTTCAAATCAAAAGAAAGAAAGAAAAAGAAGAAGAAAAGCCAAAACAAACAAACAAACAAAAGAAAACCCTTTATGCAAATGTTCACTCTCTTCCCTGTCACCAGCTACTTGCACTGGAAGCTACCTTGAAGGACAATTAATCCACAAGGGCAGCTTCAAGGGTTCTGACAGAACCTCCTTAGCTAGGATTCTATGTGGCTCAGAAAATTATTAATCCTAGTGGTAGAGAGCAGGTAATGCCAGCTGTGTGTCTCCAGCATAGTGCCAGTAACACTAAAAACTTGCTGAATGAAAGAGTCACAATCCGTAGTGTACAGTTAAGAATTCATTCGTTAATCTGAATGTTTGACTATGGCTTATTTGTTGATTTGCTTGAATTTGTACCAAGTTTAGCATTTTGACAAAGCCACAGCTTCTAAACAAATAGGCATTGAATACAGCCCTGTCTGCAGGTCTCTATACTACCACTGACAGATATTAGCAACTAAGTGATGTCTTAGTGTATATATCTAATTGAAAATTCTTGTCCTGTAAAGAAATTAACTTCCCATTATAATAGGCCCAGAAATGAGCAGGTAAATAAGCATATTGAAACAGAAGGAAAAGATACATAGCTCAAAGGAGCTCATAGCTATTAGTATTTTAAAAATTATGAACAAATAGGAAACCCCCAAACCCAAAGTTTTGAAGGGTAAGAATCTTGCTTTCTATGTTATTAACTTTGCTCCAACTCATCAGTAAACTATTTTCTTTAGTAGTATCATTTTTCTGTTATAGTCCTTATACAAATGAGTATTTTACTTGAAAAATTTCTTACTGTTCAAGCAAAAATAAGAAAAAAAAAAAACCAGAAAGTTTACAATGGGAGAAAAGTTCTGAGATTTTTAAGATATGTTTAAATACTGTGTGGCCAATACTGTTCCATGTGCTTCATCTGTATTAATTTATTTATACAACTCCTCTAGGAGTTAAGCATTGAATTATCCGAGTTTTAAAACCAAGGAAACAAATCATAATCACCCTCTGTCCCCTGTGTCCTCTTTTACTTTTTTCTATTCTATTTATTATCATCTAACATTTTTTAAAATTTTAATTGTTGATAGACCTTTGTTTTATTTATATGTGATGCTGAGAATCGAACCCAGTGCCTCACACATGCCAGGCAAGTGCCCTACCCTGAGCCACAGCCACAGCCCATCATCTAACATTTTTAATTAAGCTTTTAAAAATTAGTATACTCTTGGTACTTCTTGCAGGACACATTTTTTTTTCTGTGATACGAAAACAGAAGTGCATATAACTACATCCTATAGGCCTTGAAAAGAAATGTGATGCCTTGTTTAAATAGTGTGAAAATATTTGGATTTATAAATGAAATTGTGCTTGACATCTCCTGAATTTATTTTTCTAAACTATCTCAGCCCTGTTGCTCTCAGCAGCCTGGCTGGCTCTCTTCTACTGGAATTAATTTTCTGAGCTCCTAGGTGTGGAGCTTCTGTCAGAATCTTTGAAGCTGCCCTCACGGATTAATTACCCTTAAAAGTAGCTTTCAGTGAAGTTTTTGGAAAGAGGGAGGGGTGGATGTTTTATCAAGAGGATTTTTGTTTTGGTTTCTCTTTTTTTTTTCTTTTTAGTTTTTTTTTTTTTTTTTTCCTTTCTTTCTCTTGCTTCTTAGATTACTGAGTCCCAACATTTGAGGAACTGTAGTCTATAGAATTTGGGTTTTTTTTTCATTTTTAATAAGCAAAATAATAATAAGGAAAAGGAAAAAAACATCATTTGACAGATATTAGCAACTAAGTGATGTCTTAGTGTATATATCTAATTGTAAAGAAGATTTACATGTCAAATGTAAATCTTCTTTCAAAACTATTTATGTAGGGCCAAGAGTGTAACTCATTGGTAAAGCACTAACATGGCATTCATCAACCTCTGGGTTCAACCCCCAGCACCGTGTGTGTGTGTGTGTGTGTGTGTGTGTGTGTGTGTGTGTGTGTAAATTATTCATTTTTTAAACCCTTATTATTTACATAGTACAATAAGACTTTCTGCTCTAAACAAAGACATTATGAGAAGTTATCACTTTTGGGGGAGTATTTCTCTAAGGAATGTGCTGAATCTTCTTAGACTTTCACCAGCCCTGCATTAACTGGATCTGGGGAGCAAGTTATGTGCTGGAAGGGGACAGTTTGGAATTATCCACAAACTTGTCCTTTGGTGTCAGATAACCCTTTTACCAACTCCTTTCCCCACCCCAAGCTGAGACTAGGGTAAAATAATAGAGGCACCTAGAGTGCAAAATTTAAACCTAGATTGAATAGACTACAATAAAAATATATTTCCCCATACCCAGTTCCGAAAAGATAGGACTTAATGGTTTCTATTATGTTGTTTGCTTAATAAACCATTTTGCAAAAGCAGGGGCATAATATCAAGCATAAATCTATCTCATCACTGAATAAATCACTTACCAGCTTTAAAATCTTAGGTGAAATAACTTCCCTGAGCCTTATTTCCTCCAACTCAGAGGATCACAGTGAGGATTAATAATATGTAGGCCCACGAAGTGCTTCCACTAAGTGCTTACAGAATGCAATCTCCTTCCCCACATGGTTCCTTGTTACATGAGACCTACGGCCATGCCCTGAGTACAGCCTGCCTGACTGAATACTCTCACTTGATTAAAAAGTATATGATGGACAAACTGTATTTCCAGAGAATGATGAAGAACAGGAGGTGTTGCCATCTCTGGATAAACCTGGCTGGTACTCTCAAGGGAACGCTGTACACCTTTATGAACTTCTGAAGAAAATGACTGGCAAACCTGAACCCAAGGTATTTTCTGATTCAGAATCCTTAATGTCCTCTTGCAGATATAAAGAGTTGTAAACTAAAACCCCAATTGTAAATGCATTCAGGTTAATTATCTGTGGAATCATCTCCCTCTGTCAGCTGCCATAGCTCTCTTTTTACCTCTGCTGATACAATAAGCCTTTTCTTTGTTGATATAGACCTGGTCTTTATCTGAGACAGAGAAGAGTAAGGTTTCCAAGCAGGCAGCCACAAATCAAGGGAGTGCATGGGATTCATATATGGGATGCCTGAGGAATGATAATCCTGATAACAAAAAAAGGTTTTATATGTAAAACAAACCCAAACTGAAATTATACTACAGATTATCCTAAAGACCCACTGCTTTTGATATCTTGATCACATTGCGGATGTTGAACATTGGTGTATTTTTCACAACAGAGTACTCTTCTAAAAAATATTCACCGGTAGCTCCATGAGCAGAAGAGATAATTGGGTAACTGAACCCTGCACCATTGGCTCCCACATTGCTGCAGCTCCCAAGGACCCCTAAGGAGTTCCATGGACAAAGGATCTTGATTTGAGAGGTTCTAGGTCTTATCCCTTAACCTCATTTTCTCATCTGCAGATTGAAATGTGTGGACTAGATCCATGGGACTTTTGCTTTAGAATATCTATGGAGATTTCTAGATTTCAAGCCCAGCAACACTCTCAGGTGTTCTGTTTCAGCAGATCTGGGGTGGGTCCCAGAAACTCTTGAAGAGTGGTTGTGATGTGCACCCTTCACAATCTGCAACCCACTGTGACAAGTTGTCTTTAATATATCACCAGCTCTTCAGTTCTAAGGGCAGATTTAAATGTATACAAAACACACAGGTTCACGTCTTCTGTAGGAAAACTGAATAAAATTATTCATCTCACCTTCTACCTTTTTTCTATCTGCAAGTGGGTTGTATAACTTCTTAACATGAACTTGGTCCTCTGTGAATCAATGGGACACGTCAGTGGTCAGTTGCCAGGTTATTCAAAGAAATGTAAGATGCTTTTGCCCTTCTTCTGCCTTCCATGAAATGATGACCACTGTCGCAGTTCTCATGCCTCAAACAGAATTTGCTGTCTGACTTACAGGTTGTTTACTTTGGTGACAGCATGCATTCAGATGTTTTCCCAGCGCGTCACTATAGGAACTGGGAGACAGTCCTCATTCTAGAGGAGCTCCAAGGAGAGGAAGCCTGGAAGCCTGAGGAGTCAGAGCCTCTGGAGAAGAGAGGAAAATATGAGGTAAGCATCCCTTTCACTCTTTTCCTGAAAGAAAAAAATTTTATTTGAAATCTAAAGTATCTTTATACTACTTGACTTCACAGGTCTCCTGGTCTGACTGAATGTCCTCATGCTTCTGTAGTTTGTTTTTGAAACAGTGTGTATTAATGGTCCTTAGCAGATTTTTCAAGCAAATTTAGTTGTATTACCTGTTTCATGGAAAATTTGACATGTGTCTTTCTACTTGTATTTAAAGACAAATGAGACAGTTACGTGGTTTTGTTTTGTTGTTGTAACAAACATTTTTGACGCAAACCTATAAAAGTCAGGCTGCTTTAATACATATATATAAGTCCAGGTCTGTTCTCTGCACAGCACACTTCCATGGAGAAGACCAGAGCAGCACTTCAAAACAGGCAGTAAGCACTGCACCTCATGAGAGTTCAGATTCTTTCCTGCTTCCCTGTGGAGGGGACAGAATATAAACATCTTGCTGACCGCTGCAGCAGGAAGGAAACAGTCCATAAAGAAAGATAAAAAGAAAGCACTGTGTGAGTTCTGTATATTTTGTGATTGTTAAGAAAAGTGTAGTTTAGTTTTTCCAAACAAATGTCAAGCACAGGATACATATAAGATGCTATCTTTTGACAGGTTCAAAGTCTGATGCAAAAGGATTTAATTCTGTGTTTCTAATTACCGTATTCAACCTAAGTGAAGTTTGAAAAATATAATTAAAATCAAATTAACCAGATCATTTCAAAATTGATCCTGGAAACCAAAACATTTACATGTACTACATTCTGCAAAGATTAACATTTTATTTCATTTTAGGTTTGAATTCAATTTATCAGACATTGGTAGTTGTTTCCATTCTATATAAGAGCATAGAGAATTTGAGGATCACTTTCACCTCCCTTCATTTGTGACAGGAAGCTTAAGATAAGGACTGGGAAAAATCTCAAATGGAATTTTACAGACTGTTGCCCAAAACTTTCTAAAATCATGGTACATCAGTTGATTATTTCCTCCACTATTTTAGAACAAATTAAAACAGCAAAATGGCACATTTTAATGTTTAAGTAAGCCCAGCTAAAGAAAATAAGGAATAATTTTCTTTAGTTTAAACATTAGAAACAAATAATCAATAAATCAAGTCTTATAACATTATACTTATAATTACTTGGACACCCTTAACTCTGTGTAACTAGCCTCCTATGTCAAAGGAAGAGGAGCTTTCTTCTTCAACTTCCTTCAGTACTGTTCTTACTTATTTTTTCATTTTAACTAAAAACAAGTGAGGGGTTGAACTCTAAGGTCCTTTACTACTGAGCTATATCATTGTTTATTTTGAACATGCTAAGTTGCTTAAGGCCTTGCTAAGTTGTGATCCCCCTGCCTCTGCTGCCCAAGTTGCTGGGATTGCAATTGTGCACCACTGTGTCTGACAAAATTAATGATGAAAATAATTAGCAAGCAAGAAAGAAAAGAGACCATTCTTAATTAGAGAAGGATATCATCCAAAACACCACTGGGAATGTAACATGTAATGGTGGAATTAAAAAAAAGGAAAAGCCAAAGCCATACTGCCCTTTAAGGTTCTTTATGGATACTGTTTATCAGTTACACTGCATAACAGAGAACTGGCCAATACTACAAGAAAAAAAAAAAAAAGAAGAAGAAAGAAACATGGAGTAAGATTAAAATTATCAGTATTTTAGGGTTGTGTGATCCTTAGCATAGAATAAATCAACAAACTATTAAAATGAATGAGTGAGTTTGGTCAGAATTCTAGATCCAAATTGGCATTCAAAAACTAACAGCCATATTCTTTACCAGCAGGAATCACTTAACAAAATGTGGTAAGAAACAGATTATTTACAATAGCAACAAAAATAAATCACTGTCTAGGAATTAACCTAATAAACATATAAGACCTTAGTGATGTAAATTTTAAGCCTATTAAAAATTCTGAATATAAGGGCTAGGGCTGTAGTTCAGTGGTAGAGACCTGCCTCACACATGTGGGGCACTGGGTTTGATCCTCAGCACCACATAAAAATAAATAAATTAATATATTGCATCCATCTACAACTAAAAAAAAATATTTTAAAAAATTTTGAATACAGTTCTAAATAAATGGAAAGACATATTTGCAAAAGCATGATTTTTATAGATGACTTTTTTCCTCACATTTATTTATAAAGTCAATATAATGTTTTACAAAATCCCAGGAGGATTTTAAATGGATCTTCACAAACTGATTTTGCATTTAGAAAACTTAAAACCCATAAATGGCTCAGACAACTTTGAAAAAAAAAAAATAAAAGATTGGAATTTTACTCCATCAGACGCTAACCATAGTAGAAAACCAGATTGTTGTTTTTTGTTTGTTTGTTTGTTTTTTGTTTTTTGGTTTTTTTTATCTAGTACTGGAAACAGAGTATGGAACATTTTTTTAGACAATGTTTTCACTGTGAACCAAAAGACCTGACAAAAATAATCAAAAGTTTATTTTGGGACTGATGGTTCAGAGGTCTTACTCCATAGACTGCCAACTCCATTCCTCAGAGCCCAAAGTGAGGTGAAACATCATGGCAGAAGAGTGTGGTGGAGGAAAGCAGCTAAGAAAGCAGAGAGAGAGCTCAGCATACTGAGAACAAAATATAAACCCCAAAGGCACACTGCCCACCCCAATGACCACCTTCTCCAGCCATACCCCACCTGCCTCCATAGTTGTCACCAAGTTAATCCCTGTCAGGGGATTCATGCACAATTAGGTTAACCCTCATATAACCTAGTCATTTCACGTCTAAATTTTCCTGCATTATCTCATACATGAGCTTTTTGGGGGTAAAACTCGTACTGAAACCATAATGGGAAAGCATCTCTAATCCAAAATATCTGAAATGTTCCAAAGATCTGAAACTTTTTGATGCCAATATAACACTAAAAAAATTTTGGATTTTCAGACGTGGGATGCTTAACCAGTAAAGTCTATGCCAATATTCCCAAATTTGAAATGCTTCTTATCCCATGCATTTCAGATAAGGAATATGTAACCTGTATATACAAATTTCAGTGAATGGAAGGAATAAAAAAAGACACGGGCCCATATAAATGTGGGTATGGCAGAACATTGTCCATTAGCAGAAAAGGTTGAACAATTCAGAGAGTAGGATTAAGTAAGTGGTTTCATTATATGGAAAAAAATAAGATGATCTCCTTTTACATCCTATATATAAAAATAAATTCTGAAGGAATTATAGACCTGAACATAAAAAATATATTTATAAAACTTGATTGAAGAAAATTTTGAAAGTATTTTTTTCATCCTCATTGTAGGAAATAATTTTTTTTCAAATTATAACTCAAAGGACAATAATAAGTAGAAAAACTGATGACTTTGCATCAGTATTAAATAGTTCTCTTCAAGACACCTGGGATACGGTTGATCTTTGGACCTAATTCAAGGGAAAGAGTCTTGCAATATCTATTTAGATTGAACCTTATGAAATTGCTATTTTTATATGTTAAAACAGGTGAATACTACACCTTAATATGATCCAACCTGATAAAACTAACAATGGGTTGATATCTAAGGGATTTGACAATGGGCTAAACTCAGATACTCAGTGTGAAATAGGACAAAAGATATCAGGCTGTTGACTGAGGGGAAAAGTTTGTATATAAGAGGAGACAACCATGCTCACTAGTAATGCCTAATGTACAATTGAAACAATGGTGAGATACCAATGTAAAGCTATCGGACAGATAAAACTGAGTTTCTATTTTTACATTGATTTACTGATACAATAATATAATCTGAGACATTACTATGAGCTAATTTAGAAAAATATAACAGACCAGTATTATTCTCTGAAGTTGCACTCCATTATGTTTGATGACTCTGTACTAAAATGAAAATAATTTTTATTCTTTATTTTGGTGAATAGTTTTTTGGCTTTTAAGTTAGAAATAAATACTATTTAGAATTATACCTGGATATGGCCATCACCCTTTGGAAATTCTATGATAAAGGATTATGGTCAGCCCTAGAAAAAAACAGAAAATTTATTACTGAGTATCCCCTATACTTTTTTTAAAAACGATAGTACCTTGAAACTTGTTATTCAGTTAATGGTTTCATGTTATACGTACATTGGAAGCAGTAAATAATAATTCTATCCTCATCCCCCTTTAAAAAAATAAACACCAAATTTAAAAATTAGAAATGTTTTAACTAAGTCAAGCACAGTGGTGTATGCCTATAATCCCAGAGGCTCTGGAGACTGAGGCAGGATCGGGAGTTCAAAGCCAGCCTCAGCAACAGTGAGGCACTAAGCAACTCAGATCCTGTCTCTAAATAAAACACAAAATAGGACTGGGGATGTGGCTCAGTGGTCAAGTGCCCCTGAGTTCAATCCTGGGTACCCCCAACCAAAAAAAAAAAGAAAATTTTTAACTATCCTTTAGATACAACAATAATAATTAAAGATTTATTTTAGTTGTAGAGAAAACATTCTTTCTAGATTGCTCTGTTTGGGGTAGGTTTAATACTATAATCAACTAATTATTTAAAAAGATCATTCTAGTTTGAGATAAAGGATGCTTTATAGTAAGTACTATTTCTTTCCAAAAATGTAATGCATACCCAAAGCCTGTTTATAATTCCTACAGGATTTTTTTTCTCAATTTGCTTAAAAACAAAACTATGTGATTAATTTACCACAGTTTTCATTACTAATCACATTTATTATTCCATTCTCTTCTTTCAGGTACCAAAGACAAAACTTCTAAATACCTTTTCTGAAAAATGGGGCTCCTTTTTTATTGATTCAGTTTCACGACCGGAAAATTCAGAGGACTCCTTGGTTTATACATGGTCTTCTAAGAGAATCAATACTTATAGCACTATTGCAATTCCAAGTATTGAAGCAATAGCAGGTAAGGGGGAAAATACCTTTTGAAACAGGTAATCTTTACCTGTTATTGGATAGTGATGACAATAACTACCAGGATTCTTGTCCTTTAAAAGAAGGAAATCTTCCCACAATGTTGATTTATTTTTCTTGGGAAACATCTTTTAAATATGGTAGCCTGGGTAATTAGGACCAGCCCTTCTGCTACAGCCAACTACATAAAAATTGGACTTATTTTTTCTTTTTAAGTCAGCTTTCAGGAATAGATTAAATGTAGGAATTACCACAACAGCATCCTTAGGAGGTCTAGTGGGCCTGGTGAACTCCCTTAATCTGTGTTGAAACCCTGGTAGGTTTTATCTTAGAATAAGGATGAATACAGAAGTAGTTTCCATTTTCAAAGGGACTTAAAGCTCAGCTTCAAATCAGCTGAATATCAAAATGACAGATTAGTTAATGCCCTTGATAACCTGGTAGAAACAAATGTAGATTCTCTTTTGAAAAAGATAGTATTATTCTAGGACTCAAATTATTTCTACCAACAGTCCATATAATGTTCAACACTTAATGAAAAATATCCAAGTACACAAGGTTAGGGGACCACAGTAACAGAAATAACCATGTGTACTTTGGTCAAATACAGAAAAGAAAGGATTGAGAAATTTGGTAAAGATGTTAAAACTATAAAAAGAGTGAAATTCTATGGAGGAACTTTGATTGGGCAAAAGTGGTGAGGAGGGAAGGAGGGGGCTTGGGGACAGAAAAGATGGTGAAATGAGATGGCCATCATTACCCTAGGTACATGTATGACTGCACATATGGTACGCCTCTACATCGTATACAACCAGAGAAATGAAAAGTTGAGCCTTCAGCTCTCCACTGACTTTATTCTGCTGTTTATATTTTGTCCAGCTTTTCTACTTGTTTTAGCCCAAATGAAAAATGGAAGTCTAAGTACTTAATTTTTGAACTTCAGATTCTTTAATTGCAGTTGATAATATCAAACTGCATTTTCTCCCTCACAGGATGAGTATGAAAGAAAGTGTAACAAGATACTTACCTGAATTATTGGTGGGATTATGATGATACATAATACATAGGACTTTCTAAAGATCCATCTTCTGTCATTATATGTATTCAATATGTCAGTATATCCTCATCTTTTAAATAATATCTTCTCATTATTTTTTAAAGAATTTTTTTTGATAACCTAAATATAATTCTCCCTTTTATAAAAAAAAAATCTGTTAAAGAAATGGACTGTATAACTTTGAGGAGGGCCTTTGTCTTCTGTCCACCTCTTTTTTAGGAAGAAATATTAATAAGTAGGACGTTAGGACATGGCAATAGTCAATCAAAGGTAAACCAGTGCCCCCCTCCCTTTTTAGGGAAAGGATGCGTGAGGTTATGTCATATTCAGTTGTTTACTTTGATGCTCAAGACAATTCTCAAAAAACAAAGAATTCATCAAAGTTCACATTTTTTTTCTGTGATCACATTTTTGTGAAGAAGTTATATCTCAAAACTTCATATTATTGCAGAAACAGATTTAGTGTCACTCGATATTACTGCATAATTTGCCTCCAACTAAAAAAGATGGCTAGAATGGCTTTAAACATGTTAAAGATAGAGTATTTATATAAATGTTATCCTGCCAGTCTCTTTTTTAAAAAGTCCCAAGAGTTGTTCTGTCTCTGTTATTTAATATTGAATTTACTGTGGAAGAACATTTGCTTCATTTAATTGTTACCTAAGTTTGGATAATATACTTGATAATTACAGTGTACTTAGTACAGAGTTTTAACAGAATACTGTTGTGGTGAGCAAGAATTTGATTCTTTGTCTGCTTTCAAAACCCAATATAAAAAAAAGTTATAATTCCAGAGCTATAAAAAAAAAAAAATAGCACCCAACAGTGACTTCCCTGTAAGGGACACAAATGTTTTCTTCTTGGAGAATCCATAGTCTAATGAATTCCTAGTCTAGGAATACTTGTTTTAACAAAATAGTTATCTGACACAGTTTGGCTATATTCCGTTCCCTGAGTTCTTCATAATAACAAACATTTCTGTACCAGGAGACAATAAAGTTCTCTGTTTTGAATGAGATAGGTGCAAAATAAACCTCTTACCCCTCTTTTTATTTCCCCCTGTAAAAACTGGTATCTTTAGGCCCAGCGCAGTGGTACACACCTACAATCCCAGTGGCTCAGGAGGCAGGAGGATCATGGGTTTAAAGCCAGCCTCAGCAACAGGGAGGCACTAAGCAACTCAGTGAGACCCTGTCTCTAAATAAAATACAAAAATAAGGCTAGGGATATGGTTCAGTGGTTGAGTGCCCCTAGTTCAATCCCCAGTATAAAAAAAAGAAAAAAAGCTGATATCTTTAGACTTGGTTATCTCATTCATATTTAAATACCCAGAAGCCATTTTTATAACTGTTATAAAAATTTTGTACTTAGCCAGATATGTTACAGTGGTGATTGGTTTATAAGGTAATCATTTTTAACCTATCATAATTCTACCAGTAATTCAGGTAAGTATATTGTTATACTTTCACATTCATCCTGTGAGAGAAGAAATGAAGTCTGGTATTATCATCTACAACTTAAAAATCTGAAGTTCAGAAATTACTTAGACTTCTATTTCTCACTTGGGCTAATACAACTAGAAAAGCTGGACAAAATATAAATATCAGAGTAAAGTCAGTGGAGAGGTAAAGAGGCAACCAACACTTGATGGCACAGAATTCCTGGGAAAGAAAGTATATTTCTTATACTTTAGAACTATATAAAAAGGGGAAAAAAGAGATGGTTGGCTCAGCTCTTAGCCTGTGTCATTTGGTAGTTTATTAGAAATTCAGAACCTCAGAGTACAATTTTAGAAACAGATTCATGAATTTACTTTTCAATGCAATTTCATTTATTTTTTTAATTAATTAATTTATTTTTAAATTTTAGTTGTTTTATTATATTTTATTTTGAACCAGGGATTTAACCCAGGGGTGCTTTACCCAGCCCTTCCTTTTTTATTTGTTTTTTTTTGTTTGTTTGTTTGTTTGAGACAGGGTTTCGGTAAGTTGCTTAGGACTTCAATAAGTTGCTCATTCAGATAAGCATTTCTATTTATTGTGTAGAGTACTAAAATTGAACTCACTAGTTAGATCAAACTTGTGATCCTTTTGCCTCAACCTCCCAAGCTGCTGGGATTACAGGCCTGCACCACTGCAAACCACTCGATGCAATTTTAAATGCCTGGTTAAAATGAATCCCTTTCTCTCGCCATGCACAAAAGTGAATTCAAAATGGATCAAGGAGCTTGATATCAAATCAGAGACGCGCCGTCTGATAGAAGAAAAAGTTGGCTACGATCTACAGTCGGTGGGGTCGGGCTCCAAATTCCTCAATAGGACACCCATAGCACAAAAGTTAATAACTAGAATCAACAAATGGGACTTACTCAAACTAAAAAGTTTTTTCTCAGCAAAAGAAACAATAAGAGAGGTAAATAGGGAGCCTACACCCTGGGAACAAATCTTTACTCCTCACACTTCAGATAGAGCCCTAATATCCAGAGTATACAAAGAACTCAAAAAATTAGACAATAAGAGAACAAACAACCCAATCAACAAATGGGCCAAGGACCTGAACAGACACTTCTCAGAGGAGGACATACAGTCAATCAACAAGTACATGAAAAAATGCTCACCATCTCTAGCTGTCAGAGAAATGCAAATCAAAACCACCCTAAGATACCATCTCACTCCAGTAAGATTGGCAGCCATTATGAAGTCAAACAACAACAAGTGCTGGCGAGGATGTGGGGAAAAGGGTACACTTGTACATTGCTGGTGGGACTGCAGATTGGTGCAGCCAATTTGGAAAGCAGTATGGAGATTTCTTGGAAAGCTGGGAATGGAGCCACCATTTGACCCAGCTATTCCCCTTCTTGGTCTATTCCCTAAAGACCTAAAAAGAGCATGCTACAGGGACACTGCTACATCGATGTTCATAGCAGCACAGTTCACAATAGCAAGACTGTGGAACCAACCTAGATGCCCTTCAATAGACGAATGGATAAAAAAAATGTGGCATTTATACACAATGGAGTATTACTCTGCATTAAAAAATGACAAAATCATAGAATTTACAGGGAAATGGATGGCATTAGAGCAGATTATGCTAAGTGAAGCTAGCCAATCCCTAAAAAACAAATGCCAAATGTCTTCTTTGATATAAGGAGAGTAACTAAGAACAGAGTAGGGACGAAGAGCAGGAGAAGATTAACATTTAACAGGGATGAGAGGTGGGAGGGAAAGGGAGAGAGAAGGGAAATTGCATGGTAATGGAAGGAGACCCTCAGGGTTATACAGTGGAGGGGGTAGAGAGAGAGGAGGGGAGGGGAGGGGAGAGGTGGGGAGGGGGGAGGGGGGAGGATGGGAAAGGCAGCGGAGCACAACAGACACTAGTATGGCAATTTGTAAATCAATGGATGTGTAACTGATGTGATTCTGCAATCTGTGTATGGGGTGAAGGTGGGAGTTCATAACCCACTTGAATCAAAGTGTGGAATATGATATGTCAAGAAATTTGTAATGTTTTGAACAACCCACAATAAAAAATTAAAAATAAAAAAAAAATGTATTCCAGCTAGGGCTGGAGATGTAGCCCAGTGATAACAGCACTTGCCTAGCATGTACAAGGCCCTGAGTTCAATCTTCAGCACCACCAGACAGACAAACAAAACTCCTCTGGCAAACAGAATAGGGAGGACCTATGACATTTACTAATGTCGAATATTTTTCTGTTTGTAGTAATCCTAGCTCTCTTTAACATCAGGAAGGCAGTGTTTCTTCTTATTCTCTAGCACTAGTTTTCATTTCATAGATTGACTGAGTTTTGATGGTTTTCAGTGGCATCTAAAAGTATAATTTCAAAATATTTAGTACTTTGGTTCTACTTGTAAAATTTGTGAAATAAGGATTATTGTTATAAATATATATATATATATATATATATATATACATGACAATATATATATATATTTTTTCCCTTGGTAGTGGGGGTTGAACCCAGGCACACTTCACCACTGAGCCACATTCACAGCCCTTTTAATATTTAATTTAGAGGCAGGGTCTCACTAAGTTGCTTAGGGCCTCGCTAAGTTGCTACGGGTGGCTTTGAACTCACAATCCTCCTGCCTCAGCTTCCTGAGCCTCTGGGATTATAGGCGTATGCTACCGCACTGGGCTACTGTCATATATTTGGGTGTGGAATGAGTATCATAATGTGATATATGCTGTTATGCTTCACTTGAAATATTTCTTTTTAATGGTCCCTTTGAGAAGTCGGGGGGTAGGGGTAGTATCTGAGGATTGTTTTAAATTTTTGAGACATAGATGAGGATATCATATTTTCTAAAATCAAGCATATATTATATGGTATCTATCTTAATTCCCCTCCAGGTCCTGTGTATGTGCAATGCTTATCACATACAGAAAGTTACCATATTATGTATATTAGAATTCTTATTTTGCTGAACATTCAAAGATTAATCTTAGTAACCCTCTTACTATTCCCTGAGGCTGTGAAGATTATTAGTTCACATTTACCATTTATGAGATTTGCTGAATAGGACCAGGGAGATTTAATTCTTTTTTTAAATTCAGATGAGCATACCTATTTATTGTGTAGAGTACTAAAACTGAACTCACTAGTTATTAGAGCTCTGAGAATGATTTGCAGTATGGCTACATGTGATTTGACTTAAGTATTAAGGAAAGACATTCACTCTCATCCTGGTGACACCTGTCCACATGGTAAAAGAAACATTAAAATTATGAAACTCTAAAAAATAAAACTGAAAATAAATAAATGAATAAATGAAATGAAGGTATTGTATCCAAAAAAATAAAAAATAAAAAAAAATAAAACTGAATATCTCTTTTTTATTTATTTGTATTTTTGAAAGGTGGTTAGAGACCTGCAGAATAATCAAATTCTTTTTTGTTTTTTCTCCCTCTTAGAATTACCTCTGGACTACAAATTTACAAGATTCTCTTCAAACAGTTCAAAAACAGCTGGCTACTATCCATTGGTCAATTATACCAATGGTCTTATTGAATGATGAGATATGGACAATAAGATAAATTATCTCTACTAAAAAATGAAGAACCACATATGCAGCAAATGTACTGTAAAAAATATTAATTTTCAAAGAAATACTGTAAAATGCTTTATAGGAACAAATTTTTAATGAAAATTGACCAAGAAATTGATATTTGTCCATAGATCTTTTTATATAAATCATTTTGATGCTTAACAACTCTTGGAATATTAAAATCCCAGTATCCTAGAACTAAAAAGAACATTATTAGTATTTTCTATACCAATAGCTTTGAAATTATAATTCAGCTGGGGAGACCCACACAGTTTATACATATGCCTAGTCTGGTGGTTCTCAAGTGTGTGTCCAGGGATGCATAGCAGCATCACCTAGAACTTGATTATTCCAATTTGAAGGCCCTATCCCCAAACCTACTGAGTCAGAAACTGTGGGAGGTAGGCCCACCAGTGTGTTTTCTTAACAAGCCTTTCAGGTGATTTTGATTGACACTAGTTTGAGAACCAATGACCATTTACTCCAGAGTTTAGTTTAATTTGGGTAAATAGCTGAGCATTGATATCGTTTATAATGTCTTTATTAGTAAGTACAACAGAACTGCAAATAACCAGTCTATACCAATTCCTTCAATTTAGAGCCAAGAACATTGAGCCCAGTGACATTAAATGATTTTCCCAAACTATTAGGTTTGATAGTATTCCTGTTTTTTTCCAAAATAAGGAAATACATACATGATTTCTTCTGATATCACACAACCATCATGGGACAGAGATGGTACTAGAAGCCAATCCCAACCTTCATTGTTACCCACTGTTTCCCCCTATTAGGAATTAATATTAATATTAAGGACTGTTTAATTCATTATCAATAACTTTAAGACATGTTTCTCAATAGGATTAAAAATTGATTCTAGGGTACAAAACAATCTTTAGTAACAGTGGATTCTGGCCTTTTAAATTAAAAAATACCAAGAAAATTCATTTTTATTCCTTGGCATTGAATTTTCTTATTAGGTAAATGTAGTTTTTTTCTTTGGGAGGGAGGGTGATGAAGAAAATGTTGAGAAACACTATTTTAAGGGGTTTATAGGTTTATTACAATCCAGGATATGTTGTGCTTAGTCATATTAGTAGCTATTTGTTATAAGACATTTGGAGCCAGATAATGTTTATAGTAAATTCCTAACTACTTTTTATGCTATAATTTCACTATTCATCATGGACAGGACCAGAAAACAATACTGGTCATTAATATTATTTTACTTGTATTATAGCAGAGAACTTAGCATGGACACATGCAGTGAAAAGATATTTTGTTAAAATTTTTAAATATTTGAGAAATCTCAAATATACTGTGGGAATGATTATCTCAGGGTAAGAAACTTTGTTTTTTTTTTCCCCTCAAAGTCAGTAGCTTTGTTTGATATCTACCAATAAGTATATGGTGATGTATTTGAAATTGTTATCCAGAATGTCATTGAAATATTACAATGTGCATATACAATCAAGCTTAGGGCTAAATGAAGATGCTAACTCGTGTATGCTATAGAGATCTGATTTTTTAATAAAGTATTTTTCCTTATGCATGTTTATTCTGTAAATGGCAAAGAATACATCTTTAAATGCTTATGAACTGCTATTAATAAGAAAAATGAGAGCCCCCACCCCCTAAAAAATTAACTGTACTTTCCTGGCCACTGAGGAGTGGCAGGGACTGGGCCTTCTAAGTTTCCTTCTACCTTTTTTAGCATGTCAGTGATGACTCTAATGGATGTTTGTTAGACTGTATTAGGCTTTTTACATTTTTCCTTCATTGTTATAAAAAGTGCCAGTGTTTCTAATTGAGTATGAAAAGTAAATATCATCCAAAAGTGACACCATAAAAAAGTAAAAAGAATATTGGAAAAGTTTTTTATCCTTTAATAAAATTATATGAAATAAGGAAGGAAATTTGTCCCAATACAATTGGTGCAGTTTGGGGTGGCAATGGAAGCACCTACATTGGTTTTTATCACTGAACATATTGTTTCCAGTGGAAAACTATTATGTACCATCCTTGTTTACCACATTTATGTTAACTACGCCCTCCTTGGTGTAATTCCCAAGGAGCTTAATGTAGTTTTGGAAGAATTAATGACTTTGGATTTTGTGAGTAGCACTTAAATTTTTTTCATACAGTGTGTGGTATGTCAAAAAGAATATCCTAAATATGACTGAAATATATTGAGAAACACATGAAAGCAGATATCACACTTCAGTTACTAGTAATGATATAGTGTGCTATCCAGCCACTGGTTCGTAAAGGTTTAGAGAATAAGTACTTCTGCATCCTGTGTAACAGGGAGGGTTATGGATGCTGCAAGGTCTGTGAAAATTAATAACCAGGTATACTTAGGCATATAAGCAAAAAGTTGACATAAACGGCCCAAAATTTGAGTTAGAAACTTAATTAAATATATAATCAGTGTTTTCTGCCTTTTTTTTTTTTTTAATTTTTAGAACTTATTTTGTTTATTTATGTGGTGCTAAGGATCGAACCCAGTGCCTCACATGTGCTACACAAGCTCTCTACCACTGAGCCACAACCCCAGCCTGGGTTGCTGCTTCTTGATCCAGTTCTTAAACTTAAGTTCCACTTGCTGAGGTGTAATTTTTTCTAGGCCTGGAGGTTTTAAGAGAGCTAGATTTCTTTTGCGAATTCAACCATCTTTTCCATTCCTGTGCTGGACATAATCAGAAAATGTCATTTTTCTTGCCCTTGGTTGATTATCAGCTTTAGCTTTACCAATAGTGTCATTCTTCTACAGGCTGGTGCCACTCATTTGTTACAGATTAATGTGGTTGCTATTTAGTTTATTATAACTAGTCATTAAATTAGACTCAGGCATCATATAGGTTTCACTTACCAGTTTGGTTAACTCTAGAAGCCCAGTTCCATTTCTTAACATCGTCGTCGTCTTATTCCTTCTGTAGACCTCCAAACCAGTTAAGAGATTGTCTCATCCTCTGGTCGTCAAAGTAGTATTATTATTTTCATCTGCTTAAGCCATATTGCCCTGTGAGAAGTTAGTGACACACTTCATAATTTCCCTGTGACCATTTGATAACGTTAATGGTTTCCCAACCTTTTATTAAACTAGACAACACACAACTTTTTATTTATTTTTATTTTTTGATGACAACAAGAAATATAACAGTGACATTTTACTTTTCTTTCAAACACAGAGAAGACAAAAGTACTAATAATCCTTATTTAAGTTTGACAGCAGTTCTGCTAGTAGTTATACTGGTTAGGAACATAAGGTCAAGTACATTATTATTAGGGCAAGAAATATCAAGTAAGACAACAGTTATGCTTTTTTGAGATTACTTTCACAAGACAGCAACAATCTTCAAAATCTTCAGATTCTTCAATGATCACATTATTCAAATTATATGTCTAAGAATAGAACTATATAGAAGAAAGACCATAACAAGCTAATCTATTAATGAATATTCACAGACGTCTTCATACTGCACAGGACACAAATTTTGATATTTTTGCACATGTCCTCAATTACAAGCAAAAAAGCAGGCCTGTAAACATCAATTTTGCCAATAGGCTGAAATGGAGAAAGGAATTAATAGGATGTTATTCAACACAGTGAGATAAGGAACATATACCATTAATCTCCCACATATATAAAGGTTACTCCTAAAATAATAGAGAGAAAACACCCAGACTTGTATTTTTGTTTACAAAAATCTATTGGTGAATTTAAGGAGTTAGGAAAAATTGGAGGAAAGCCCTTCTCCAAGCATCCTAATTAAACCCCAAATGCTTTGATTCTCTCACCTCTACCCTAGGAACTGCCTCAGGCCTCGCCTTCCACCCCTGATCCTGCAGGGATCTTTACTGTGGGCCTTGAGAAACTCACTATACATCAGGCTTATTTCTGCTTCTGGGCCTTTAGTTAGTTTCCCAGCCTGCAGCACCCTCTCCACTGATTGTGTCAGACTCCTTAGCCCTCAGGAGCTTAGGGAAAGGACTTCAAAACAAAGGAAATGGGTGAAGACCAATGGTCTTCACCAGCACCATATACCCCCACAACTGAGACAGCCCTACAGCATCACTGTGCTGGAACTTGTCCTGGAAACGCAGACTCCACCTTATTCCCACAATGCAGACTGCAGCCTGCAGCCTACTCCCTCATTTGGAAGGACAAAGCAGGGAAAGAAATGCTGAAACTAAGAAGTAAGGACCCAGAGGACCAGGCTGTAGAATGGAGCCTATGGAATATCACAGCAGTAAAAGCAGAGTGACTCACAAAATGCTCTTTTCAAATCATTTCTTAAACAGTCCAAGTCCCCCAAAATTGTCATCTTTAGAAAAGTGAAGTAAAGCAAATTCTAGTTGTACAGGGTCTGCCTTCAACACATCACTGAGGCCCTTTTCTCCTTCCAGCTTCTCAAATTAAAGCTCAAGAAATTCACAGAATTAGGCAGGATAGGAGAAAAAGGGTGGGGATACCACGATTAGAGAACACAATGCCCAAATAAGCAGTTACCCTACAGGTCCCTATGTGACCTTGCTAAAAGTGGGGTGAAGAAATAAGGGCAGAGATCTGAAGTCTAATTTACAAATCTCTTTCTGGAAACAGCCCAAAACCTACTTTTTGCCAGTTTGTTTTCTGTCTCTCAGCAGTAACTGCTCCAGAGAGGGAAGGAGGAGAAAAAGATAGGGGAAGAATGAGAGGCATAATAAGACCCACATTCCAGAAAAATCTCTTAGTGCCCTCACCCTGGCAACTCCATCATGTCCAGAGGAGGTATGGAAGGGGGAAAGAGGGGTAGCCAAACAAAATCACCTGTATTAAGGGTGGTTTGTTGGCTAGGACCCTGAAAGGCTACTAAAAGGGACCATTCCACCTTGCTTTGGGCACTGCATTATCACTACTCAACTTGCCTTACAAGTAATTGGGTTTATGGGTAATCACAGTAGATATGGGGGTTCCTGTGTGTTGTTTAGGGGCTTAGGTCCATAGATAGTTCTGTCGAGGCAGTGGTGGCCTGTGCAGAGCTCCACCAGCAGGGAGGAAGTAGTGTTGGTGGGCTACAGCACAGGCCTTCATACTCACCAGTAGCCGATTTCGATGCACAATAACCAAAAGTACAAAAAGCCCATTCTTGTTGGGCTACTTCATTTGTGTCTAGCAGTTACCCATGAGCCACCTGCTTGTTCCACCAGAAGACTAGATGGAGAAGGCCCAGAAAGCAGCTGGCATCCAGTAAGTGGTAGCCCAGAATGTCCAGTTTGGGTTGATGGCTGAGTTGGGATTTCAGTTTCATCTTGCAGGGGTGAAACTCAAGAACACATAGTACATGGATATTAGAAGCACAACAAGCATAAAGTGTACTTAGTTTTTTGTTAAGAAGTGTCAAGCTTCCTTGTGGTAGAGAACGACTAAAAGACCTGGGAGAAGACCATAGTCACAGACAGGACCCAAGCCATGCAAAGAAGGCAGTACGTATCTACAACATCACGAGTGTAGCATAGAAGCAGTAGAAGGCCATGCACTTGGAATATGTTCACACAATGCAGAACAGCTTGAAGGGCCAGAAGAAGAATAGCATAGGTATGTAAGGGGCCATCTTGAAATTGACTGTTGAAACCTTAGAACTGAAGGACAAACTAATTCAGTACACTGAAAAAGCAGACAGAAGGCTGCATGCTGCTGGCCAAGAATAGACGATGGTAAGGAGACTTGTGCAGGAGCTTCTCAAGGGCAGAAATTAGCCAGACTGGAACCTGAAAGACCTGGGGCTCTCCACAGGCTGTCGTGGTGGACCTCGAATTCCTCTTCGGGGACCTTCTCCCATCAGGTAGTATTGTAGGGGATTGGACCACAATTCCCCTTTGATAATCTCAGCAATTCTATCAAATTCTAGAAGGCTGTGGTCTGAGAACCAGTTGAAGAAACTCGGGATGGTGTTCCCTTCCCGGTTCCTGTGGATATGGGCCTGGGGGTCTTGACCCCGGTGCCAGCGGATTGGAGTGGAAAGAGACACCACTCGGCCGGAGGATCTGCGCTCATACTCCTTGACTAGCCCCTCATTTCGGAAGTATGGGTTGCTCTGAAAGATGAACTTGAATTTGCAACCTGCCCTGGGGTGTTTAAGTTCCTCCACCTCCAAATTGATCATGTACCTCATTATATCTTCGTCTTGACCACTGATCATAGGTGACAGCTGAGGGTGGTTCCGAAAAGCGGTGACCCAGAAACCTGGAATATTTTGGATAATGAAACTCCTGCGCTGCATATGGAGCCTTCTCATTCGGCCAAATTTGCGCTCCAGCTGGAGGAAGGCCCTGTCGGCCTGGGCATTTACGTTTGACAGCTCTTGATCGATGGCCTCCAGCGAGTCCATGCAATTATTGATTTTCGGGGCCCGAGGCCGGGCCTCTTCTTTCCCTCCACCAGCTGCCTTTTTTTCCTTCTGCACCACCTTCTTTTCCTCCATCACCGCCTCTGCTACTCCCTCTTTTTCTGCTGCTGCCGCGATGGCGCACTTCTTAATCGTCACTTCCTTGGCTTTCGCCCCAGGTTTCACCTGAGACCCCCAGGCCCCTGCGCCACAGCCTTCCAGAGCCTTCTGCCCCGCAGGGCTATGCGGCTCTCCAGGCTGACAGCCATTTTTCTGGCTCTTGTCGGCTCCGACAGAGACCGAGGCTGCTTCAGAGCCCTTCGAAGGAGGCACAGCATCCTCGACTCCCCCTCCGGTGGCTGCAAGGCTGAGGCTCCCGGCAACTCGGACGCAGAGTGCGGGGCTACAGTCCACGGAATCCCGGGGTGCACCTCCCTCCGCAGTGGCCTCCAAATTGCCCTCACCTGTGTCCGCCATCTCCTGTGCCGCCTCGGCTTCCTCGCGGAGCCCCTCGCACTGATTTAGGGGCAGATCTCCTGGGGCCTGGTCCGGAGAGGAGGTTTCGGCGAGAGAGAGCTTGTCGCCCACCTCCTGGCCGCTCATTGTGGTGGAAGTCAGACCTGCAAAAGGGCGTTCCTTGTCCTCTGCAGAAGCTGCGCTCCGCCGCAGTCAGCTCCTTAGCACCACCCCTTTTCCTTGGGGCGGGTGCTGCCATGGCAACCGGTGACGTCATTAACCATCACGCGAGAACTCACTGCCCGGATGATTATGCTTATCAATCAAACATATTCCTTTGTCTGCTTGTTACAAAACGTTATGAATTTAATCAGTCTGGAAAAGAAATTTGACGTACGTAAATGGATGCAAACCAAACTCAAGCATGTACGAATTTTGTTGATATGGTCATCTAGGTCTCTGAATGAATTTCTAAGGAACCTACCTTCAAGTATTTATTAAAACGTAAGAACGGTTAGTTACTGTGTATTCAGACTCATAGGGAGTGATTAGGAAAGGGGATTCATCAAATCATAGGCCTTCCTTTAAGGTACAAATTCGTGGCTATTAGTAAAGAATTGAGATGAACAGATTTTGATTTTTAAAGAGAAGGGAAATGTTGCTAGGCTGTGATTTTTTAAAACTAGAAGCAGCTAAAAGGGAGACATCTTTCATCCTAAAAAGACATCGTAAAGGATTACTTCATTTCGGATTTTATAGTTTTTATAGTTTGGCCAATGTCAATGAAACTAATGGACAGTACTTCCTCTTAACAGGAGTAGCAAAGTATTTTTTCCCCCTTACTTAGAGGTGACTATACACAGGACTTGCACAAATTAGAAATACTATGTCAGTGGATTTTAACTTCTAAAATGATGTGTATTATGCTTTTCTCCAGGTTATAATCTCAAAGTCATTTCTGCTTCATAATGCCTGTGAGCATGAAGCCCACATGTATCTGCCCAAATTGACTGTTGTAATTCACTGCAGCACAGAAGCAACTGTCAGCTATTTGCAGGCACCTAATCTACTGTCTTTTTAAAATATTTGTTTAAAAAGTAAGAAAAGTTAAGGTCTGGTATAGGGATACCACCTGATTCACTCTTCTTGCTAAGGATGGCTTTGGCTATTCTAGGTCTCTTATTTTTCCAGATGAATTTCATGATTGCTTTTTCTATTTCTATGAGGAATGTCATTGGGATTTTGATTGGGATTGCATTAAATATGTATAGTGCTTTTGGCAGTATAGTCATTTTGACAATATTAATTCTGCCTATCCAAGAACAAGGGAAATCTTTCCATCTTCTAAGATTTTCTTTAATTTCTTTCTTTTGCGTTCTGTAGTTTTCATTGTAGAGGTCTTTCACCTCTTTCGTTGATTCCCAAGTATTTCTTTCTTTTTTTTTTTTTTTTTTTTTTTTTTTGAGGCTATTGTAAATAGGGTGGTTTTCCTAGTTTCTCTTTCTTGTCACTGATGTACAGAAATGCCTTTGATTTATGGGTGTTGATTTTATATCCTTCTACTTTGCTGAATTCATTTTTTAGTTCTAGAATTTTTCTGGTTGAATTTTTTGGATCCTCTTGGTATAGAATCATGCTGTCAGCAGATAGTAATAGTTTTTTCTTTTCCTATACGTATCCCTTTAATTCCTTTCATCTGTCTAATCACTCTGGCTAGAGTTGCAAGAACTATATGGTGAAAGAGGACATCCTTGTCTTGTTCCACTTTTGAAAAGGCCTTTTTGAATCTCTGTGTTATTCCTCATAGATAATATCTTAATGTTTTATTTTTCTTTCCCAATCACCTTAGAATAATAAAAATGAAACTTTTTTTCTCTTTCAAAAAAATGACATAGGTCTTGATTTAGCATTTCTGCATGATTAATTCCTCTACTCTGCATTTTTGTTGTTTTGGTTTGCTTTCTTTGCTTCCGTTTTAACTGGATAAAATATGTGCAGTCTTTTAGGTATTCAAATTAATTGCTTTCTTCAGAGTTTAAGAACTGGATGGCACCCTCACCTTGCTTATTTTCCCCACCAGCAAAATAGAGATAATAAAATTAGCTGTCTGTAGTTAAAAAAAAAAAGTAAGAAAAGTTAGTTATTATCTATCCAAGTCAGCTGAGAATTCATTTGGTACCACTATTGTCTATTAGTTTGTTTGAATGTGAGAACACTGGTTTAATCTTTAGAAAAGGTAAGACCAAAGGGAAACTTAAATTTTGCACATTTATGTTTAAGATCTTAAATTCATATTAGACAAACAATGACAGCTCTTTGCAACAGAAATTTCTTCTTGAGCAACCCAGAATGATCATATTCAAATGAGGACTCAGAATCTAGAGGAAAAGAATTTAAAGAAAAACAGCATGTATTCTAAGACTTCTAGTGAGGGAGTAGTGTAGACCTGATTCAACTAAGAATGAGGTAGTGATAGAAGGCAGACAATACAGAGAAACAGATTGTCAGGTTTTTTTGTTTGTTTTATCCCTAGTCACCCTATTCAAGGACAGTGAGTCCAGATTAACCTCTTTGCTGACTGCCAACAAATAAGTTATCTTACTTTAAAAAATACGAACAAGATTCACTCAACAGAAAGCAATTATTTTTCTCTCCCTGAAGTGCTGTTTCTCTTAATAAATTCTCATTTTTGTTTTAGTGGGTTAAAACCCATCTATTGATTTATGTTCTCTGTAAACAAGTTGACAGTGTTCTATAATTGAGTTATTCTTTGACACTGCTCTGCTTTGTTTCTTCTCCTAAAGAATCTTTGCACTGTTGAAGGAGTAACTCTTTCATTATAATCTGAGCCAAGATGCAAAAAAGCAGCAAATGCTGAAAGAACTATTATAGAACTTTATAGAACATTATAAAATTAAAACTTTTTCTATTTTTGTGTATACCAATTTTTTTTTTAAAGATTTCTCTTCTACTGGAAATATCCCTCTCTCCACCTTTGATTATTCCTGTCACCTGAATCATCTTCCACTCCTAATAGCCTGTCCCTTCTTTAAAAAAACAGTCCATGAGCCAGGCACAGTGAGGCATGCCTATAATCCAGAGACTCCAAGGCTAAGGCAGGAGGACTGTAAGTTCCCCAACCTCAGCAACTTAATGAGGCCCTCAGCAACTTAGCAAAACCCTGTCTCAAAATTAAAATTTAGAAAAAGGCTGGGGATGTGGTTCAGTGGTAAAGCACCCCTGGGCTCAATCCCCAGTACCAAAAAACAGTCCATGAAGATTGTAGTAAGCATTCTAAATGCATTGAATTTCATAAACAAGGATTTTTATAGTCCTCAAAATTTCTATAGTTCTTATGACCTCTGCCATCTACCGTTTACTTTTTGATTTTCTTGGTTGTTTCATGAAAGTCATTCTCTCATAGAATATTTTAATAAAACCTGATGACTTAAGTAAAAATTTTAATTTATATGAAAAATTTAAAAGGTTTTACTAAAATGCATAATATAATTCTGCTGGTAGAATTATATTTTGAGTATGGTAGATATGCATTGTAGCTATGAGTCATACTTTACAATTTCTGGCACATTAGGATATCGGACATTAGCTGGGTTTGGTGGTGCATGCCTGTAATTCTAGCTGCTAGGGAGGCTGAGGCAGGAGACCTGAAAGTTCAAAGTCAGCCTCAGCAACTTAATGAGGCCCTAAGCAACTTAGCGACACCCGAGCTCTACATAAAAAAGGCTGGAGATGTGGCTCAGTGGTTCAGTGCCCTTGGGTTCAGTCCCTGGTCCCAAAAATAAAAGATAAAAAAGAATATCAGCCATTATTATACAATAGAACCTTTCCTGTTGGCAAATGGCAATAAAACTGACTCTACAGAAAAAGACATACTAGTAACTTTATGATTTTATAGAAAAAAAATAGCTATAGAAAATGCCATGAACATTTATGAAGAAATTTTTATTTGCCAGGAGATAAGAGGTTTAACAGAAATCCAAACAGAAATAGAATCAAATAGGAACGACTTTACTAGAGTATATAGTAAATATTAGAAATTTTTGAAATATGCCCCATTATTCTTTTTTTAAGAATTGGATGGCACCCTCACCTTGCTTATTTTCCCCACCAGCAAAATAGAGATAATAAAATTAGCTGTCTGTGGTTAAAAAAAAAATGTTTAACAGTTGAACAGTTGAACAGCAAGTTTATTTTTCAGAGCACTTAGTTTCTGGTTATACATATTCATTATAACGTATACTTATTTGATGCTCTGTATAGCAGACAGTTTTACGTACTTAAATGTATGTTGCCTCATTTAATTCTCACAATAACCCTGTGAGGTGATATTATGACCTCCACTTTGCTTCAGAAGGAAGTGAAGTAAGACAAATTGATTTCATTAAAATCATACAGCAAATAGTGAAGCCACAGTCTGAACCCAGGTAATCTGATTTAGGAGCCTGTGTCCTCATTAATTATACTATTCTGTAAACCCACACAACATAAAACTTGAGAAGGCACTTTCTTAAAAATAAGACCAAATAACCATTCCTATTTAATGTTAAATCTTCCTCATCTTCCTATCCCCCTGTGTTACCAGTTCAGGCTGCTATAATAAAACACCATAGACTCGGTGACTTATTAACAACAGAAATGTATTTCTCACTATTCTAGAGGCTAGGAAGTCTAAGATCAAAGTGCCAGCAGAGGACTTGCTTCCTGACTCAAAGATGGCAGTCTTTTTGTTGTGTCCTGACATAGAGGGATCTGAGGCCTCTTTTATAATGGGACTAATCTAGTAGGTTCCTAACCTGGGGCTTCTTTTCTAAGGGCATGAATTTCTTCAAGGACCCCACCTCCAAGTATCCTTACATTGGGGATTCAGTTTCAGTGTGAATTTGGGGGAGAATACAAACAACATTCAGTCTACAGCATCCTCACTTCCTCTATCCACAGAATTAGTGACAATTGTTAGGGAAGTAGTTACTAAAAAGAGGAAAAAGAATTTGTTATCCTTTGTTTCAATGCCTTAATAGTTTTCATCTCATAGGATTCTTTTTTAAAACAAGTATTTTATAACTCCCTTTTTCTTTCTGAAATTTAAATAGTACACCATCTGACATAACTTTTAAAAAATTAATGTAAGATCTTAGTTGTAATTTAAAAGAGAAATAAAAAGAAAGTAATTTTTAGAATATCTATTTCAGTATGTAAATGCTTTGGCATGCATATACTTTAAGACATGATTAAGTACTCAGATTGTTATACCTGTGGAGTCACCAGTATATAAAGTTACTGATGCAACCTGATATAGGTGTATTGGGCTGGAGACATAAGCAGCAATGCTTTGGGTTGTGAAATTTTCTGAAATGGTGAACAACTTTATGAGAAGTTCTGGAAAGTACAAACTTTCTCTCAAATTACATGGTACACATTTCTTCATTTCTAAAATACACCTGTTTTCATATATTGACATCTTTTAAATGACTATTCATATGTAATCAATAGCGTCTTACAACTACTGTCAGCACAACAGGAGTCAAGGTGTACTGCCACTGTCTGGGCATGTGTAGGGTTGGTTGTTAAGTCTTGTTGACATGATTGGATAATTGTAGCCTCTTACAGAACTCTCAAAAAGTCATTTGAAGATAAATGAGTCTTACTTGTTCTTCTGTTAATATCTTCTGATAAGATCAAGAAAGCACTAGCATAAAAATTGCAGAATGAATACTAGTGACTTAAGAAAAAAAATCTCAGAGCACTTTTATAAGCAATAGGATATTCTACTAAAAAATGTCATCACCAAAATTTTTCAAAGTGCTTAGGACAATACTGTTTTGAAAAAAACATGGACACCAAGAAATTTGAGTCAAAAGTGACTAAGATCATTATTTTAAACAGAGAAATAATTAATGAAACATTTTTTATTTCACTTATAATTCCTTTTTTATGTATACCATGCATGCTATATGATTTTTAAAACATTTTAAAATCTAAATGTCTTTCAATATGTAAAAAACAAAAATTCTAAGAATTAGAAAATTTTGTGTTTGGCAACTTTTTCATAGTAAAATAACAATGCATTTTACAATTAATAATAACAGCAGATGAAATTACTTTTAAAATGAAGCATATATTAAAACTGTTTTTTGTTTTGTTTTCAGTAGTGAAATACTGCTAGATTCTAGGCTTAAATAATAGTTTTTCTTCTACATGACTGTTTAATTGTATGTTATTTTATATAGGGAACTATCCTGATGTCCAACATCTCTAATGCCCCTATTAAATGCTCCCCCTTGAGTCTTTGTAATAAACAAAATTGCTCCTTTAACTGAAGGGCGATGAGCACACATGCTGAGAATCTTTTTTTACATGGTGTTCCTATTCCTAGTCACTAGAGGGAGGAAGTGGTCTTCAAGATGATAATTTGATTTGTTTGTCTGCCTATGTTAAAGTTTAAGCTGCTCTGAAGAAAATATTTATCGCAATTACAGACCATAAATGCACTGAAAGCATGGATTTTCAGCATAAATTTGGGTACTCTATAATCAAAATTGAACCATTATCTTTATTCTATCACTGTTACAAGATTAAAATTTTCTCACAGGTTTGTAAAGATGGCTCCCTACAAGAATACTTTGGAAGAGGAAAAACAAACCTCATATGACTCTGCTTTCTACATCTTAAAAGAAACCAGATACCACTAGGTCCCTCACCTGAATGACCTTGCACTTTGTAGGCTGCCTAAACATACACTTTGGACTCAGCTCAGGCTACAGGTCTCAGTTCTGCTACTTACTAGCTGGTTGGTTTGGGTTAGTCACTTCACCTTTCAGAGCCATAATACCCTCATATATAAAATGAATATAATAAAATTTAAAGAACTATCATGAAGATGGAATGAAATTATATCTGTATTTATCACACTGTGATAAAAAGAAGTCAACTTCGTCATTTTTATTATTTTTTTTGCTAAAACTTACCTACATTAAATAGACTACTTTGCAGGCAGTATAAAACCAATGCCAAATTCTATTATGAAGTTGTATGTTTATATAAGTTCAGAAATAACATCCATGTAGAATGAATCATTAAGTGAAAGCTTTGTTGAAGAACTGAACTGGACCAATCAGAATATGAACTGACATGAAACCTTAGGACATAGTGATAATACTCTTGTCTGCTGTGTTATAGTTATCTAGACATATGGTATTATGGGTTGATTGGGGGGAAAAGAGTTTATTGCTGAAACTATGTGCTTGCCACATTCTTCCACATAATATCACATTAAAGACCATATTAAAAATACATTTAAAATTATGCTTTTAATATCTAATTTTAAGCAGACTTGCTTACTCAAAAATCATATTGACAGTGAGGATGTATATTTCAAATCAAGTTTGTCTGACCTGAATATCTTTGCATATAAGATTGGATTACACATTCACTTCACCAATATTAGATCAAGACTTGGACACAGCCACTATCTGAAATCACATTTCAATTAAATGTCTATCAGGCTAAAAACATGAGACAGAAAAGACACAGTCTTATCATTTAATGAAGAAAAATCTAAATATAAATAAATATAAAGAAAAAAATCCGGGCTGGGGATGTGGCTCAAGCGGTAGAGCACTCGCCTGGCATGCGCAGGGTGCTGGGTTCGATTCTCAGAACCACATAAAAATTTAAAAAAATAAAGATGTTGTATCCACCGAAAATTAAATAATAAATATTAAAAAATTCTCTCTCAAAAAAAAAAAATCCTGAGAAAACAATTCATGAAAAACAGTACCAGAATATGATTCCATATAATAAACACTATTTCTTTTTTTTCATTCTCTTAAGTTGTTCTTGTCAGTTTTTTTTTAATTTGTGCTTTTTAGATATACATGACAGTAGAGTGTATTTTGACATTACTCAGCCATAAAGAAGAATGAAATAATGGCATTTGCCAGTACATGGATGGAACTGCAGACTATGTCATGCTAAGTAAAATAAGCCAGAAAACCATCTGATATAAACAATATTTCTGGGAGCCACATGGTCATAAACAGGCCTACTCTTGCCCCATAAATTTAAGTCCAGTGCTTATCTTGAAATTATTACATTTCCCTCTCAGTACTGATAAAATTAGAAGATTCACCAAAACTGCCTGAAGGGTAAACTCATGTTTAGCCATTACATAAGTTTGATTACAACAGCACTGAAGCTACCACGCACCTATTTATAGAGCCTTAACACAACTCTGAACTGTACTGTCCTATGTGAAAGTGGAGTTTGGTGAAGAGGATGAGAATTAAATTCTAAGTGCTTGTTATAAACTCCAATAAACATACATTTCTTAATGGTATCAATTCTTTACATCTTAGCAGTCAAATTCTACAAGAATTTAAATATTTGAACTGCTTTAGTTCATTCTGTTCAATTAAATTCAGGCAGAAATAGCAACAATTACATTTTACAGATAGAAAACACTTATGATCTGATAGGATCTAGGGACCCTCAATTATCTTTATACAGATAAATGTATTCCTTTTAAAAGCCATTCATGAATGGATTAGGAATAATACAACCAAGGTAAAGTTATTTATACTTAAAAGAGTTTTATTTTTTTTTTCATAGTTTTATTTTGTTTATTTTTATGTGGTGTTGAGGATCGAACCCAGGGCCTCGAATGTGCTAGGCTAGCTAGCACTCTACCACGGAGCCACAACCCCAGCCCGTTTTAGATTTTTTTTTTTACAGAGAACGAATTTTTTTTTTTTTATGTTTATCCTTCAGTTTTCGGTGGACACAACATCTTTATTTTATGTGGTGCTGAGGATCAAACCCAGCGCCCCGCGCATGCCAGGCAAGCATGTTACCGCTTGAGCCACATCCCCAGCCCCCATTTTAGAATTTTAATGGCAAATTTTGTAAAGGTTGCTGCAGGATGGTGCAAGATGTCTAAACTTGAAATGAGAACCCCTACCTGAGCCCTTTACTTACATCTTGGGCAATACATTTCTATTTGCTGAGCAATGATATAGAAACTATGTAATTATAAAATGTGAGTATACATCAAAATTCTTGATGTATCTAGCAATTTTTTAAAAAGGATTGTCATAATTACGACAACAGCAATACCTGCTTCACATAGAATAGGATACCCCTTATTTTTTGTGGTGCTGGGGATCCCATAACCCATGCAAAGCACATGCTCCACCTCTCAACTACATCATTAGGTCCTAATGTCTGATCATTTGTGATTAATAGTAGACATAAATGTCTTGATTTGTTTGTAATGAAAGCATAATTCAGGAAACTGATTCAAATGGAGATAAAGCAGAAGCAGCTTGAGTTTAGGGCAATAGTTCCCAAATGTTAGCATATCA
Organism: Marmota flaviventris; assembly: GCF_047511675.1. NCBI lineage: Eukaryota > Metazoa > Chordata > Mammalia > Rodentia > Sciuridae > Marmota > Marmota flaviventris. Next base: position 47,900,088 of record NC_092503.1, on the reverse strand, counting down.
GAATCACCTGCAGCATGATTAAACTTGGATGAAAGGCCCAACCCAATTCTTTAGGCAGAAATGGGAATCTAAAGATTGCATTTCTAACAAATTCAGATGGTGTTAAGGCTGCTAGGCTTGAGACCACCTTTGTGATTCCCTGCTTTTACCCAGGAGAGGAGCATATTAGAACTGAGGAAGTCAAAGGTAACCTGTAGGCATTTTAATGTTCAAAAATAGAAAAGGAAGCTCAAAGATTCTCAGGAGTGTAGTACAGATTATCTTTGAGTATGTCCTGAGCAGACTTCATTTCAGGGAACATAAGTTTACACACCTCTTAGTTTGGAGGTTAAAAGAATCTTTAGACCAATTTTGGCCTAGAATTGAGAAGTACATTTTTAAAAGTCCATATAAAATATACTACTCTTTTGTTTGGTATCTTTCACTTAACATGCTTTTGAGACTTACTCATGTTCATTTTTATTCCTGATATGCCATTGCATACTACACAATTCCACTTGTTGGTGAACACATTTAAATTTTACAAATATTTTGCATGCTTTGAGACATTCACTTAAGAAATATAGTCATGTTGTCCTATGTAATGGGAAAACTAATTTTATTAATACATTTAATCCAACATCAAGAATATTATTTCAATATGCAATCAATATGAAAAAAATTTTCATCCTATATTGTCTTGAAAACCAGTGTGTATATTTGTAGCAAATCTCATTTTAGACCAGCCACATTCCAAATGCTCAAAAGCCACTGGAGGTTAAAGGTATTAGGCATCATGTCTAGGCTCTAAAATTCTATAGTTACTTTAAAATGTACAAATTACATAAAGGTTATCCAAAATTAAGTAATGTTATAATAAAATGGTGGGTGAAAGATTAAAGGTTAAAATGGGCCTTTTCTAATTACTGAGAAATTGTTATTTACAAGTCACTGCAAATCTTTTTGACATTGTTCTTACCCAAGGCAAGGTACAAAAACTTCATTACTTCATTAAGCTTTCTGGGCACCAGGTTATTTTGCTCTTTTTTCCCCATTTAAATTTTTCACTCTGTCATTCACTATTTTATCTGTTGACAACTATATGTAAAACTTTAATGCTAGATGTAGTGAAAGATGTAAAAGACTATTTTCACAAGGTTTCTAAACTAGTAAGAGATGATAAGTGAAAAAAATGTATTTGTTTCTTTATTATACTATATCACTCTTTATCATTTATCTGCATATCAGTGCTTCCCCAATTCTATAGCAATGAAAGGAATGGAATTTATCTGCTTATTCTTTTTCTCTTCCAGGCACTAACAGAATGTTTTAATAAAAATGTGTGGAATTCACAATAATGAATAGTTATGTTATTTTCTAGAACAGAGGTTCCTACGAAGTACAGTACATAATTTTTTTAAAAATGAAGCATTTTATCTCCCAGCTGACAACAGAAAGACTATAGTGCAGGGGAATTACCAGGACAAACCTTAAAGAATTTGACACATAGAAGAAGGTGGTAAGAAAGTTTGAAAAATCAATACGTTTTGTACAGATGAGGAAGTATGGGAATAGAATTTGTGTAGCACATATAATAGGGACTCTCTGAATGTTTGCTTATTAAATTCACAAATGAATACAAGGAACAGTCTAAATGACCTGAGGAAGTGAAAGGGAGATGGTGCTACACAAGCTTTATTAAAAGAAAACAAATAAAAAGAAAAAACAAAAAAAACCCTGACATCTTGAGTAAGCAGTTGCAATTGTAAACATTTTAAGGGGGAAAAAAAAATGGCAGCAACCATTACTCCTTACCTGAAAGTGCTCTGTTTTCTTACTTTGGGGATAATGCCTACTGTGTCCATTTAAGAATTTTAATAATTTCATAGTATGTCATTAGCTTGAACAATTTCATTCAAGCATGTTCATGGGCAGGGTAAAAAAATAAGAAATCTACCAGAGTGGCATGCTTTTATTTTACCATCATGCATATAAAGGAAAACAAATATGCCAATGGTACACCTTTAATTTGACAGAGTAATCTCACAAGTTATTTATGCAATTTGGAAAGAGACACATCAATTACTAAATTGTTAGCAGAGCACATTATCAAAACAATTTATCAAGCCACACATTTTTTGTAGATTATTTTCCAGGAAGGCAATAATTTGACAAGTCTGACAAAGACTGTTACCCAAACTATGTTTCTAAAGGTACAGTAATAGAAGGGGAAAAAAAAAAAAAGTTGAAAACTTGTAAACAGTCAATACTTTACAGAAAATTGACTGTTATTCTTCCAAATATTATCAAATTAAGCAAAAGAAAGCCTGTACAGCTCAACTTTTCTAATAAACAGAAACAGAAAATAACAAGATTTTACTAAATTGTAGTGAAATAAGGACACAATATTGATCTTCCAAATACATCCGATCACATAAAAACAGAAAGCTTCGAAATTTTACTGTTCCTTTCAAGAACTCTTGTCTAGACAACATATGTAACACTCCAAACTCCTGGGATATTTTTTAATGGCAATCCTGAGAAAATATTTCTCTTGCCATCACCATTGACAGAGTAAGACTCAGGCTCTCAAATCAGTTCAGTCTCACCCAAATTTTACCTGGCTCATTTATGCCTCTAGAGTTTTAGTTTCCATTGCTTAGAACACCCTTCACAATCTCTTTAGTTCTCCCTTTATAAAGTAACTCCCACTTTTCTTTCTATCTAGTGCTTTCTCCCTTAAGCTCTCTAGGACTTGCCAAAGGGGCTGGTTATTGGGAAGAGAGCAGAAGGGTGATCAAAGCTCTAATATTCTACTTTACGGGGCAACCTCTCTATCTATGAAAATTTTAATATGCAAAATAAACTAAAAAGTTTACTTTTGCAACTGTTTCTGAATTATTTTTTATTCAATAACTAAGAGAAAAAGGGAGAAAGTGGGAGAGAGGAGCCTTAGCAAAAACCAAGGAGGGTAGGCATAGCCAATAGCAGGCAACACTAAAAGGTAACCCAGGATGCAGGAAAAGCAATAGAGAAGTATAAATCACACAGAACAAGTGGTCCACTCTTGCTCTCCCTTACATCATTAATGCCCAGTAACTGTCCACAGATCATGTGCCTATTACTGCTAGAAGCAGAGCAGGGTGAGTAGAATGTGTTCCCAGACAAAACTAAAAATCCAAGTGGTAGTAACCAGATCAGAAGTTCTGGGGAAAAGTCTAAGCAATGTAAAGGTAGTGCAATCCTACAGCATCATTTGCTTGGCTTAGAAGTGCTAGTAGCCATGCAATGTGATAATACAGAATAGTATGGAGGCCACGTGGAAGTGGAGAAAAGGTCCATGACAGTCTTCTCAATCTTGATATTGAAAGAACTAAATATCAAGAAAGAAGAAAGGGTACAGAAAGTTCAGTGCAAAAAAAAAAAAGCACACCCACTGATCTTGCCCAAGCACAGGAGGAGGTGCCGGAAACCTATGCAGCAGTGTTCCCAAGGACAGAGGTTAACCAGACTGGAACCCAAAGGGCCTGGGGATCTCCACTGGCTCCCTTATTGGGCGACGTCTGGCTCTACGCACTCCTTCACGCAAAAGGTAGTACTGCAGTGGATTTGGCCACAGTTCTTCTTTGATAATCTCGGCAATTCTGTCAGACTCTGGAAGGCTGTGGTCTGAAAACCAAGTAAAAAAGCTGCAAATGAGGTCTTGGTTTCTGCGAATGAAGGACTGAGGTTCCCGTCCCCTGCGCCACATGATTGGAGTGGAAAGAGACACCACTCGGCCGGAGGATCTGACCTCATATTCCTTGACAATCAGCTTGTTTCTAAAGTAGGGGTTTCTTCGAAAGAAGAACTTGAACTTGCAGCCAGTTTTAGGGTGTCTGAGTTCTTTCACTTCCAAATTGGTTACATACCTTAACATCTCTGCATCTTGGCCCCTAATCATGGCGGACAACTGGGGGTGGTTCCGAAAGGCAGTCATCCAGAAGCCCGGGATATTCTGAATGATGTAGTTCCTCCGCTCTAGGTAGTGTCGACGCATTCGCCCAAATTTCTGCTCCAGTTGTTGGAAGGCCCTGTCAGCCTGAGCATTCACAGTGTCCAGTTCCATCTGGATGGCCTCCAGGGGGTTCATGCGGAGATCCATATGCCAGGGTCTTGCCTCCTCAGCTTCTTCCACCACTCTCCTCTCCTCCACGGCTTCCACTTCTCCACCTGCAGGCTGTTCCACCTCCATCGCCTCCTCCACCACTCCTTCCTTCACCTCAGCCCTCTCCTCCGCTCCCACTGCTACTGAGGGCATGGAGCCCTTTTCAGCCTTGGCTTCCAGAACCTTCGCCTCCACCATCACCTCAGACCCCGACCTCTTCGCACCACAGGTTTCCAGGGCCTTTTCCTCACCCGGAAAATCACTTTTCGGACGGCTAACGGTAGCCACCAACTCAGAGGCAGCTTCCAGGCTCTCCGTGAGAGGCAGAGCCTCCTCCTGCTGGGCTCTGGTCGCCAGGTGACCGCGACAACCATCGACTCGGATCTGGGGAGCCGGGGCACCGTCCGCGGGATCCCAGGGTACACCCCCGTCCTCTGAAAGCTGGGGCGATGGGCGCGCAACCGTTTCCACGCTTGCCTCACTTGTCTCCGCCATCGCCGGAGCCGCCTCCGATTCTCCGCGGAGCGTCAGGCACTGGTCGGGGTCTTCCTTGGCAGCGTCAGGGATAGTGAGGCTGCGGGTCTGGGGGAGAAGGGTCTTCTCGACCCCATGCAGGCCGCTCATGTTGGTAACAGACCAACAGCACAGTAAAGTCTGTTTTCCTCACAGAAGCCGCCTTCAGACACACGCCGCTTGCCCCACCCACCCTCGGTACCGCCAGCGTCTCCGGGGCGGTGACGTCAGGGATGCAGATCTCGCTATATCGCGAGAACTGGCTGGTGTCCCGATTGGTTCTGCCGCTTCCGGCTAGCTGGGGTATATTTCTGCTTAAGGTTTCTGTCAATTTAACCAGTTGGAACTGCAGTTTTGTTTATGTAAATAAGTGTGTCAGAGACCGAAGGCTGTGAACACTCTCCTTGCAATGCTTCTGGAAATGGCCCCGGAAAGTTAGCTGGGGCAGTTGTAGGTGATCATGGTCCTTACCCTGCCTGCTGTCCAGTGTCTGAAGACAACAAATGTTTTTCTGATTTTTCAGGGTTTTTTTTGAGGCAGGAAAGTGAATCTATTTCCTAGTAGCCCATATGGCTAGAAGTAATATGGCCGGTGTCTTTATTTTTAACTAAGATGAATGGCGAAATAGCTTCCTTTTCTTAAATACAAATGACATAAAAATATGAATTCTAGCCTTTAACATTACTGGAAGAAAGTTTCTCAGGTTTTTACCCCTAGTGATGCGTATATTTGTCGCTGGTACTCAATCTATAAACCGCATCAATTAAGAGTTGGTGCTGTGGGCTGGGGTCAAAGCACAATGTAGAGCATTTGCCTACCATGTGTGAGGCACTGGGTTTGATGCTCAGCACCGCATATAAATAAATAAAATAAACGTCCATTGACAACTAAAAAACATATTTTTAAAAAGAGTTGAGTTGCAAAACTCAACTCCAAGTGGATCAAGGATCTCGGCATTAGTCCAGATTAGAAGAAAAAGTAGGCCCAATACTCCTTTATGTCAACTTAGGAATGCACTTCCTCAGGAGCCTAAAGCAAGAAGTAAAACCAAGAATCAATAAATGGGATGCTATCAAGTTAAAAACTTCTTCACAGCATAGGAAACAATAATGTGAACAGAGTGCCTGAGGAATGGGAGAAAATCTTTACCATCTGCACCTCAGAGCATCCATCACCAGGATGTACAAAGAACTTGGAAAACTTAACACCAGAAAATAAAGAAAAGAAAAAAAAAACTCTTAGTCAATAAATGGGCAAAGGAATTGAACAAGCACTTCACGGAAGAGGAAATACAAATGGTCAACAAATATATGAAAAAAAAATGTTCAACATCTCTAGCAATTAGAGAAATGCAAATTAAAACTATGCAGAGATTCCATCTTACTCCAGTCAGAACAGCAATCATCAAGAATACAAGTAAGGGTAAATATTGGCAAGGATATGGGGGAAAAGGTACACTCATACATTGCTGGTGGGACTGCAAATTGGTGCAATCACTGTGGAAAGCAATAAGGAGATTCTTCAGAAAACTTGTAATGGAACCACCATTTGATCCAGTTAACCCACTATTCGGAATCTACCCAAAAAACTTAAAATCAGCTTTCTACAGTGACACAGCCACATCAAGGTTTATAGCAGCTGAATTCACAATAGCAAATCAATGGAACCAACCTAGGTAGCCCTTCAACAGATGAATGGATAAAGAAAATGTGATTGATATATATATATATATATATATATATATATATATATATATATATATATACACACATACACACACACACTAGAATATGTATGTATACACACACACACACACATATATATATATACACAAACACACACAATAGAATATTATTCAGCCATAGAGAAGAATGAAATTATGGCATTTGCTGGTAAATGGATACAACTGGAGAATAGCATGCTAAGTGAAATAAACTAATCCCAAATAATCTCTCTGATATGTGGATGCTAACCCACAACAAGGGAGGGTGGGGAGGGAAAGAATAGAAATCCATTGGATCAGAGGGGAATGAAGGGAAGGGAGTGGGAAGGGGAATAGGAAAGATAGTAGAATTAATGAGATATAACTTTCCTATCCTTGTATATGAATACCTGACTAGGGTAACTCCACATTTGTACAATCACAAGAATATGGTCCTAATTAGAATAAGTGATACTCCATGTATACACTCTACTTTCATATGTCTAAAAAGACAAATAATAACAAAAAAATTTTTTTAAAGAATTCATGATGCTAATATCAGGAGGAATAAAATCAGGATCAATTTGCTAAATCTTGCTCCATGTCCTATCACTGGAGGAAAGAGGATTTGATAGCTTTTTCCAGCCCATAAGTTACTAATTTATTAATGTGTTTAGTTCTATAAGGTATGAACGTTTGGCTCTAACGAAGTACATATCCATGGCAATTAGCTCTTTTGAGAGGAATGTTGGTGTCTCTGGTTAATTTAGTTTGTTGATTTATTGTTACTGAACCCATATTCAGAAGCTTCCCCAAGGAAAACCAGTGCTGGAAAGACAATTGCTGGGGACAAAGAAGTATAGGTTTGTTGAAGATGTTAGCAACCTGGAAGGAGGAAGATGTTTTAATTTTCTGTTATGGTTTGGATGTGAGGTGTCCCTCAAAATCTCACATGTGAGACAATGGAAGAAGGTTCAGAGAAGAAATGATTGGGTTATCAGAGCCTTAACCCAGTCAGTGAATTAATCACCTGATGGGATTGAGTGGTAACTGAAGGCTGGGATGTGGCTGGAGGAGGTGGGACATTGGGGGTGTGGCTTTGGGATGTATATTTGTATCTGGCAAGTGAAGTCTCTCTCTCTCTGCTTTCTGATCATCATATGAGCCATTTCTCTCCACCATCCTTGAGCCCGAAGGAATGGAATCAACTGCCTATGAATTGAGACCTCTGAAACCATGAGCCCTCAAATAAATTTTTCCTCTTCTAATATTGTCCTGGTCAGGTCTTTTAGTCACAGTGGCAAAAAAGCTGACCAACACATTTCCCCAAAGAGGTTCCAAGTCTTTGGAGAAATGGAGAGTATTTATAAGAGGATCAGAGGCTACATGCAGAAATCAGTGTTTCACAGGAGCTTGAGTCTGGCAGTTGGTGTTTTGAAGCTGACTACAGATGAGTAACTCCTAGTGCCTGGCCTATTCTTATCTTGAAGGCAAGATGCTCTGGGGTGCAGAGTAAAGGCAGTCTCCTGGAAATGGGAAAGGGAACAGGAATAAAGCAAGACAATATTACTGATGGCAATAGCCTGTTATAGTATCTTAAAAAATTACAAGGCTCCAGATATATATCAGTGGGAGAACACCCACCATCGATTTATGAGGAAAAACCAGTTAAAATGGAAGATCCAAACGACCTTAAAATAGAAAAAAAAAAAAAAACTTGTAGAGTGCAACATGTGCAACATGTTCCTAATTAATTCAAGGTTTAAAACAGGTAAACTTTTTTTTTTTTTTTTTTTTTTTTTACTAGATTTACCTTGTATCAGGCTGGGGATATAGATCAGTTGGTAGAGTGCTTGCCTTGCAAGCACAAGGCCCTGGGTTCAATCCCCAGCACCGAAAAAAACAAAAAACAAACAAACAAAAAAAGCTAGATTTACCTTGTATCATAAACTGAACCGGAAGGTATCGATGTTCTAATCCTTACCTGAGAGTTTGCAGATATGATTAATATAGGAATCTGGAGATGGGAAGATTATACTGGGTTAAGAAGATATGCCATATGAAATTCCAATGGCTCTTATAAAAAGGAAGCAGGAGTTTTAGAGAAGATGTGACAAACAAAGGAGTGGAAGGCTAGGTGGAGAAAGTAGATGCTGTGATATTATGCTTCCAGTTTTAAAGATGGAGGACAGAGCCAAAAATCCTAGGAATGAAGATAGCTTCTAGAAGCTGGAAGGGTAAGAAAATGGATTATCCTCTGAGTATCCCCAAAAGAACACATTGATTTTATTAAATTAAATAAATTTTATTTATTTCTAGAACTGTAAGATAATAAATTTTTGTCATTTTAAGCTTTTAAGTTTTTGGTAAACTTGTTACAGATGCAATATGAAATGAATACAGCAGGGGGCAAGGTTTGGTTGTATCTATGCATGCCTCAAGTTGTTTCTAACAGCAGCCCCTTCCTTCCCCTGACATCCTGCCTAACAGTTTTTGGCTTACTACAGCTTGAGCCTCTCTTTGGATATCAAGACCAGAAATATATTTAAACCATGCACAGAAAGACAAAATTAAAGTTTCAACATACCACAAAATAGATTATAGAGGACTGAGCTATGGGAGGACAAGTGCCTCCCACTTGCCTTGCAGAGTGTTTCATAGATGATTAAAGTGTTAAATAAAAAAGCAAATGAACAGAGTATAGTGTCTTCTGCCTGCAGCTTGGTGTTTGCAGATGAGAAGGTGAGAATGGATGTATGGATTGTCACTCTGCTCTTCTGCCTTTCTGCTACTGGCAAACCAAAGTGCTGCTGTATATGGTAAAAAAAAGTCTTAGGAAAATGGATTTCCATACATACATAAAAGTCTTGAAAGCATGGGAATCCATAGAAACAATTTTGTTTTACAAATAATTTATATAAATGTGGTCACAGTGTATATTAAATAAACCTTTAAAAGACCAACATATTTGGGTGAATTTATAAAGCAAAGTCTCAAACTAATAGCATTTTCAATTTTTTCTTATTTCTGGACAAACCAAAGTAGTGATCCCAGGCCTTATTTTATTTTCTCTGCAATAAATGTATTCTACTTAGCTACTGCAATAAATGTATTCTACTAAGATTCTACTTAGCATTATCTTCTCCAACTCCATCCATTTACCTGAAAATGCCATGATTTTATTCTCTCTTATTGCTGAGTAATATTCCATTGTGTATATATGCCACTTTTTTTATCCATTCATCTACTAAAGGGCATCTAGGTTGGTTCCACGGTTTATCTATTGTGAATTGTGCTGCTATAAACATTGATGTGGCTGTGTCCCTGTCAATCCCCGCCAAAACAAATGCTGAATGCTTTCTTTGATATAAGGTGACTGACTCATAGTGGAATAGGGAGGGGGAGCATGGGAGGAATAGATGAACTCTATATAGGGCAGACGGGTGGGAGGGGAAAGGAGGGGGCAGGGGGTTAACAATCATGGTGGAATGTGATGGACATCATTATCCAAAGTACATATATGAATATTTGAATTGGTATGAACATACTTTATATACAACCAGAGGTATGACATTTTGCTCTATATGTGTAATATGAATTTTAATGCATTCCACTGACATTTATTTTTAAAAATCAATATAAATAGAAAAGCAAATAAAGTAAAAAAAAATAAAAGGATTTAAGCACTACAATAAAGGCAAGATTTTAGCCTGAAAAGAGAATGCATCTCCACATCATGTACAACTATAAGATTGGGAAATTATACTCTAGATATGTGTAATATGTCAAAATACATTCTACTGTCATATATAACTAAAAAGAAGAAATAAAAAAATTAAACAGAAAAAAAGAAATGTATATAGATTTTATAATGCATGGTGTACTTATTTTTCATATCAATGAGATTTAATAATAGGACTTTTCACAAGTTCTGCTTGTTTCCAATTGCTATGAAATTACCTACTATCTTGAAACTGGCATAATTCAATATAGCCTAAAGTGGATATTTTTATTACTCCAAATATGCCTTCTATTTTTTAAGTAGAAAAGAGTGTAAAGCTTTGATCAGTCCTAAAAAATATAGCTTTATTTATCAAAGTTACTATTATGATGTCTATATGTGTAATTAATGCTCTTTTTTCAAGAGTAATTCACAGAGTATATTTATTGAAAGCCAACTACATTTCCAGCAATAGAAAGAACATAACAAGACAATAAGCCCTGCCTCCAGAGAGTTCATCATTTAAATCAAGCAATGATTCTGAATCACAGTGAGCCTTCGTTTCACCTTTCAATATGTGCACAGATACTGATTTCCTCCAGAAGGTAAAATAAAATCTTTTATTATGCACATCATTCTTTGTACTGTCATAAGGGGTATTTTTAAATCTGTATGTTGAAAAGGCCTACTTTGCTTTCTCTAATTGCCTTCTGTGACTATTCAAGTTTTTCTTTTCCCTTTCAGTTTTCTCCATCATATACTCTGTAGCTCTATCCAACCAGCTGCTTTTTCTGTGACACTTTGTGATGGTTTTTTGTTCCTCTTCACCATTTCTTTTGTTGCTTTCCTCCTTGCAAGAACTTGGTCATCAAAGCTTTCTCATCTTCCCTTACTTGGATTCTTATCCACTTGGGTGAGAAATATTAGCACTTCCTTAAAAATCAGGTCTTCAAAGAAATACAATCGATCAACAAATATACAAAAAAAAAAAAAAGTTCAACATCTCTAGGAATTAGAGAAATGCAAATCAAAACTACCCTGAGGGACTGGGGTGGTAGGTCAGTTGTAGTGTACTTGCCTAGCACATATGAGACACCAGGTTCAATCCTCAGCACCAAATAAATAAATAAATAAATAAAGATATTGTGTTCATCTACAACTAAAAACCAAAACAAAACACTACACCAAGATTCCATCTCACTTCAGTCAGAATGGCAATTATCAAGAATACAAGCAACAATAAATGTTGGTGAGGATGTGAGGGGAAAGGTACCTCATACATTGCTGATGGGATTGCAAATTGGTGCAACCACTCTGGAAAGCAGTATGGAGATTATTCAGAAAATTTGGAATGGAACCACCATTTGACCTAGTTATCCCACTCCTAGGTTTATATCCAAACGACTTAAAATCAATGTACTACAGGGATGCAACCACCACAATGTTTATAGCAGCTCAATTCACAATAGTTATACTATGGAACCAACCTAGGTGCCCTTCAACAGATGAATGGGGAAAAAAAAAGGTGGTCTATATACACAATGGAATATTACTCAGCCTTAAAGAAGGATGAAAGTATGGCATTTGCCAGTAAATGGATGGAGTTGGAGAATATTATGCTAAGCTAAATAAGCCAATCCCAAACAATCAAAGGCCAAATGTTTTCTCTGATATGCAGACCTAATTCATAATAAAGGGTGGGGGGAAAATAAAGGTACTTTGGATTAGACTGAGGGAAGTGAAGGGAGGGGAGGGGGTATGGGGATAGGAATGATAGTAGAATAAATTCGATATTATTTTTCTATGTACATATATGATATGTGTAACTTTAAATCATGTACAACCAAAAAATGAGAAGTTATATTCCATTTTTTGTATAATGTGTCAAAATGCATTATACTGTCATGTATAACTAATTAGAGCAAATAAAAAACATTTTAAAAATCAGGTCTTCAAAGTGTAATTCATCAGAATTTTTCATCAGTATTTCTTTAAGCTTTGTTATAATCTTCAGATTTTCTCTGTAATAATACTCTCTTCCTGAAAGCTACTCAGAAATACTATCCTCCAAAAGACAATTGTTTCTAGAGGATTTCTGTCTCAAAAGATATACTAAAATAGATTGATTTGAAAATCCACTATTTGGTTCTTTGATATTAAATTAAAGTTTATATAACACATGAATTTTGAAACTTAAAAACCTCAATGATAAAATATCAAGATAGTTAACCATCAGATATGTCTGTGCTGTCATTATAAACTATACATTTAGGAATCAAACTATGAGTCTGTAGTCAGATGCTATCTGTATTAAGTGCCATCTGTAATTCATAATTTTTTTACATTTTTAACTCAAATACAAATATATAAGATTCAGTAATTTTCTGAACGTTCTCAGGAAGAATTATTATAATCACCCTCCAGTTTAAAAAAACACTGTTGGATAATCTATTTTCCGCAAATAACTCCCTATTTTGTTGCAACATGATAATCAACCACTCTATAACCTTCTGTGGCATTTCCTATTTCCTCTTCACCTGAAGAGCATGAAAAAGAAGGGACAAGAGTCCACCTTTCATTGTTTCATTGGCTCTTGGTGTTTTCATAGTATTTTAAATGCCTGATTTCAGTTTTACAACAGCAAAAATACTAATATTTATCCTGAAAAGTAATCATATATTCCAAGTAGCAGATATTAACAACTTTAAACACAATCTCTAGGAATAATTCTCTAGGAATACATCCTGAATATACTTTAGAAAAACATTTCTAGAAGTCTGTGCAGGATTTGTTTCTGTTCTATCATTGGTAATAATTGCACTTGCTGCAACAGGAACTTTAAATTCTTCTGCTGCAAATTTTAAGACTGCTGTGAAAGGTATACTCTCAGGAACACTAAGTACTTTATATGGCAGCTGTGGGTCCAATGTCAGCCAAAGGAAACCTTCAACATGGAGAAGCTGGTCTGGACAGACACCCCATTATGATTTACATGTGGTTTCCCCCAAAACATCACATATGAGAAAATGCAAGAAGGTTTGGAGGAGAAATGATTGGGTTATAGCCTCAACCTAATCATCGAACTAATCCCTGTTGGGATTAACTGAGTGGTAACTGGAGGCAGGTGGGGTATGGCTGGAGGAAGTGGTATATTGGGGGCGTGGCAATGGGGTATATATTTTCAATCTGGAGAGTGGAGACCTATCTCTCTGCTCCCTGATCTTCATGTGAGCTGCTTCCCTCTGCCACACTCTTCTGCCATGATATTCAGCCTCTCACAGGCCCTGAGGAATGGAGGCAGCCTTCTTTGGACTAAGACTTCTGAAACCTTAAACCCTCAAATAAACTTTTCCCCCTTTACAATTGTTCTGGTGGGTCTTTTAGTCACAGCAGCAAAAAAGCTGACTAAAACACACCCCATACCATCTTGGTTGAGTAGCACAACTCCCTCTCTTATTAGTGTTCTTACTGATAGTGTCAGAAAAGACTCCAATTACAGGTAATGTGTGTCAATATGCTCTGGGGTCTGCTGAATGTAATTTTCCTGGGTAACTTTGAGACAGTTTGAAGGAGCTCTTCCTTCTCTTCAATATGTTGAAAATGTGATAAGAAATACTTGATTGAATACGTAGAAAAATAAAGAAAAGTTTAAATTATTTTAATTTTAATGATCTGAAAATCACATTAGATTGTAATTGTGGTTTTTTAAATTATAGGTGATGGAGAACTCAGTTTATGAACATTTTTAATAAGAGCTCAAGAGAAGGGCCAATGAAGGGCAAAGACTTTAAAGGGAAAAGCAGGTATGTATGCTATCTGTCAGCTCTTTTAAAAAATAAAAGAATTGTTACTTGGAAGAGATATCCATAATTCCATTCTGCACTAAGGCTCACTTGCTCAAAGAATTATTTGGCCATGCAAGAAAAAATTACATATATGATTTCCATCTGCCACAGAAAATTGTTCTTATTGTAATTGAACTGTAATGTACAATTTTCTAAAATCTTTTTGGTCCTAAAAGTCTCATTTGTCTCTTTTACATGACACAGGCTCTCCTGATAAACTCTCTCTCTCTAAGCAGCTGCTGCCCATTCTCTAAGATCCACCACAAACCTAACACAAACTATAGAATGTGCTAAGCATTTTATAAGCATTGAATTGCCAACTTTGATAATAAAATAAGAAATAGTAACACTGAGAGGTTAAATAAATTAACTAAGTTTATATGTAGAGTAACTGATAAATTCTTTCTCCTCCAGCAGGTAGCTTTCCTTAACCACCCTATAAGTCATTAATATTCCTTCCCAGAATTCCTGCAATTCTCTTATGAGTAGTCCCATGCAATTTAGGGCTTACTTGTGCTCTTCCTCTTAGTAACTCTGGTTTCTTAATACATAGCTGTCTTCATACATGTCAAAATGTGAAGTCACTTTTTAAAATTAAGAGTATAAACTGTTCTTATTTAATGTTAAATTGATGCACATTTTAGCCTCTTCTCCTTTCCTCTATTCACAAGCATATTAATATTTTTAAAGAAAGAGTCCAATTATTTTCTTCATGTTTAGAAGAAAAACAGTTATCTAAGATCCCCAAATTCAGTATATTCTCAATCCCATCAAACAAAATACCACCTTTTTATAGCAGATATCTCTAAAACAGTCTTTACTTTCTTGAAATGAAATTCACTGGTACTATAACCCACCTACACACATAAATAGAAAAACTCAGTATAATTTAACTTTATGAAAGAAAAAATAAAAGTACCTTATAGTGTTGTCTGTTGTAATATGTAAAGGCATTAACATGTCTACACTATAAGAAATGATAAGTAGTGAGCAAGTTACACCTGTTGATACAACAGCTATGGAGGGAGATTGATACAGGTATGTCTTGCTATGGTTCAAGATACCTTGGTTATGAAGTTTTATGAAATGGTAACCCAATTTTGGTTAAGTTCTGGAAAAGAAAAAAAGTACTCCCTTAGATTGCCACTATCCTATAACTCTTCCATAGGAATGTGTTTTTAATTTTAAATGCTTGCTAGATATGGTATTCCCATTGACTTTCACTAGAGGGAGCAACTGGTCTTTAAGAAAAGTGTTGGGTCTAGTCTATGCTGGAAGAACTATGGAAAAGTCTTTTGCTATAAATTAAACATTCTTATAATTTACATTGAAACATCACTTATTCCCACTAATCAGTAATTGTTACAAAGTAGTTTTCTCAGACAGCTTTGGGTTTTTGATGACTATATATATATATATATATATATATATATATATATATATGTAAAATCAGCTATGTTGATCACGCCACATCTCATCATTTTATATATATATATATATATATATATATATATATATATATATATATATATATATTTATTTATAGATGGACACAATACCTTTGTTTAATTTATTTATTTTTATGTGGTGCTGAGGATGGAATCCAGTGCCTCACACATGCCAGGCAAACATTCTACCACTGAGCCACAACCCCAGTCCCATGGCTTCCAATATTTAAATCAAGCCAAAGGATCTCATGTGTCTGCCTACTCTCATAAGTTGCCAACCCAGTCATGCAGCTGGTTCAGGTTCAAGCTCCACTACTCACCAGCTTTTTACTCTGAACAAGTCACTTCATCAGTTGGAGCCAGTTTCCTTACAGATAAAATGAAAATTATTATACATATTTTATAAGCCTATTATGAAGACTAAATAAGATATTTGTATTCAGCATTATAAGTTTCAATGAATGGAAGATTATAGAATTTTGTGCTTACATGTACATACATTAAAATTAAATTACCATGTGAGGCATAATAGAGAACTAAGTTTCTGGTTTCCAACAATAAGTAAATAAGTGTTCAGAGAAGAAAAACATCCATGAAGATAAGAATAGTCAGTGAAAGCTTCATGGAGGAAATGAGGCTTCACTTGACTCCTGCTTTGTATAAGAATTGAATAGCTTGAGAAAGAGATGGTGAATGATGACACAGTAATCATACTTGTCTACTGTTCCAGCTAGTGCAACATGCATCGTACCCCGTACTAACATGGTAGCCACTACCACACATGAATTTATATTTAAACTAACCAAAATTAAATAAAATGAAAAATTCAGCTCATCACACTAGCTTAATTTAAAGTACTCAATGGCAGCATCTGACTAGTGTCGGCTGTGTTGTTCACGCCGCATCTCATCATAATAGACTTCTGTTGGACATTGTTGTTCTGTATAAATAGTATCTTCAGGTGTTGAGGAAACGGGGTTGCTGAAACTAAAATGCTTTACCACAGAGAATGGCAGGCACACATTTTATAAAGTGCTTTGTAGAGCCAAAAAAAATCTTTTTAAAATTCATGCTTTTAGTTAATATTTTTGAGCAAAAATTATGTGTCTTTATTATTGCAAAGAGGTATTCTAACTAGAGGTACTTATCCACTGGCTCACATAATATCAAAGAGAGATTCAAATATTATGTTCCTTCACTATAAAACTTATAAATTTAAAATAAATTACAAAGATGTCTCAGCCATTACTCTTCAGAGCTAGAGAAATAAAAGATAAATTCATCAAATTCATAAAACATTAGTTGAAAATTTTTGTGTAATTGCATTAGTTATTAAGCAATCAATAAAATGTATGGTAGGAGGGACAAATCCTTTAGTAAAGTAAGATAGTCGAATAAAATAATTCAAATGAAAATAATGTATGTAAAACAATCATAGAAATAATTATATAGATATTTAAAAGTCACTATGATTCATAGTCGTTTGTTTAGCATAATATCAAAAATTTACAGTCAAGCCATTTAATAAATATGGCTTTTATATGTGAAAACATCTCAAAAACCCTAAGGTTAAGAAATTTTATATATAGAAAAATATCTCTGTATTTTCTAGATTAGTAGTTAAAACTCTTCAAACATTGTTCCCATGAATTTGTGTTTGTCACCATTCATTAAAACTCCAGAGCTCATGTATAATCTTATGAAAATACCAGCAACTTTGTAAAAATGTGAAAGCCTTTTTAGAATGACCAGACATTCATACTAAAAAAAAAAAAAAAAAAAAAAAAAAATTAGCCTTCTAGTTTTAAAGCAAAGTTTATCAAGGTCATTTACAACTTTCCAAATAAAAATTAATTCAAAATTAATTCAAAAATTAATTCAAAAAATTAATTCAAAATATATTTTGATATCTAACTTGAAACTTTGGTTGTCATTAACACTTCATCTGTTAGCTGAAAGTTCTGCCTTATGAATTCTTTGGATTTCAGAGTATATTACATCTTTCTTTGGTTTGTTAGCAAGCCATTCTATGCACATCTGTTTTAAAAATGTACAAGGTTGATATGGAAAGAGACCATCATTCATTCATTCAATCACTAATGGAAGAGTCTGTGCTTATTAAATGTTAATACATAATGTGTACTGTGTTAAATGCTTCCCATGTATTATTTTACTCATCTCATCCCTCCATGACATAGGTAATATTTACTTTATTATAAAAAAATTAAGATATCTCAGATCAAGTGACTTGTCTATAGTTACATAAGTACTTAATAATGAAGTGTGGATATAACACCAGTTTGTCTGATTTTAGATTTCTTCCTACTATACCATGTGCTTTTCTGATTTGTTAAAATCTTTGGCAATAACAGGGGAACCCAAGGATGATTGCTACCTCTTTCCGGATGACATCTTTCTCCAGGGTCTGTATGCTTAGTGCTTAGCACTCAGAGACTCCCTTTGTAGTGTTGGCTATATCAAATGATTCCACCCTGAAAACTAGCTTGAACAGTCGTGAAAACTTTAATGATAATTACAGTGTATTGATCTAAGCAGAACATACAGCTTTTAGGAAGCAAGTGCCCTCAGTGGAAGCATTATTAAATGTGAGACACATTTAAAAAACAATATCTAGGGGCCTGGGAGTGTATTTCCTACTATGTGTGAGGCCCTAGGTTTAATCCCCAGCACAAAAAGAGGGAAAAGAGGAAGGGAGGAAGGGAGAAACTCTTACTGATATTTCTAATTAACAATATTTCCAGATTCTCATCCTTGGGGTTCAGAGATATCATTTGCTGGTGAATTGACTCAAGGACAGAATTCTACAAATTAGTATTTCATTGGTTTTCACTATGCCATAGTCAGTAGGAATTTTTAAAAATTAAGGTTTTGGTTTTTAATTTTTTTTTTTGGTTTTTAATTACTTTTTAAAATCAAGGAATACATAAAGTCCAATTTGGAAATAATTCTAATTCCTCCTGAGAAGAAGAATGGAATCCCCATCCTTTCCACTTAGGATGTCATATACCCACATTCCATCACCCAATATTGGAAACATTTCCCTAATCCCTAAAGCTGAGAGAAAACAGTTTTCTCTTCTCAAGAGAAACTTTTTCTAGCAGAATCTCAGTGAAGTTGCTGATTAAATCCTGATCCTAGAGTCACATTATTAATATAACAAGAATAGAGCACCAATTCTAAGTTTCCCTAATTTTCTAACCATCGCTGTGCTCTACAGTGTCATTGGTAACACAGAAGATTGGAGGCGCAGACCTGGGACTTGACCACCGTGTATGTTTTTTCCAAACTCTATAAACTCAAAACATAACTGTTGGTGCTAAGATATGGAAAAAAACAACAGTTATGTGATGTTGTACAAAAATCTGAAATATGTGGTTGCTCTTCACTTGGGAGTATGACATTGTGAAGAAGATAGATACAGAAACAAAGGGTTATAATACCAGATGATAAATGTAGCAATAGAAATTAGAACAAAGGGCTTTGGATGCAAAGAGGAGAAAGTTTGTATGGCCATAATTGATAAGAGAGCTGGGTAAGAAGTCCTAATAAGAACAGTAAGATTATAACAGGATGAGGGAGTGAATTCAAGACTGATAAAATACCTTGAGTGAAAACCAGACACAAGTAGGAGCTCAGTCAGCTTGGGGAAATGGCTGAAAGACAGGATCATTAGTTGGGGTTAAGGTCAGGTAAAATGGACTGTGATGGTTACATACCTTTTATTATATACTATATCTGTATATAATGAACTATAATGTACTAAATATTATTATATATCCATTTATTAATCCTGTGGACATTAGAAGATTTCAGAGGTTTTTAAGCAGGGAATTGATGTGGATTGTATGACAAAATTAAGTCAATTATTATATGGAAGTTGGTTTGAAAGTTATATAATTATAGGCTGGGATATCTGTTTGTGAAATGTTAAAATTCAGGCAGATTTGGTGAGTGTATCTTTAGGAATGTGGTTGGTAACAACAAAATATTTCAGAGAAATCATGAAAGAAGAATTAAAAAATAGATATGAAGGTGGGAGATAAGGAATTGAAGATTGATTTGTTTTAATTTAAGTCAAAAGGGATGGGTGAAAATTTAATTCAGTTACAAAAATAGGCAGAGGATCTATCTATGATGGGAGGGGAGAGATCATGATTTAAGTTATAGACTAGGAGAGTTTTATGATTCGGGGGAACTATCACAAAGTAGATTTGGGCATTTTCAAGTCAAGAGAAGAGTGAGGTCAACAGATTTTGAAGTTTCTAGTGTGCTTGAAACTATCAGAGAGGATAAGAATAACACTCATGTAGAGACAGAAAGTAGAAGGAAAAGAGCCCCAAATAGTACTGTGGGGAACACTGACATAAAAGCAATAGGTGATGTAGGAAAAGCAGAGGAAACTGAGAAATTTCCACTGGAGCTAGGGAAAGAGTTTTGTCCTCCTAGGTAAGGAAGGAATGCACTTGAGGGAGTAAGGGTTCAAGGGATACAGCCCTGTTGAATGAAAAGTAAGGGAAGAAATGTTCCTGAGTAAGGAAGTTGTGTGGGTTTAGGTTCCTGGAGAAAGAACAGTTTAAAAGCATATCAGGACAGAAAGCTTATAGGGTTGAAGAATTAATGATAAATAAAGAAAGTGCAAATGGCATGTGAGACCTTTTTTTTTTCAATTAGCACAGAAAAAAAAAAGACTAGTTGACAGGTTCAGACAGATTCAGGGTTGAGGCAAGAAAGAGGCAAGAGATGCAGGGAGAAGCAGTGTTGGGGAGCAGAATAAGAATTCAATTATTTTATTTGGAGTGATGAGAAAACATACAAAAATAGGGAAACAAACTAAATATCAATGAGTAAAAGAAAAGTTGGGGGCTTGAGTTGGAGCCCAACGGTAAAGCGCTTGCCTAGCATGTACAAGGCCCTGGGTTCAATCCTCAGCACCACATAAAAGTAAATAAGTAAAATCAAGGTATTGTGTCCAACTACAAGTAAAAAATGAGCATTTTTTTAAAAAAAGAAAAGTTGGATAAATTATGGTATGTTCCTGTACTGACTATTATATAACCTTTAGAAAGAGTAAAATGGATCCAAAGTAATGACTTGGAAAAGTAACTATATTAAATTAGAAAACTATAAGAGAACATTGCAAGACAGGTGCGATGGCACACATCTGTAATTCCAATGACTGGAGATGCTGAAGCAGGAAGATTGCAAGCTCAAGACCAGCCTCAGCAACTTAGCAAGACCCTCAGAAACTTAGTGAGATCCTGTCTCAAAATAAAAAATAAAAAGGGCTGGGGATGTAGCTCAGTGGTAGAGTCCCCTGGGTTTTATCCCCAGTAAAAAGAAAGAAATAAAGGAAGAAAGAAAAGAAAGAAAGAAAAACAAAATATTTTCCAATGAAACATTTAAGAAAACTATCTCATACAGTGTTGAAATAATTTAACCTTACAAATCAAATATAAAGTTCAAAAGAAGAATACAGCATTAACGTATTTGCTTTGATAACTTGTGCAACTAGTATTTGAGACTGAAACAGAGTTCTAGATAGATTAAGGATTTTTTTCTTTTAAATTTAGGAAAGAGGCCAGTATTAATCTAAAGAGTAATTTAAAACTGCTGAAATTCAGTCAGAATCTTTTTTTTGGGGGGGGGGGCGGGAAGTGGGGTAGCAGGGATTGAATTCAGGGGCACTTGGCCACTGAGCCACATCTCCAGCAATATTTTGTATTTTCTTTAAAGACAGGGTCTCACTGAGTTGCTTAGCACCTCACTTTTGCAGAGGCTGGCTTTGAACTCAAGATCTTCTTGCCTCAGCCTCCCCAGCCGCTGGTATTACAGACGTGTACCACCACTCCCAGGCAGTCAGAATCTTAATTTATTGGGAGTAGGTGTCTGTATTATAGACTGTTTTAGTTGTTTTAAAAATTATCTGGATGCAAACTTGTTGACCTATTTGGTAGCATTTCTCTTATCTAACATTTATTTTTAAGGATATATGGAAGATATGGTATTGGCATCAAAATAGACATGAAGGCAAATGGAATAGATTAGAAGACATACTTACAGATATCTGATACTTGACAAAGATGCCAAAAATATATGTCAAAGAAAAGATAGCCTTTTAACAAATGATGCTGGGAAAACTGGATATTCATATGTAGAAGAATGAAATGAGATCCCTATCTCTTACTCTGCACAAATCAAAATGAATCAAAGACTTAGTAATTAGACCAAAAATTTTGCAACTGCTAGAAGAAAACATAGGGTCAACACTCCATCATTTTGGTTCCAGCACCCCTTCCTTCAAAAGACCCATAAAGCTCAAAAAATAAAGCCAAGAATCAGTAAGTGGGATGCCATCAAAGTGAAAAACTTCTGCACAGCAAAGGTAACAATTAAAAACATGTAAAGAGAGCCTACAGAATGAGAGAAAATCTTTGCAAGCTGTTCCTCTGACAGGGGATTAATATCCAGAATATATAAAGAACTTAACAGCACCAAAAAGCCCAAATAATCAATAAATGGGAAAAGAACTAAGAAGAAATTTCTCAAAAGAAGACATATAAATGGCCAATAAATATATGAAAAAATGTTCAAAATCTTTAGCAATCAGGGAAATGCAAATAAAAACTACACTAATATTTCATCGCACTTTGGTCAGAATGGCAATAATCAAGGATGCAAATAATAAATGCTGGTGTGGATGTAGGGGGAGAGGTACTCTCATGCATTTTTGGTGGGATTGCAAATTATTACAACCACTCTGGAAAGCAATGTGGAGATCCCTCAGAAAACTAAGGATTGAACCACCATATGACCCAGCTCTCCCATTCCTTGGTATTTAACAACAACAACAACAACAACAAAAAAAAACCCCTAAAATCAATATACTATAGTGATACAGCCACATCAATGTTTATAGCAGTACAATTTAAAATAACCAAATTTTATAGATGCCTGTCCACGGATTAATAGATTAATAAAATGGGATATATATACATAGTGAAGTTTTACTCAGTCATAAAGAAGGATGGCATTTCCTGGTAACCAGATGGAAATGGAGAAAATCATGCTAAGTGGAATAAGTCAGTGTCAGAAAATCAAGGGTTGAATATTTCCTCTCACATGTGGAAGCTAGAGCAAAATAAGGGAAAGAAACAGGGCAGAGGCATAGCAGGGATCTGATATCATAAAGATATAGGGAAGATCAGTGGAGTATAAAATGGAGATTGAAAGGGAAGAGAGATGGAAAAGGGGAGGAAATGTGGAATCAATTTAACAAAATTATGTTATGTGCATATATAAACATTCCACAGGGAACTTCACCTTTATGTATATACAGAAAGCACAAATCAAACATAAATAAATGATCAAAAGGAAAATCAGTAGAGAAGGGAGAACGAAGGGAAGGAAGAGGGAAGAGAAAGGTTGGGGGAATGAGAGTTGAAATAGAGTAAATCAAATTCCATGCATGAATGATTTTTTCAAAATGAACCCAACTTCTATGTATAACTATAATATTCTAATAATAAAAAAGAATATGTGCAAGATAGTAATTATCCAATAGTTTATGTGCAAGATAGTAATTATCCAATAGTTAAAAAAACATCTTTTTATTAAAAGTGTGTGTGTGTGTGTGTGTGTGTGTGTGTGTGTGTGTAAAGCCTAGAAGTAGGGTGTTGGAATTAGAAAAAATAAAAACTCAGCTAACTTTCAAGCTAAAAATAGCTTGTTAGATTTATTTATTAGTAGTACCAGATACTGTTTAGAATATAAATGCTCCCATGATCATATGTTAGTGGGACTAGCTTACATATCCTACAAACCAGCCTTCTTAGATTGAACATTGAGGTCTAGGCATATTAATGGCAGTATCTGGGAAGGTGGAAAAGCTCTAAGAGAACAAGAACTGAAAAACTTGAGGGGACAAGAACTCATGGAATGAAGAGTAGATGCGAACATAATTGTAAAGGAGGTGAGAAGATGTCAGGAAAGCCCTGCAAGCCAAGACCCCAGTCATAGCACCAGCAGAAGTTCAGCACATTGGATCCTCATTCCAGTCTCACCATCTTGTCTCTGGTCACATCCTGAAGCCAGAAGGGAAAACAAATGGAGAAAGAGATCTGTGAGTTACAAGTCCTTCCCCTATATCCTCCTACTTCATTTTTCTTAACATCAACCAATGGGGAACAAAATATATATACCTTCTTAGAACCCCAGAGTGTACTAAAACCAGGAGAATATTGCCAAACTGCTTAATGAGCAGATCCTAAAGTAAAAATGTTGAGGATTCCAAGGCAAAAGATCCTGTTCCTACCCCTAAAAGACTGGCCACATGGAATGGAGCATGAATTGAAGTGTGTCACTGCATCACAATGTGAAAAGGAACTCTAGATATATTTTACCAAGTAAAATCTGAGAACCAAACACAGAAAAAACATCTAGTAAGTACCTGAGGATGGGACAGGAGGACTGGAGAGAACTTCATAGAAAAGGAGACACTTGAGCTGGGACTTGAATGCAGAAGAAAGTTGAGAGAAGAAAGGATGAGAGGCTCCCAGTACAGCCCAAGCAAAGGCTGAGGGGAAGGGAGGATGAGGACAACAGGGAAAGAAGTCTGGAATGTGGTTTGGCTTGTATTTGAAGGACTTTGAGACTCACTATGTAGTTTTATATTCTGTCATCAACATAACTGTTGAACACTGACAACATGCATTCATTTTCTCCTATTTGAAATCTGCTGACTTCCTCCCAAACATTTTAAAATTTCTAGGTCTTTATGGAAGATGAGATGTAATCCAACAGCTTAATTAACCAACATGTAGAATGAGAAGGCAGGAACTACAACATGGAAAAATGCAATTTAACAGTCTTAATTTAACAATTTAAACAAAATAGAGCTGTCTATGTTTTCAGAAAGCAATAATTTATCCCTTCAAAATTGATTTTTTTATATTTTTAGTTTCAGTGTATGACTAAACCTTGGAAGAGAACAATTTTAATGTATATTCTATTTAAGGGGAAAAAGAAAATTACAAGTTTTATTTCCATTCTAAAAATAGCCAGAACATTTTCAAAGAAGCCTCTCTGAAAGCAGAAGTTCATTAACTGGGATTCCACAGTAGAAAATTTTTCTATAAGCTCAGCAGCTTTGTTTTTGCTTAGTACATCATCTCTTCATGCTCATTGTAAATTAATAATAAGGTATACTAGAATTATGTTTACCTTATGAAAGACAGATAAGCCCTTTTCATTTAGCCTCATCAATATTAGAATTTTTTTTCAGTAAATAAATATTTCTGAAGTTCCTAGTATGTGCTTGACACCATTCTCTATGCTTTTTGAAGACAACATGCCAAATTCCTGCTCATTCGGAGTTTATGTTTTGGTGTGGGAAGACAGATAATAAATATGAAAGCATACAAAAAGTTTATTTTAGGGAGCAACATATACTCTGAAGAAAGAGGAGTTGGACTAAGGCAGTAGGTGTGGCCTCTGTGTACAGGTGATATTTGAATTAGACTTAAGAAGGCAAACCGATATAAGATACACTGGGAAGGTTCACAGAATGAACAAAGTATCAGA
The DNA here is from genome assembly GCF_047511675.1 of Marmota flaviventris. Lineage (NCBI taxonomy): Eukaryota > Metazoa > Chordata > Mammalia > Rodentia > Sciuridae > Marmota > Marmota flaviventris. The sequence continues at coordinate 47,875,133 of NC_092503.1, read as the reverse complement.
GACCCCAAAGCAGGCCTAATTAGCAAAAGGGCTGATTAATGTGTGACTGAGTAGTGAATGACTTTATTTAGGGGATGAGATTAGAGAGAAGGGGGTGGTCAGAGCGTGTAGGGTTTTGGAGGGTATAAGCTGGATTTTATTATGGTTACAAACAGAATATGAGTTCAGCAAATTCACCCTTTGTCAAAAATTTGTCTTTGGAAAAAGTGAATTTGGAGGAAGAGGTCTCATTTCCCTAGCATCTCTTTGCCTCAAAAGATATCATTCAACACCATTATAGAGTTCTCCATAATCCATGGGCCCTTAATAAATACTCCCTAAACTATTGTTATCAGCATTTGGGTTAAAAGTTCAGACTTGGTGAATGACCATCCTGGTTTTCCTGGGACTGAAATTTTTCTTCACCTGAGAAATTCAGTGTTAAAACCATTCCGTCTCCAGCAAAGCAGGATTTCTCTATTAGACTTTAGGCCACGGGGTAAGATATATTTGAGTTTTAATCATTGTTTTGCCATTTATTGGCTTGGTGATCATTATCAAATTGTTTAAGCTATTTCCTCACTACTTATCTATTAGAGTTAATAGTAGTAACAAATTTATAAATCTGCTATGCAGATTGAAGTTATTCATACGTGGTAGGCAAATAATGCCTTCCTCCCCAAAGGTGCCTATGTAAACGCAACATAACCTGTAAATATGTTGTGTTACATCAAGGGGGAATTAACAGCTGCAGATTTAAGGTTGCTAATGAGTTTATCTTGGGATATGGAGATTATTTTGGATTATTTACGTGGGCCCAATATAATCTCAAAAGTCCTTTAAAGTATAAGAAAGAGAGATAAGAGTAACTCAGAGTGACACCATGTGTAAAGAACTCAACCTACAATTATTGGCCTTGAAAAGGGAGGACAGGGTCATTAGTCAAGAAATGCTGGCAGCCCATAGAAACTAGAAATATCAAGAGAATGGATTCTTTTCTACAGGCTCCAGAAAGGACTGTAGCCCTGGATACCTGAGTTTAGCTCAGTGAAAGCCTTTGGGAACTCTGATCTCCAAAACTGTAAGATAATAAATTAGTATTATTTTAAGCTATTAAAGGTTTATTAAATTGTTATAGGAGTTGTAGACAACATGTAAAACATTTAATGCATATAGTATTTATACAATTCTTTTTGCCAGATCAGTTCTAGTACTAAGACTCACAGGAAGCATTGAACTTTTCTGCATCTTGATGGGTAGGCCAGGGTAAGGAGCCATCCTTTTCTCATCGATCCATTCATTAACACCCTTCTTAAATCATTCACCCCTGTGTAAAAAACTTTTTTGGATGCCTCAAGCTAGAGATATGATATTTCTTTTGAACCTTTTAAGCATTGTTTGTATATTTATTATGATATTTGTTTTGTTTTACCTTGTTTTGAGTTATTTTACTTATCCTTATTACTTTGGAAGCAAGTTGAATGTGGGATAATTTTTGCTCACTTTTCCATTCCCAGGATGGCATCAGTTTGCTTCAAGTAGTCAAACATACTAAATAGTACAAGTACAGGAAAAGAGGACATGAGGCAAGCAGTTTTCTAGTGTGACCTGAAAAGCGCACAAGCACGACCATTCTCATAGCAGTGTAAAACTTGGTTTGCAAGACAGAGAAATTAGTCACTAGTTAATTTTTTTTAATGTAGTTTTGTGCTGACTTAGAATTCTGGAGAAGAAGGGCAAACTGAATACTGAGGAACAATTAGCACTTTTTCCCTTTTTGGTTTTAAGAATAACCCACTTGAATCAAATGTATGAAATATGATATGTCAAGAGCATTTAATGTTTTGAACAACCAATAAAAAAAGAATAATTTGAGCCAATTATCTATAAACATGGCTTTAGAAAGCTGTGAGGAGAGAAAGTGACCAAAGGTGTGGTGACCTAGAAATGTAAGTAATCCCAAAAGGGTGATTAAATTGAAAAATGTATTTCTTGACTTTGAGTTTAATAGAATTTGAACTCATAAGTCTTATGAATTTCATTTCCAGAACGTATTTGGCTCTCCTGAACCAAAAGTTTTAAGATTGTAAACCAAGTTGGGTCATTTTTTTTGCAGAATCTCCCCTTTAGAACTTCCTCTTTTTCAATTCCTGATTCTACTGAAGATCAGAATAAGGTGGGAGGGGAAGGCAAAAGAAATGCATGACACATTTGTGGACAGTAGAAAGAGGTGGGTAGAGGTAAACACACAGTTCTTTTTATGTGTAAAAAACACACACACACACACACACATACACTCGGGTTCTGGATATAATTTTCATGTATAAATAAATGGCTGAGCCCCCAAGGAAGAAGATATAAACAAACAAAATCTCTAACTTAATTTAACCATTAAGGGGATGCCATCTTTTATTATAAGGGGCTTTTCTTGGGTATTGCTAAATATTTTATCGATGTTGCTCCAACAACAGTATGCATATAAGTTCCTGAAGAATGTGAGTGGGTTGCTTCCTTTTGTACCAAATAGGATCTTCAAAACATTAAGAAAATTATTGACAACTTTTTTTCTTTCATAAGAGGTCCAAAATAATCTTTTAAGTGCATAACTTTAGAAGTTATTTTTTAAAAAATAATTTTTTGTAGTTGTAAATGGATGGCATGTCTTTATTTTATTTGCACATTTTTATATGGTGCTGAGGATTGAACCCCGGTGCCTCACATGTGCAAGGCAAGCACTCTGCCACTAAGCTATGGCCCCAGCCCTCTTTAGAAGTTATTAATGTTGAAATGGGTAATTCCATAGTATACTCTGAATGGATGTTGAGAAAGTAAAATCAGTGGGGTCTAAAAAGACTGTTACTTACCACTGTTTTCTGAGATTACTAGTGTTTTGGCAATGATTTGTTATGGGCAAGGATATTGTGCAGCATTAGATGGGAATAGAGTTGTAGGTTTTTAATAAACTGCTGGTCTGCTAATAATTTACTTTTATTCAAACCACTTTAAAAATTTGGGAGTTATCCATAAAGCTCCATCCAGAAAAAAGTGCGGCTGTTTCTTAGGAAGAAAGAGTAAAGAGAGGACAGATCTTCTTGCCTCAGAGCTTCCTTCTCTGAGCAGTTAGCCCTGAATACTAAGCTCTTGCTTTCAGAAGGTGCTACAGCACTTTGAGATCCAAAGTCACAAAGAGAGGAATAATAGAGTCATGTTTGAATAGTAAGTTTCAAGTACCTTTTACATGGCTGTTAACTATTTTTGGAATACTAAATAGGACTGCAGTACTCATTTCCTTCCGTATTTAGATATTATTTTCATATAAATGTCAAAGAAAAAATCCCTGCTTCTACTGTACAAGTTACTTTAACTTCTGAATATGTAATGTTATCACTTCTGTTGATAAAATTCCATAGAGGTAAAGACCTGGGAATTTTTAGAATTCAGAGGACCATGTATAGTATTTGGCAATGACTTGATGTGCTTCAAGACACATTTATCTTATCTTCCTCCTCCTGCTAAGGATCTGCTTTACGTTATTATTTTCCTGGCTATTCTGCCTCAGGACTTCAATTCTAATAAATTTTTAGCCTCCTACTAACTTACTAGAGCTAGTGTCAAAGAACTATTGTCCTCCTCCCTTTCCTCCCACTCTTTGCATCTAAGTCCAAAATAAATGAATGGTAACAAGTTTTCTTCACTGGTTTTTAGCATAGAGTTTCAGTTCAGGAAAAGTTCTGTTCAAGAATGAATTCCAGCAGTGTTTCTAATGCCAGCAGGCAGCATAAAAGTCTTGGAATATGGAAGGAAGCCAGAATAAATTCTGCTCTATGTGAGTGAAGTCATTTGTATATGATAACATATGATTACAATTTTTAATGCAACTTCATGGTCATCTTTTCGAAGAGTTTTAATGATTAGCATCAATAGACCACCAATTTAAAGGTAAAATACTACTCAGGTACAGAATATACAAAAAGGTCCTAAGAGATGGATCATTCTTTGTTTGGAAAATGGTGGTTAGACTCTCAAGGTAGTCAGACTTAAGGTTTTGGAGTAAGTGGATATATGCAGGGTGGCAAGATGGGGGGGTGAGGGTGTGGGGGTGGTGAGGGTGGGTGGGGGACCCACACAAGGGCAAATGCAGCAACCTCCTCTTCTTGAGCTTCTACCTCAGAAGTCAGAGGCAGTAATGAGTACCATCTGGAGAGAGTCTTGTTCCCTTCTCCTTGGAGATGGCCAGGCCTAGGAAGCCCTGGCCTTGTCCATGTGCAACTGGACTATGTAACTCACTGTTGAGAGCAGGGAGGACAAGTTTTGCTCAAACTTTTCTTCTTTGATCTGTTTCTTTGTTACTTCTATTAGATAAGTATGTGTCCTAAGAAGGCCATCTTATCTTTAATCAATCCTTCCTACAGTTCCTCTTGGTCTTCCAATCTCTTCTCTGTATCACAGCATGAGTGATCTGATAACCACTGTCTGATTGTCTCTCATCATTTCTTAAAATCTGTCAGTAACTGATTAGTGCTCTTCATATAAAGACCAAAGTTATTTTATCTCGACCAGTGCTCTCTTCATCTCCTCTAGCCACAGTTATAGCTTTCACTTCCACATTTAGACCAACCTACTTCCTGCCTCTGGTTTTTCTTCTTCATCTTTTTTTATTAATATTGTTTAGTTGTCAATGGACCTTTATTTTATTTATTTATATGGGGTGCTGAGAATCAAACCCAGTGCCTCACATATGCTAGGCAAGCGCTCTACCGCTGAGTCACAATCCCAGCCCCATCTGATTCTGCTTATGCAATTTGCTTTGCTTGAAGTTCCCTCTACCCCCACTTACGCTCTGCATGGTTACTTCCTACTCTTCATCCTCATGTCAACTCAAAAGTCATTTCCTCTAGAAAGCCTTCCTTGAACCTCAGTACCATGCTAGGTCCCTTCTGCCTAGTGCACAGTGTATCCCCATTTGCAGCACTTAATATAATTGTAGTAAGCTATTTTTTTAATACCTGTTTCCCTTGCTAGATTGCACACTCAATGATGACACCGACTATATCTCTTAATTAATTTATCTAGCACAATAATATCTGCAGTGTAATAGATGGTTAATATATATTTCTTGAATGGATGAATAAAAGATGAGCAAACAAATGACCAGCTGGATGGTTAATTGCCTGGCTAGCCTGATTCCTTTCAACTCCACCTCAACTCATGGGTTTAGAGCAGGACAGTGGAGACAGGTGCAAGAGAAAACTTCTCTAGGGCACGACAAGGGTGCCGAAGGGCTGGTGGGGTAGGAAATGGTAAGCCCTTATCTTAGAGGAAGTTACAGTTCAGAAGGGACATAAACAAGGTACCCCAAACCATATCCTTTAGAAGAGTGAGAACTTCAAATCAGAATGGTGAGCCAGTCCTGCAATAATTGCTGAGGGACAGGACCAAACAAAGAGCCAAAGAACCTTAAATGAGAAAAAGTGGGTAAGAAGAGGAAAAACAAAGACCTTCTCAGTAGTTCTACATATGAAGTGCTAATGTCTATGAAATCTTCTTTCAAGTTTCACCCACATTTTTATGGGCCAAATGTTTATTTAGAAGTGCCAGTCTAGGTTGCAAAGTATTTACCTCACTTTTCAAATGCATTTCCAAATTTTCTTGTCTGAAACTTTTTACAGTTGTGTGTTTGAAATTCAGAATGTTCTGGATTTCAGAGAGGAGACAGATAGGGTGTGTTAATCATGAATGAAGCACCATCCACAGTGAGTTCTGAGGCAGCACTTTTTATCAAATATGTGTCATTTATACACAATGGAGTACTACTCAGCACTAAAAAATGACAAAATCATGGCATTTGCAGGGAAATGGATGGCACTAGAGCAGATTATGCTAAGTGAAGCTAGACAATCCCTAAAAAAATAAATGTCAAATGTCATCTTTGACATAAGGAGAGCAACTAAGAACAGAGCAGGGAGGAAAAGCATGAGAAGAAGATTACCATTAAACAGGACGAGAGGTGGGAGGGAAAGGGAGAGAGAAGGGAAATTGCATGTAAATGGAAGGAGACCCTCATCATTATACAAAATTACATATAAGAGGAGGTGAAGGGAAAGGGGGGGAAAACAAGGGAGAGAAATGAAGTACAGTAGATGGGGTAGAGAGAGAAGATGGGAGGGGAGGGGAGGGGAGGGGGGATAGTAGGGGATAGGAAAGACAGCAGAATACAACAGACAATAGTATGGCAGTATGTAAAAACGTGGATGTGTAACCGATGTGATTCTGCAGTCTATATACGGGGGAAAATGGGAGTTCATAACCCACTTGAATCAAATGTATGAAATATGATATGTCAAGAGCTATGTAATGTTTTGAACAACTAATAAAAAAATACATCAATAGCCATGCAGTGAAACAGGCAACTATTCACAGTGAGTGGTATGAATGAACTCTATATCAATAGCCTCATAAAATTCCAGGTCAACTTTTGCTGCCAAATGAGATACAGAAATGCTGTTTTCGGAGCTTTTTTTTTTGTACATGGGATTGTGACCCTGGTGTGAAATGTTGTGTTTCTGGTGTCCTGTTAATTTCTGACAGATTCTCATCAGCAGGGAGGTTCCTCAGTTCCACAGGGAATATCCCAGATGCCTCCCAGTTCTCATCTGCCTGGAAGGGAACTTGGGTACCCCTTGCCTTTTACATGGGCTACCATAAGATGGTTGTCAGCCAGTCTATCAAGGATCCCCTGTGTTCAGATCTCAGTTGAGAAATAAAAAGATAAGCAGAAGATGGGTTGTTTAGGTTTGTCATTCTTTAGGTAATCCTCCATTCTAGACAACTCACTTAAGTTGAAGATTTTATTTCAAGCTGTACAATACACAGGTACATTCAGTATTCATAGTCAAAATTGGTTATTCTCCTTCAACTTAGAATTAAACAAAAAACAAAATATGCTGCTGATTCTATAGTCCTATCTCCAAACACTAGATAGTCCAAAGACTCATTTTCTTTTCTTTTCACCATAATCAAGCCTCCCACATAGGTGCCCTTCTCTCCCAACCCAACAGGCCTTCATCACCTCAGCTTGCTTAATTGCCCAGGTCCTCTCTCTGCGTCTGATTTTATGCTGTCTCTTATCCATCTGTCTTTCTCTTACTGATCTTATTTTTTAGAAATAGACTTTTAAACATATTATTTGCTTAAATTATCTTAACTATTTTAAAATACCAATGTCATAAAAAATAAAGAAGTCTGAAGAACTGTTCCAGAGTAAAGGGGACTAGAAAGACAAGAAAATAAAATGCAATACATGGTTCTGGGTTGGGTCCTACACAGGAAAAATATTGTCATAGTATAAATGTCATTGTTAGGGTAATTGACAAAATTAAATAAAGTATTACATCAATGCTAAATTTCCTGAATTTGATACTTATATACCAAATTTTTGAAAGAGAATGTTTTTATCCTTAAAAAATATACACAATTATTAAAAGATAAAGGGGTTAATGTATGAACCTATTCTTAATTAGTTAAAAAATTGTGTATGTGCACACGTGTGTACATATGTATGCATTTATTTTTTATGTATGTGTGAGTGAACACATAATACACATACTTATCTATATGTCTAGTTTTAAATTTCTATATAAATATATAGAATACACAGATAATAACAAAGTACATATGCAAAACAGTAATAATTGGTCAATCTGGGTAAAAAAACGGAAGCTCTTTGTACTAGTCTTGTAAACTTTCTATAAGTTTGAAATTATTTCAACATAAAAAACTTGAAAATTAAATGTTAAACATACAACTTGTATTGGTGTTATTCAGAGAACTAAATTTATTATAACATACACAATACAGTTTCATCAGCTTTCCACTGCGCATGTAAATAAATTTTAAGCACCTCAATTTTAAGCTCAGGTATTGTCTACACTCTCATCCTAACCTAATTTTTCTGCCTCACTCTTTCCTTTTCCTATAGGCACTCCTTACTCTTTGTATGCTGAAGTGATCACCTTGTGCTCTTCCTCCCATGTTTTTGTTACTGCTGTCGTCTCTACAAGGTAAGTCCTCCCTGTCTATCCATTGGTGACTTCCTATGCTCACTTTGAGATCAAGCTAAAGTGTCAATTCTTCTGTAATACTCTCCTCTACAACCCTAATAAAACCAACCCCTTCCCCCTTATGGACTGAATATTTTGGCATTCCCCCCAAATTTTTATGTTGAGGTCATAATCCTCAATGTCATAGTATTTGGAGACAGTATCTTTGGGGAGAATTAGGGCTAGTGAAGTCATGAGAATAAGCCCTCATGACAGAATTAGTACTCTAAATTAAACTACCTCTCTCTAAAATATGTGAGGATACAGCAGGGAGATAGCCATCTACAGGACAGAATGGAAACTCTCACCAGGAATCCAACTGGCCAACACCTTGACCTTGGGCTTCCCTTCCTCCAGAACTATAGAAAAATTCATTTATGTTCATTTATGTTTTTTAAGCTACACAATTTATGGCATTTGTTATGGTAGCCCAAGCAGACTAATGCATCTCATGTGTGTATACATAGGACTTTGCAAAGAGGTAAAATAAGAAACACAGTAGTGAGGACTGTGTCTTATATCAGCTTGTTGATGATCTTTCTCTCTCAGAGGGATATGAGTACTGAGGGCATCAGCTATGAGCTTCATCTTTCTGTCCCTAAAACACTATTTGACCCATGAACCATCAGTCCAGGTTTGCTGAAGGAATGATGCAAAATCTGAACCTGCCATTGGATTGATCACTACATGACTTGACTGTATGACAAATTTGTTTTAGCAATGGATACACAGAACTAATTTCTAATCTACAGAGACATTGTATATTGTCCTATCTACTTGTTCCTATATCTTCACTGATGGATTTCAGTGACCTTGGAGAGTATCTTAGAAAAGAATGTTGAATGTATTTAATTGAAAACTGTTATTCTGAAAAACACAAAATTTCCTTTGTACATTTTTATATTGACATGAGATATATGACAATGTGTGCTAACATTGAAGGAGAAAGATTTTTTAATGGAGTGCTTTTATTAATAAGGAATAACTATTTACTGAGAACAGTAAAATATGCAGAACAGTAAAGCATGCAGCCCATACTTTATAATGAGGAAGTGTATACAAAATCATTCTAAAGGGAAATACATTTTCAGTTGAAAATTAAAAATGTTGTATAAATATAATATAGTCAAGATCAAACATAATCAGGAAAATTATTATAAAAGCATGGGAAATGAATGTATTCCTTAATTCTAAGTCTTTTGTTATCAATCTGTATCAACTAAGAGATGAATTCTGATTGTTTTCTTTGTTTTTATTTCATTCTGTATAGGACCAGGAACATTCAGTGGCCTATAATTATAGCAAAATCCGTGACTACTATCCTGTGTTCTCTTGGGGATCAGCTAGCCTAATTCTGAATGTCCTGAATCTCTGATACATAGCCCTTTATTAACTGTGTTATTCACTTCCTTTGTTGACTCTCAGACAACCTGGCTACTCCTACTTACTGTTTATTTGGCTGACAGTTCCTGTCCTCATACTATACATTGTAAGAGTTGGAAGCAAGTTATTCGCTGAGCATTAGACTTAGAATGATGGAAATTATTTGCTTATTTGATTTTTAAGCTGTCTTAATTCTTTTAAAGGATTTGTAAATCTTGTAAATGCATAAGGTAGTATAGAACATGACACATCCTTCCTTGTCCCAATATATTTTGCAACAAACTATTTAGAAAGAAAAATATTTGTTTATAAATATATATGAAAACAGAAGGAATGCATGAAGATTAAATGTCAAAATATTGTGATGATGTCTTGGTATAGTAGATGGAATGAGGACTTTTTAGTCAGACCAGGGTCTGACACATTCTTGTTTTGTGACTCACTAGCTAAATTTTAAAGCAATTTACATAAACTCAGTTAGCCTCAAGTACATCGTCTAGAAAATAATGATTAATACCTACCTTCTGTAGGATTGTTTTGAAAAAAAGAATGTAAATTATGATGTTTGTAAATTATGCCTTGAGAATATTAGATACTTGATATATTCCTGCTTTTATAATTAATCAAGAGAAAAAAACAGGTACAGTGATGCAAGCCTGAAGAAAGCCAGCCAGGTACAATTTAGCAAGAGCCAGCCTCAAAAAAAACCAAAAAACAAAAAACCAAGAGAACTAAATTATAAACTGATAATTAAAATCTCTTATTGCTCATTGCTTTTACTAAAATTGTATATTTTGTCTAGAATATCCATCAGTAAATTGAATTAATTATCTCATTTTCTCATAATATTTTTTTAAAGAGAAAGTGAGAGAGAAAGAGAGAGAAAGAGAATTTTTTTAATATTTATTTTTTAGTTTTCAGCGGACACAACATCTTTGTTTGTATGTGATGCTGAGGATCGAACCTGGACCACACGCATGCCAGGTGAGTGCGCCACTGCTTAAGCCACATCCCCAGCCCTTCTCATAATATTTTAAAGAATAAATTAAATAAAATTAGAATAATCTATTATATTATATGACACATAGCAAGTACTCATTTTGTTGTCTCCTCCCAACTGCCACACACAAAGCTCTCCTTTATAGAAATCTTTCTTCTAAGATAATCTAGGAAATAGCTTTTATAATATTTAATCATTATATATGTCATTTGGATTACACACATCTGTACACATAAACCACTCTAAAGTGAAGAAGGTCAAGTACTTATTACTATCTGTTGTCTACTGTGAATTCTATTATTGATAATGTGCATATATGTATACATTCACCTTTATCTATGTCAAATGTGAAAATAGTCCAGTAGTCATCATCTTAGTACATTTTGGCTGCTATAACAAAATACCTGAGACTGTATAATTTACAAAGAACAGAAGTTCCTTGTTCATGGTTCTAGGAAGTACTAGTTAAAGGCAGCAGTAGGTTGGTTATCTGGTGAGGGTGCAGTTGGTCTCTTCTTCCAAAATGACACCTTGAATGCTGCATTTGGGGGAAGAAGGAACACTGTAGTGTCTTCTTAGGGCAGAAAGCAGAAAGGCAAAAATGGTGAACTCCTTTCATCAGGGCTTTTAAAAGAGTGCCTAATCCCATTCCACCTCCATGATTCAATCACCTCCCATAGACCACACCTCCCAATGATTGCATGGGAAAGATTTTCGACAAAAATTTTGAATGAACAAGAACAAACCCTCCTAGTCAAGCATATAAGGAACATTCTAAATTTTTCCAATAAGACTTTACTATTTATTAAGACCATATTTTCTGCTAGGCTCCTTATCTATACAATCTTATTTAATCACCAGAAACTCTTTAAGCACTACATAGTATTATTCTTCACATGAGGAGAAGGCTCAAAATCTCTTATTGCTCTCTGTAATTTAAATGACTTCAGGACACCTTACATTCTCCTGTGGTTCCTCCTATTTTATGGACAGAGGTTTCTCATCTCTTCTATTTAGTTCCTCTTTTCTTCCTGACTTCCAAATGTGGAAGCATTCTATGCTTATCCTTGAACCTCTTCTTGTAGTTTCATATATTAAAATTGTTTTTAAAAATACACTGATAAATCATTTGTAAGCTAAAGAAACTTTAAAAAAAAATCACTTGATGAGGTTTTCTTATCCAGCCATTTCCCCCAAATTTTCATCCTAACAGGTTTCTAATTCTTACTATGTTTTTCTTGGTATTTCCACCTGTACCCACCAACTATACTCATATATAAATTTTGGATCTCTCAGTCCCTGGCTCCACATTCATCCAATTGTTCAGGGAAAAAACCTAAGAGTTGTTCTTTATTTCTCTTTCTCTCTCTCTGTTTTTGGTTTGTTTATTTTTATGTTTACTTCATCAACAATTCATTTTGGTTCTATCTTCAAAATATTTCCCAAGTTTGCACACTTCTCACCATATTTATCACATCCACTCCAATAAATGCAACCATTAAATCTTGCCTGGACTGTCCAGTGACTCATATCCCTAGTTTTGTACATCCCCCTTGGTGTGTCATTTGCATACAGCCGGAGTGAGATTTCAAACACATGAAAGCATTTGATTTTCCTTTTCAAAAGTGCTCCAATAGCTTCCCACGATGCTTAGACAAATCCAAATTACATTGTGGGTTTTGTGGCTACAAAGTCCCTAGATACCATGCTGCCTGTGCATCCAGCTTCAGCCTCAGCCTGTTTCCTTCCATCCAGCCGAGTGGGCTCTCAACATTCTGCCTTCTTACTATTCCTGTACCAAGCTCTTTCCTGACATGGGTTTTTCACATGTTATGCTCTATCTGTCTGGAACATCCTTCCTCAGACTTTTATGGATTTCCCTTTGCATCATTCATATTCTGCTCAAAGACTACCTCCTTAAAGGCTGTTCTTGACTAACATACCTAAAACAGCACCCATAGCCCTACTATTTCCTTGTCTTACAAATATTTTACAGAATTTTTTAAAATCCCAAACTATATCCTTTTATGTGTGTGTTTATTTTCTTGTTGTTTTAGTTCTCCCACCAGAATGTGAGCATCTTGACAACAGGGACTTCGACCATCTTGTTTTACTGCTGTATCTCTTTGCTCAAACCAGGTCGGTGAGACATAGTAGAAAGAAAAAAAAAACAGAGTGAGAGAAGAAAGAAAATGGCTTGTGTTTCCAGCTCTGATTCTGTTTGATTCCACCAACTATGCTCACTCTTCATTGTTTGTCACTTTTCGATTGCAACAAAAAAGACCGGCAACACCTCATGTCTAACAATAAAGAACTAGTAAATAAATCATGCTATATGCATATAATATCATTAAATATGCCTGTATTAAATAAAAAGAAGGTCATAATGTACTATCTTTAAAATAAAGTGGAAAAAAATCCATGTTGCAGAGTGGCATGCTCCTGTCATCTGCCTTCCTGCATCTGGGCCTAATCACATGCTGCTTTTCTGACCGCAATGCTTTTTCCCCAGGTATTTCTCAAATAATACCTTCTAAAAGTGATACTCAATTCACCACGTAAAGTGTCTTCTATACCCTCTTCACTTGCTAATCTCTTGCCTTGTTTTGTTTTTCTGCATAGTAGTATTCACCATCCAAAATTACATTATTTACTCATTTTTTAAATATATTTTAAGTTTTCTGTCTCTCCTGTAAGAATGTAAGAAAAAAGAAGACTTCAGACCAATATATCTAATGAACATAGATGCAAAAATTCTCAATAAAGTTCTGGCAAATCGAATACCAAAATATATCAAAAAGATTGTGCACCATGATCAAGTGGGATTCATCCCAGGGATGCAAGGGTGGTTCAACATATGGAAATCAATAAATGTAATTCACCACATCAATAGACTGAAAGATAAGAATCATATGATCATCTCAATAAACGCAGAAAAAGCATTTGACAAAATACAGCACCCCTTAAAATAGGGATAACAGGAACATACCTCAACATCATAAAGGCTACCTATGCTAAGCCCCAGGCCAACATCATTCTAAATGGAGAAAGATGAAGGCATTCCCTCTAAAAACTGGAACAAGACAGGGATGCCCTCTTTCACCACTTCTATTCAACATAGTTCTTGAAACACTAGCCAGACAATTTCACAGATGAAAGAAATTAAAGGGATACACATAGGAAAAGAAGAACTCAAATTGACACTATTTGATGATGATATGATTCTATACCTAGAAGACACTAAAAGTTCCACCAGAAAACTTCTAGAACTAATAAAATGAATTCAGCAAAGTAGCAGGATATAAAATCAATACCCATAAATCAAAGGCATTTCTGTATATCAGTGACAAATCCTCAGAAAGGGAAACGAGGAAAACTACCCCATTTACAATAGCCTCAAAAACAAAAACAAAACTTGGGAATCAACTTAACGAAAGAGGTAAAAGATCTATGCAATGAAAACTGCAGAACCCTAAAGAAAGAGATCAAAGAAGACCTTAGAAGATGGAAAGATCTACCTTGCCCTTAGATAGGCAGAATTAATATTATCAAAATGACCATTCTTCCAAAAGCACTGTACAAATTTAATGCAATTTTGATCAAAATCCCAATGACATTCCTCATATAAATAAAAAAAGCAGTCATGAAATTCATCTGGAAAAATAAGAAACCCAGAATAGTTAAAGAAATTCTTAGTGGGAAGAGTGAAGCAGGTGATAACACTATACGAGACCTTAAACTATACAACAGAGAAATAGTAACAAAAACAGCATGGTATTGGCACCAAAACAGACAGGTAGACCAATGGTACAGAATAGAGGACACAGAGACTAACCCACAAAACTACAGTTATGTTATATTAGACAAAGATGCCAAAAACATGCACTGGAGAAAAGACAGCCTCTTCAACAAATGTTGCTGGGAAAACTGGAAATCCATATGCAACAAAATGAAATTAAACCCCTATCTCTCACCATGCACAAAACTCAACTCAAAGTGGATCAAGGACCTAGGAATTAGACCAGAAACTTTGTGTCTAATAGAAGAAAAAGTAGGCCCTAATCTTCATCATGTGAGATTAGGCCCCAACTTCCTTAATGAGACTCCTATAGCACCAGAATTAAAATCAAGAATCAATAAATGGGATGGAATCAAACTAAAAAGTTTCTTCTCAGCAAAAGAAACAATCTGTACGTTAACAGAGAGCCCACATCCCTGGAGCAAATTTTTACCCCCTCACACATCAGATAGAGCACTAATCTCTAGGATACATAAAGAACTCTAAAAGCTAAGCACCTAAAAAAACAAATAACCCAATCAACAAATGGGCCAAGGATCTGAACAGACACTTCTCAGAAGAGAATATATAATCAATCAACAAATATATATAAAAAAATGTTCATCATCACTAGCAATTAGAGAAATGCAAATCAAAAACCACTCTAATATTTCATCTCACTCCAGTCAGAATGGCAGCTATTATGAAGACAAATAACAATAAGTGCTACCAAGGAGTGGGGGGAAAGGTACACTCATACACTGCTGGTGGGACTGCAAATTGGTGCAGCCAATATGGAAAGCAGTATGGATTTCTTGGAAAATTGGGAACCACCATTTGACAGCTATCCTTTTCCTCAGTCTATACCCAAAGGACTTAAAAACAGCATACTACAGGGACACAGCCACATCAATGTTTACAGCAGCACAATTCACAATAGCCAAAGTGTTGAACCAAACTAGATGCCCTTCAGTAAATGAATGGATTAAAAAATGTGGCATTTATGCACAATGGAATATTACTCAACAATAAAAGATAATAAAATCATGTCATTTGCAGGTAAATGGATGGTGTTGGAGCAGATAATGCTAAGTGAAGTTAGCCAATCCCAAAAAACCAAATGCTGAATGTTTTCTCTGATATAAGTAGGTTGATTCTTAGTGGGGTAGGGAGGGGGAGCATGGGAGGAATAGATGAACTCTAGATAGGGCAGAGGGGTGGGAGGGCAAGGGAGGGGGCATGGGGTAATTAATGATGGTTGAATGTGATGATCATTATTATCCAAAGTACATGTATGAAGACATGAATTGGTGTGAGTATACTATGTATACAAACAGAGATATGAAAAATTGAGCTATATATATGTAATGAGAATTGTAATGCATTGCACTGTTATATATGAATAAAAAAATTTTAAAAAACTAGGAATGGAAACACCATTTGATCTGGTTATACCATTCCTCAGAATATATGCAAATTAAAAATCAGCATACTACAGTGACACAACCACATCAATGTTCATAGCAGCTCAATTCACAAGAGTTAAGCTTTGGAACCATCCTAGGTTGAATCCAACAGATGAATGAATAAAGAAAATGTAGTATATATACATAATGAAATATTACTTATCCATAAATAAGAATAAAATTATGGCATTTGCTCATACATGGAAGGATCTGGAGACTATTATGTTAAGTGAAATAAGCCAATTCCAAAAAACCAAAGGTCAGATGTTTTCTCTGATATGAAAGTGCTAACACACAACAAGAGGGTGGGGGGCAGAGAATAGAAGTTCAGTGGATTAGACAAAGGGGAATAAAGGGAAAGGAGGGGGGATAGGAATAGGAAGGAGAGTAGAATTAATATGACATTAACTTTCTTATGTTCCTATAGGAAAACACCATAGTGAAACTCCACATTATATACAACCACAAGAATGGGATCCTAATTAGAATGAGTTATACTCCATATATGGATAATATGTCAAAATATACTCTACTGTCATGTATATTTAAAATAACATATAAAAAAGAAAATTGATGCAGTCACACTAGATTAGGGTAGGTCCCTAAACAAGTAGGCTGTGTCCTTATAAGACAGCCATGTGAAGACAGACACACCAAGAGAAGGCCATGTAAAAATGAAGGCAGAGGTTAGGGTTGTATTGTCATAAACCAAGGAAGGCTTATGGCAGGAGGCGGCAAGTAAGAATCCTCCCTGGAGGCTTTGGAGATGCATGGCCCTGCCAACACCTTGATTTCTGACTTCTAGCCTCCAGAACTGTGAGACAATAAATTTCTGTTATTTTAAGGCACACAGTTTATGGTAGTTTATGATGGTAGCCATAGGGAACTAATACACAGACTGTACTTTTCCCATCCAATTTTGAAATGAAGCCAAACAGAAGTAAATCTTCACATTACTTTGTAACTGGATTTATGGAGCATTTGGAAAATTTGATTACAACTTTATATGTGTTTTTGCTGATTAGTAATGATGATTGGCTACATAATACCCAAAAATGTGAACATCTTTAAAGACTTTGGACATAAGTCCTTTGTAAATTAATTGCAAGCAGAATTGGAGTAACCCAAGCCTCCAGAAGAATCAGACATAGATCCTTTGTTTTTGTTTTCCCATGGAAAAGCTCAATACTCAACAGGCTTCCTTTTTCTCTTCTTTTCATTGAAGCATTCATTCCCGTGTATATTTAATCAAATGGCTTAGTCATTGCTTTTCTATAAAGAAAAAAATTCTACTCTTTTGCTTTTAAGTTTGTGAACATGCATGCCACACAATCATTTATTACATCTGCTATCTTAACTGTAATACAAGATTTAGGACTCATCATGCCCACAATCTTGCTAACTCATATGTAGAATCAGAAAATTCATAGAGAAATAAATTATAGATCAACACTCCTAGATACACAGCATTTTCTCTGCTGTTTACATCAAGTTTCACTTTGTTTATCTTTGTTTTTAAGGCTCTCAGCCACTGCCTTGATGGTTTCCTTTCCTCTGTTTCTTTCCTGTCAATGTAATCTCTTATACTAAGCAAAGATTTACTGTTTTGTCTTCTTCTTTTCCGGTCAGTGTGCTTTCATAATAAAGATAAAAGAAGATTTTGCTGTGCTATCATAAGGAAAGACTGTAAACAAAATAAATTATATTTTTCAAGTAGTTTCTAGTTTGGTTTGCAGAATGTTTGAATTATTACTCTTCCTTCCTTTATCAACCTCAAATTTAATTCTTAATTAATTCAATTGTTTTTTTTTTCTTTTTGACTTCAGGGTTATGGGAGCAAGTTTGAGCTTGGTCACATAATGTGGGCTTTAACGGTCATAGTTATCTTGTAACTCAAAAATGTATTAGTCATTCTGATAAAGGGTTAGAAGAATTGTTTGGACATCTCATAAGACTTTGGCTCAGATAAGTTATTCCAATAATACACTTTCTTGAGAAATTGTCTTCAATTATTGCCTTCCTGACTTCTGATCTCCTATATGTTTTCTAAGTTCCATCTGACTCTAAAAATGCTTTAAAATATTACTCTGGCCTAAGTATACTTGGGAAAATTATTAGATTTGCATTATTCACAAGATAGTATTGTTTTATTTCAGAGAGACTTTTATAAATTTTTTAGACAGGGCATTGCTATGTTGCCCAGGTTGATCTTAAACTCCTGGGCTAGAGTGATCGTCTTGCCTCTGCCTCCTGAGTAGCTGAGACTACAGGTATGCACCAGGGCATTTAGCTACTAATTATTGATTACATTAAATTGTGGGTCAAAAATTTATTTTATATGCTCCTTTTTCATTTTTTTTGGCATTGCTTACCCATTATGATATAAATGGAAATGAGTAAATAGCCCCTCATATGCCCACTATTATATAAAGATGATTAAGGGGTTGGCTAAAGCTACAGGTAAGATGAGTTTCCTTTAGCCCTTTATCTGATCCATGCTTTCAGGAATGTCCAATAATATTTCATTTAGCAATTTGCTTCAGATGTATGGCACCAGCAAGAAGTATTTTAGGTAAGGAATATGTGTCCAAGAGGTAGGCTCCAACTCTGATCCTCCTTCTCCATTGTCTTATCACTTTCTAATATGTATTTTTCTTATTTATTATGTTTTTGTTATTGTTTTGTCAGTCTCTTTGCTCTAAAATGTAAATGTCATAGGGCAGGAATTTCTGGGGTATTTTTGTTCACAGGTGTATCTCTAGAACAGAGCCTGTCATTCCATGACTATAGATGGGATGTTAATGTTGAATGAATGAGGTTCAGAGATCAACTCATGTATTGATGTACTGATGCTAGTAAAGGCTCTCACTTGGAAACTGGTTCTAGGCTGCCTATCTCCAGATCCTGGACTCTAAAGCACTATGTTGTACTAACCAAAATCAGGCAATGGATAGCTTCCAAAAGCCATAGTTCATAATAGTGGTTTTACATCAGAATTATATGTAGTGCTCTAAAAATAAAATATTTCCTCTCCCTCATTTCATGTGAGGTGTTTTGGGAATCTAGAGTTACTATATTTTATCCTAAAATTCCCAACTGAACTGAATTAGTAGAGAATCAGTGCTGAAATTTTATCTCAATAAATCACTTAATTTTAAATCTTTGAAATTTATTCTGAAAAGAAAGGGGGGTATTTAAGAAATGCCTTGAAAATTGAGCATCTTCTTTTTAAATATGCTATGCAGATATCTTCACCATTAACTCCTGGAAATTCTGAGTTTATAATTAGTATGGGATTATTCAAGAATCAGATACCAAATTCAGGATTAAATGTGTAAGAAATTCTTCAGGGTAAATGCTTGTGAGAAAAAATAGGGAAGGATTCAGGGGGTAATTGCAGGAAATTTTGATGCATGTCTTAACCTGAGGGAAGGATAGAGGGTGGAAAAAGAACAAAAGAAGTATTTTAGGGCAGTTTAGTTCCCTGAAAAGTTATGCAATGTTGTTGGGCTCTCCTCAAGCCAAAGTCTTCTAGTAGAAGAATCTTGTCTCATAGGAATGGGCCTGCCTTAGTATTTCTTCTGCACAGACACATTGGCTGGAAGCAACCTGTGGAAAGCAAGGCCCCTATGGATTACCAAGCACAGCAGCAGGGGAATAAGCCAATTCTGCTCTCAGCAGTTGATATCTAGAAGGTACATTCTAATGTCCTCATATTTAGAAATAAAGTTCTAGGGCCTCAGATCAGTTACTATTGAACAAGATGTGTCCTTTCCAAAGTAATTTCTCTATACTCACACTTTAACCTGATTATCAGTACTGTGTTCAACTCTTTAACATACACACTCCATAATCTAAAAACTGTTTTTCTCTAAATCTTTTAAGGAAAGTGCCACAGTAAACAAAGAGTATGTGTGTATACATGATCACACACACACACACACTCACACACACACAGTGTAAGTAGTATAAACAATAAGTGTTTTTTAAAAACTTGAATAGTATGAAAAATAATTTTATTAACTGTATTTCTATGATCAAAGAATGAACAAATATTCATTAAGCCCTTTCTCTATGTCATGGTGAGGCATTTGACAGACATGATTTCATTTTTGTAGCATCATAAATTATTATACTTTCCATTAAGCCAATGAGATGGTTGTCGTTATATACATTGGAAAAATAGTGAAAGGACCAAATGAGCAAAACTAACCAACAGGTTAGTTACTAGTTGGCTCTCAACTAGTAACTGTTGAAACCAGCAGTTTTGCAAATGATACCAGAGCTCCAGTCTATGTTTCTTAGCTATATATATTTGAAAAAAAAGAAGGAAATTAAATGTAAGCCTCGAATTATCTGGCTAATTTAGAAATGAATTGTTAAAAGTAAATGGAAGAAGAGAAATTGGGAAATAAAAAATCCTTTGTTCTGAAGGAAATAAATAATGAAATGAATTAAATCAACTTGCTTCTCAACTAGTTTATCACTGATACTACTGGTGATCATGCTAATGATTATAAGTGAATAGCAGAAGTGTCCAAGTAAACTATATACATAGTAAATGCATTTAGTATATTTTCATGATCTGATTTAAAGACCACTAAATGGAAATTAGGATGCCTCATATGCTCTGTTCCTATCTAGGATAAAACTATTGAAAGAGATGCTTCACTGGTTCATTCTAGAAATTGAGGGGAATAAGCTAGATCATCTCTAAACTCTTCCGATTCTAAATATACCTTTTTATTTCGTTTTTTAAAGCAATAGCATCTTGAGGTACTACCATTCATTCTCAAGATGTTTGTTGAGTTAAAATTGAAATAAAATATTATAAGATCTAGATAAACAGGGATTGATCACAAAGGAGTTAATATATATGCTTGTATTAGCTAAGATAGCTAGGTTATACTGTAGTAACAAATAACTCCCAATTCTCAACAGTTTAACACCACAAAAGTGTATGTCTGGGGCTGGGATTGTGGCTCAGAGGAAGAGTGCTTGCCTAGCATGCATGAGGCACTGGGTTCGATCCTCAGTACCACATAAAAATAAAATAATGATATTGTGTCCACTTACAACTAAAAAGTAAATGTTTTTTTTTTAAAGTGTATGTCTGACTCATGATATATATCCATTATGAGTAAGCAGGGAAACTTTCATTGTGGTTATTCAGGAACACATGCTGACAAGCAGCCAACATATTCAGGTTTACCAATTGCTGTGTCATAGAAAATGAGAGAATATGGTGACTCTTAAAGTCACTGACTCTTAAAGCATCTGTCTACATTTCATTGAACAAATAAGTGACATACTAACATGGTCACATTTAATATGGAAAAAAACCATGAAAGTGCAATTCAGGAGAGAAGTGAAATGGAAATATTTTTTGAGAAACCCTAACAGCTGTCACAAAATTGGTGGAATATGAACCAGAAATCATATCATTTCTCATCTTACTTAAAATGTTATGATACTTTCCTTATGGCTCTTAGGGTGAAAACAACATCTTTAACATGGCCCAATCAGATTCTGCTTTCTGGCACTTACCTTCAAAATCTCATCTTTTGTTCCTTTCCCTTTCACTTTCTTTACTCCAATCAAGTTAGCCAGCTTTTAGTTTCTTAAATATGTTCTTTTCTCTTTGCTCACATGTCTTTGCACTTGATGGTCATTCTATGCACCTTTCCATATAGCTAAATCCTACCCCCACATGCAGATCTCAGTTTAAACATGACTTACTCTGGGTAGCTGTCCCTGACTCTTTAACAAAAGATCCCCTGATACACATTCTCATTCCATCTGGTGCCTTTTCTTACATGAGCTATGTCTGTTTAAGTCACCATCCCTGATAGAATACCTGGAACATAATACTCAAATATTTGTTGCCCAAATATGGATTTGGAGTAGTGTCCAGAGATTGCTTTATCATATTTCACAGAAAAAATAGAAAAGTTTTACCAGCAGAACTTTTAGGGAATGAATAAACCTATAACAGATTTCTTGTATGAGAGGCTGCACGGCCAGTTACCTGCTAATTACTTCATTGCAAAGGTTAATCCCAACATCAAGATGTGTTTCTGGATAGTTTCAATTGTGGAGTTTTCTGACTCTTGTTTTTTAACACTTATAAAAATATTTTTTAAAGCAAAAGTACATCAAATTTTGGTTTTCCTTTCTCAAGAGTTTAATCTTTCTAGATAAAGAACTTATCAGATGAGTCAAACTAGATGAGTCAGAAAACATAAAATATGCTTTGGGGAATCTTAGTGAAGAATAAAACAAAGGAGAGAAAAATTTAAGTTAGGAATAGTCCTCTCTCAGGGAAGAGGTCTATGACTGTTAAAATATCACAGACTGGGTGGCTTAAACAATAAAAATTTATTTTCTCACACCCTGGAGTCTGGACGTCCAAGATCAAGGTACTGCCAGGATTGGCTTCCTCTGAAGCCTCTCTCCAGGGCTTTCAGGTGGCCTTACTGCATCTTCACATGGTCTTTTCTCTATGCCTGTTCATCTCTGGTGTCTTTTTTGTATGTCAAATAGCCTCTTCATAAGGACACCTGTCAAGTTGAATTAGGGCCCACTCTAATGGCTAATTTTAACATAATTATTACCTCTTTAATAGGTTTCCAAACACAATCACATTCTGGGATACTTTTTAAGGCTTCAGTATATGAATTTGGGGGGACATGGTTCAGCCCATAATAGAAGGCAAAGGAGGAGTGTAGTAAGCAGGTGGAGAGAGGCTACAGGTATCAGCAGGCTAGCTTGTGCTAAAAGATATTGTTGAAGAAATAGGTCATTGGAGCAAGATTTTTCTTTAGGAAAGCAGTTTTGGAGCTCCTTATCTCTGTTTGACCTGAGTTGATCCCAAGATCACACTTTCAAATACTTGTTATATTTATAATTACTTATTTAGTGTCTACCTTCTTCCCTAGTCCAAGTCATAAGAGTAGGAACCGTCTTTCTTGTTCATTGTTGTATGTCCAGTGCCTAACACTTAATCAGTGTGCAACATTTTTTTTCACATGAAAGAATAAATGAAATGTGACATTAAAAGGGAGAGATGGAGTCATATATGTTCTCAAGAGTCTATGGGCCTCAGCTGACCTCCCAGAGGGAGCATAGCCTCTGCCTGTGAGACTTCGGACAAACGATTCCTTCTCTACCATCCTCAAATTATTGTTCACATCTCCCTCATTAGGAAAGATTTACCTTTGCCACCTGGAGTGATTTTTTTTAAGGTTCCTATATGATTGTCATTCTTCCTAAAACACATCATTTTGTTGTTATTCAGAGTTCTTTAATATAGGAAAAAATCATTTCTCATCCAGTAATAAAATATTTTAATTCAAATCTGTGATTGAGGTTTCAGTGACATATAGCTTCTGCTAAAACATGATCGATTGTCCATGTGTGTTTAATAGGGAAGAAGAAGAGTAAGTGTGAGAGAAGGGAGACTGGGAAGATATTTCGGAAAGCTAACTTCTGAGATTCAACCATCATGCAATACATGTTGGAGGGTTAGAATAAGGGGAAAATTTTTACTTCCTGGTTGTGGCAAGTCCTTATCTATCTGCAGGAAAGCTCAGAGGTCTTCCTGAAAAACAGAACAGTGATTATGACAGTGTGCTTCACAGTATTTTGCACCTCTGATATTTGAATAGTAGGTTCCATATTTTCAATGTTTGCTTATACCCTGGTTTTCTTAGTGTTGTTCTTTAAAAAAAATCAGTGGAAGGGCTGGGGTTGTGGTTCAGCGGTAGAGTGCTCAACTAGCACGTGTGAGGCCCTGGGTTGGATCCTCAGCACCACATAAAAATAAATAAAATAAAGGTATTGTGTCCAACTACAACTAAAAAATAAATATTATTTTAAAAAATCAGTGGAAGAATTTTCCTCCCAGTTCCCTTGTAAATTGTCAGGTGTAAGCCAGCTATTAAACAGATTTCTTTAAATGTTCCCCCTCCCTTGCTAGCAAGGCAGTTTCACTTACATAGTAGGAAATCCTGTATTGCAGACACAAGAACTGAATATCATCCACTGTGTTCCTCCAGGAATATATTCAATCTTTTCTTCTCCCATTAGGCTAAAAAAGTAATTTGAATGCCTATTCTTTTAAATTGGAGAATGAATTTCTCATTTGCCTTTCCAGAAAAATGAAAAATAGAGTGATAGCAATGCAGATAATAAATATTTCCTGACCATTTGTTTAGCCAGGGTCAGTTGTCATGCCTAGTTGCTATGGCATGCTTTAATTATCTATGGATTTGTTTTTTTAATGTTCTTGGTCGAAGGTGTGTCCAAAAAAAAATCCTTATTATTTCACCCATTTTAGTTTTAGGGATAATGAGATTTCATGCCATTTCATTTGTAGTGGACATAGCACAAAGGTTTTGAAATATTTTTGAAGAAAGTATTGAACTTTGAGTGTTTAAAATTAAAAAAACATATTAAACAGCACAACATTCAAGTTGAGTTAAATTATATAACAAGAGAAAATTTAAGTTGGTAAGAGGTCATAGATAATTTTATATAGTTTCTGTAAGGGGAAAGGGTCCTTAGCCTGATAGTGTGTATCTTCTCTGATACCCTTTTTTTCTCATTCCCTCTTCTTTCATCTTCTTTCCACCTCTAACATATCAATTTTACTTAGGGGAGCTTCTTTAGTCAGTAAGTTTCTAGTGGCTGATTTATCTGGTTCTTGCCTTCTTTCTGGGCGCTGTGTTTCTTCCATGCCTCACATAGTAAAACCACATCCCAGTAACACTCCTCCTAGGCAAAGCATGAAGCCAAATGAGAAAAGGAAAGCCTACCTGTAGGAATCTGAACTCTACAGTTAATAGACCCCTCTCTCACCTCACCCCAGGCCCCAAAGGGACTTTCTTCATGCCTACACACAGGAAACACATGTTCCAGAGCTATGTCTGCTATCACCCTTTCCTGCTAATTCCACAATCATTTGATGTGATATTACTTCATCATCTTGTTATTGACAAATGGGAAGATTTTCTTTAGTTTTCAGCCTGACTCCAAGATACATTTAGCAGCAGGCAAGATCTAAGAAGGCAAAGATATTTTGCCTATCTTCCCACCCCTGTTTGCCTTAATAGTGAAGGGGTATCCTCCTGGGAGTCAGCAATATAGATTAGTGATAGTGAAGTCAAATGGATCCAGGTGAAATATCAAGTCCACTCTCCTTTATAGCTATTGGGATTCACAAAAACAGGGAAAACACAGTTGCCTTAGAAGAGCAGAGTGGAAACAGGTTTTATGGGTGTGTAATCTATAGAAGAGTCTGAATACTGCCTGTAGTTGTAGGTGGAAAATGCACCAAGCCTGGCTTGGTTGGACACCAGTGGTAGATCAGGTGGGTCCACAATCCTGTCAACCCCTCTTGTTGGTAACTCAAACAGCCTGAGTTAGCCAAATAAAAGAATAAGTTGATATTTCAAGTACTTCTTTTGATTTCATTGATGTTCACTGAGATCTCTTCCCTCTATAGAGGTAGGTCTCACTCTTCCAGAGAGCATACAAACCTTGTCTATCTGGTCAAAATGAAGCAATAATTAAAGGCAGGCAGTCAGTGTAGATATGCAATCAGGTGGGACTGAGAAGATGGAGGCAGGCCAGTTTGGGTCTGGGAAATTGGAGACAGCCTGTGGGAGGTAGGAGATTGGAATGTTAGCGTCTCCAGAGCCCTTTGATTACCAAGATTGCCTGCCTATACTGTCTCTCCCAGAAGGCTGTTAATGAAGCACCCTGATCAGTCAGGGAACTGCTGATTAATGCCCCCTGGCCTGCCGCTCCCTTTCTTTCTGACCACTCCACCTTGGCCCTTCTAGTCCACCTTCTTCACACCTTTTGGCGTCTCCTGGGCCTAGTCACTACTCAGGAAGGAAAGAGATAAGAGGGAAGATAGTAGGAGAACAAAGAAAGTCTAAAATGTATAAATAAGGGGCAGGATGCTATCACTTCCTGGGATACCAGGATACCAATTATGGCCCTCTTCTCCCTCCCAGAAGTCTGTTACTATTTTTAAAAATAAAACCTGCTTTATATGCTTGCCTCAGCGCTTCTCTAATCTTCAAATTTCAACAGTTGAGGAAGCAGAACTCATCACTGATAACCAGCAGTATCAAAAATTGTGGATAGTATAGGCTCGGGTGATTGTGTATATTTTCCTATCTCTCTGCTTTCAGTTTTCTCTTAATTTACATTTGTACCATGGGGCACTAAAAAGGAGTGTTTATGACTCTTCTGCATGATAGTAGGAGACCACACATCTCCTGTTCTGGTTCTATGTTCTTTTGTAAGAAATAGACTTTAACTCTACCCAGGGTGGTAAGCAACTCTCTCAAGGACAATTGGTTATTTGAACAGTTGGGACCAGTTGTCTGCTAGCCCAGGATCATGTTTGGTGGCATCAGAAAAGTCCTTCAGACATCAAAGTCCCTAAACCCACAAGTCACTGGTAAGAGGTGATTTTTGAAAAAGAAAAATCAGGCTGGTTGCCTGGACTTTGAAAGTTCCAATGTCTCACTTTCAAACATTGATTCAGCAGGCCTGGGATGAGGCCAGGCATGGTTAAGAAAATGCCTACCATGAGTTAGGTTGTGCACTTCCTCATAGGTACTATTGTAATAAACAATCTCTAAGGTACCATCAGCTATTTAGTTTAGGTCTCTTTCCCTTTTAAAAAATTCATATAAAATGATTTATTTTTATTTTATACCTTGCTTTCATCATTAAAAAAACAAAAACAAAAACAAAAACCTAATATCCTGTGTTGGAATCGAGGTAGGTGAATGATCTCTTGAAACATTTAGATGTTTTGACAACTTTTCTCTGTCACATGCAAGCATCTTGTGGAATTGTCATCTGCCTTCCTTGTGAGGCTCCTCTGTTTTTCATAATTTTGCCTTCTCAAATATGTAACTGGTTTATAAATTGCTGTCTGACTTACAACAAGCATTTAGATTACTTTCCTGGCCCATCACTATGGTAACTGGGAGACAGCCCTCATCCTACAGGAGCTCTGAGGGGAGGAAGGCAGGAAGCCCAAGGAGTCAGAGCCTCCAGAGGAGAGAGGAAAGTCTGAGGTAAGGGTCCCGTCAGCAATTTCTGTGGACACACATATGCACATACACAACTCTATGTTTAAAATATCTTAGAAGCTCCTTGTGCTAAGAGTTCTAAAATCTTTTGGCAATTACTGTGGTCTTCATGCCAGTTCACCTCTTTAGAGTGTCTTCCTGATAAGATTTAGCTGATGGGGCTGGGGTTGTGGCTCAGTGATAGAGCACTCACCTAACATGTGTGAGGCACTGGGTTGGATCCTCAGCACCACATAGAATAAATTAATTAATTAAATAAAGGTATTGTGTCCATCTACAACTAAAAAAAGAAAAAATCTTAAAAAAATTTAACTGATGCCAATATAAGGCCATTGGCACATCTGCCTCTCTCACTGCCTTGTGCCTTTATCCAGTGCTGTGACACCGGGTGTCTTCTGAATGGGTGCAGAGGCAGCCAAGGCCTGGCTCACTGCAGTCAGGTTCCATGTCTCTTTTGCTTGGCCAAGAAAACTGTGAGGTTCTCTCTTCATTTGTCAAATGTACAGATACTGGGCACTCCCCAGACTGTTAACTGTTTAGCTGTAGAGCATGAATTTAGTGAACACTTATGGAAAGAAAAGTCAATATATCAAAATCTAACAGTGTGTAAGGGCAAAATGAAGATAAAATATTACTAAAAAGATGAGAAAATTAAATATATTTTCCTGACCTCTTTCCAGTGGAACAATTTATAAAAGGAAGGGGGAGAGGATCCTAAATTAAAATAAAACCCTAAGTAGACTCTTCAAAATGATTAGCTGGGAAGTGAGATTCTCTCAGTGTTTCATAAAGCTGTTGTTGGGGGTCATCTGTGTGATTTTTAAATATGCAGGTCTTCTCTGAAGGCCTTCTGACTCCAGGGAAAGTGGAATGGGTTTCCCTAAAGAAACATCAGTGGAATCTAAAGTGGTTATTGGTGCATATAATAAAGAAGGGAAAAGACAGGGGAAGGCGGGGGACAGGTACCTCCGGCTGGTGTATCTCCATCCTTCTCCAGAATGGACCCTGTTTTTCTCAGTTGCTTAATTACACAGCACAACATCAAGAGGAAGCTATTGGCCCTAAACATAGAGGAGGAAGTGAGCCAAACACGTTACAGGGTTATTTCCTAGCAGAAAGTTAAAATGTTAACAATATTTCATAGATTCCTCACTCTTCCTTCATAAGGTGAACAAGTGAGGAAAAGGAAGGTCAAGTTTAGATGCAGGGTTGTATTAAACTTCCTGGCTTCCAAATGTGATCTGGGAGATCATAACTTTAAATTATCTTTTTAGCTCCTATGATGTTAATGCTCCAAAAAAGGTAGATCTGGAGGAGGATGAAGTTTCCTGTCAGGATTTTGGGCAAATACTATCCTGGAAGAATCAGAGAAATCACTGGATTTGAGTATTTGGAATTCAAATTTTGAAGTGTTCTCAGAATACTTATTCCAAAATTCTCTGTTTGTTATTGACAGGCCCATTATTGACGTATGCTTCCTACTTGATTGGTCATTCTACGTAGATTTTTTTTTTTAAGAAAAATACATTATTGCATGCTTTACTGCCTAATTTTGAGAGCAGTTGAAACAATTATGTGTGTTCCTAGAGAAATTCTGTTTCTACAGAAATAAGAGACACAACAGCTAAACCTCAATCTCTCAATTGGCATTTTCACTGCTTCTGGTTTAAGTTCAGGTCTGTACTTCTGCACATTGAACTTCTGCCACAGAGGCCAGAGCAGCACATCAAAGCCAGTAGCACAGCAAGTCATCAGAGTTCAGATTCTTTCCTGCTTCCCTGCAGAGGGGTCAAGAATACAAACATCCTCAATTGGTGCAGCAGGAGGGAATATTAGTCCATCAGCAGAACCAAACAGGAAGCACCAAATGGGCACTTCTTCTGTTTACTTTGAGATTATTAAGAAAGACATGGCTTAGTTCCTTCAACCAAATTTGTCAGTGAAGCTTAGAAAACATACAAGGTGTAATCATTTTAGGTAGTGGAAAATCTGATTCCAAAAGCATTAAATGTTGTTTTTTCCAGTTATTTTACTTACCAACAATTTATAAAATAAGTCCTTAGAATAGAAGGACTTCGAAATAATTAACCACAAATTATTATTATTATTTTTTTAAATACTATGAAATCAGAAATGTAACATTGGCCACAGTCTATTAACTTCACAATATGGGCCACTTAAACTTTAATTAAATTTCTCAGATATTTCCTTTTTTGACCAGGGAGGATGTATACAGAGTGAGCAGATACTCTTACCTTCCAGGAAATACCTCAAATGGTGCTGCAGAGATTTGTAAACCTAACCCCAAATTTTATCTTGGCATATCACCCATTCAACTACATCAGAGTAGGTTCCAGTGTTTCACTGACAGTATCTGGAGATGATAACAATGAAGCACATGATAAGAATTTGAGTAAGCTTAGAAAGAGCAGGGGAGAATGTAATTTGTATGTTTTATGTTTCTAGAAATAAATCAACAAGCTATTTCATTAATCTTATAATTACTTGGAATCTCTTAATTCCAAAAAACAATCTGGCCTGCTGTTTGAAAGAAAGTGAGTGTTCTTTTTCAGCTGGCTTCTCACCTAGCCAGTGGTATACCAAGAGGGAGATGATGGGAGTAGTCTACCTCAGAACAGGGAACCAGGGGGTGATTTGTGTGTAGAATATTGAAAAGGAATAAAATAAAATAATAATAAAAGCCAGTCTGGTTTTTATTATGACTATGCACTTAGAGTTCCAAGCAACATCAGTAAGACTATTCCTCTTAGGGGAAAAGAAAAAAAAAAGCAAAAGCAGAATTTTGGTGGTATAAGTGCCAAATAACTTCTGTAGTTACTAAAATTGACAGTAATTATGTAAACTGAATATTACCATTTTTTAAAAAAATTATTATTCTCCAATAAACATTGTATGCCACATAGAAATAATTCTAATTACCAGCTGCACATGGGCTCGGCTACACTTGTTTATTTCAAGAATAAGCCATGGAGTTCTGTTGCATGTATTTTCATAATCACTGTGCTGTAATTGTTTATTTTGAGTCTATATTTAAACACAAGATTGCATAGTACCACAGGGATTGGAGATATGAACTGAGTCTGAAACAAACTCAAATAATCCACAGTTATTACAAGTTTTGGAGAATTTTACCAAGTATGATAGAAATTTGTGATGAATTGTCTCGTTAAGTTACTTGAGTGGAAAATTTTCAGTTGCAGAAATATTTGAGAACTGCTAAAACAGATCCCAAAGAAACAAAGTCAAGGACAATATTGCAATTTCTGGAATTTATTATGAAGTGGAACTTTTATGAATCTCTGCTATTTCTATATCTGTTTTTTTAATGTGAAATAAACTTTTAAAATTAAATACGGAGATTTCTTCAATCAACTGAGTAAAGATAGGTTGATGAATCTGGCTATACTGATTGTCTTGATCATGAGGAGGCTAAGTTCAGTTTCACCATGCCAATGACAAATTTGTAACAAATAGCAAATTTGTAACAATTGACTTTTGCTGCGCCTCAACTATTTTCTTCATGGTATGTACAATATCTAGTTTAAACAGAAAAACAAGGCTCAGGAAAGGCAAAACTTTATAAAGTCCATGAAGCTACTACATAAAAAAAAGCCAACACCAATAGTGAATCCTTCTAACACTCAAATCCCAATCTTTTTCATCATATTTATGAAAGTATTATTTAAGAATGCATCCTGTTTTACTTTCATAAATTTATAAAATTCTCTCTTATAAATTCAAAAATATCATTCTAATTTTGTTACCTCTCATTTGTTCCTTACCCAGAGGTAAGACAATGCTGTTTGCAAAACACTGCTATGTTCAAAAGCAGTTTTGCTGCAGAGGTCTCTATCTTAGCTGCTATATTTTAATGTATTGTATTTCTCTTAGTGAACATTGTTGCACTAATCTGTTTACACATTTTTCTCCCAGTAGTAGGTTCTGATATTCTTGAGAACAATCTCTTATATTTATACCTTTAGCATACAACATAATTTTCTATTGATGAATAAATGAGTTTTTATCCTCAACATCGTGACTGCAAGTGGGCAAATTTCCACTTTAATCAGCTTAAAGAAAACTTGAAATTACTTTGCTACTTTTCAGCAGAATTAAAGTCAGATCACACTCTGAGAGACAAAGGATTCCACTTCATTTTACCATTTGAAGTGATTCACGAATAATTCCATTTCCGGTTGGCCTAATTCACACATGCCCGGATTTCACAAACTGTATCTAGAGAGTAAGATTCTCTTCAATGAAGGTATTGTTTTATTTTCTTCTATTCGACTGTACTATCAAAGGACAAAATTGTAACAAATTTAATTGAAACATCCAATTGACTTTTGATGGTGATATTGTGATTCTAGAATGGTTGATTTTTGTAAGGTGGGAACAAGGAAGTAGAACAACTAAAAAAGCTACTCTTGGTCACTTTAAGTGAGCATTGGGGATTATTATGCTGATTTTGGAAGACTGGTCTCTTTTTGACTGATTGTCATGAATCTCCTGTTTTCAGGTAAAACTGATCTGTTGGTGATCTGCCTGCTTGCTTAAAGTTTCAGTTTGGTCCTGTAACACAGCATGGATGACTCCATTTGTGCTTGGTCTGGTCTGCTGGGGCCTGGTGCAGGAGGTTAGTTCAAAATTATGGCTGCCCATGAACTTGATTAATAGTACTTAGTCATAAATGCCTCTTCCAGGATTATTTTTAGCATATTCTTGTTCTCAGTATACATTTGTAGTGAGATATCAACTTCTTTAGAATTCAGAAAGAATTTTACTTTGACTATACTTAATTATACTATAAATACATCTCTGTTTTAGAGGAAGAAATTAAAAATATATATATTGCAGTGTATTAATAGAAACTATATTCCTGCTGAAAAGGTTTGTGATGACATAGAGAGAATCTGAACAGTTGAATGAGAAAATGCTATGCAGACCTACAGAATACTAAATAATGTGATTTAATTTTAGTAAGAGTCTTGCTCATCTGAACATAGAAAAGTTGTTTTTATGAAGACTATATTTTAGATGTAACTCCATAAAATGGTTTGGCTACTTCTCATGACTATTAGTAAACAAAAAAATTCTATAATTTTTTTTTTTCTGAAATGGCTTGAGGACATTCGATATAAAGTCAATCTATTCTACTTTATTTAGACTTTTTGTTTTTGAAGACATTGAATATTAAGTCAATCTAGTCTGGTTTATTTAGGCTTTTTTCCCCCTGTATTCAGTAATGCCCTTGGCAGGTGAGGAGGAGGCATTTGAAACCTTGTATAATAATGAAGATTATACCTTCAGCAACTGTCTAGTAAGGTAAAGGACAACCACCACAGAGAATTAGCTTCATGAGTTCTTTGCTTTGGAGCTTTGTTGTTTTCCACACTTCTGTTTGCCATTCTGATCAGCTTTCCTGCTTTGCCTCTATTTATCTTTAGTTAATGTGCATCCTTTCTTCTGAAATATTTTAAATTTGGATCCAATGAATTCAGAATGCATTGTAATTCTTACATTGAACCTAAAATTAACTTTGGCATAAATATAGAAAAAAGAGGAAGCTTAGCTAAACAATTTGACCCACACCCAACCAGCTGCAGAGTTTTTGTAATGTAATTTGCAAAAGCTTATTCCATTCACAAAGCTATAGAGTGATGAAAAGATCTTCTCTATTTTCCAGCAAAACAGTGAACAGGTGATTGCATGCCCATAAAAACAAAACAGCTTGAAGCCAATTAATGAGATTCTCCAACTTCCCATTATGGAGGTACAGGTGTCTCTCTACCCCGAGGGCTTGCCCAGATCCATCTGGAACTGCAAGTTTCTCCATGGTTCCAAATAACAAAACTGAGTATTCCAGAAACGTTTGCTTTAATCTTTATTTGTCTCATGAACCCTGTGCTAGAAGCACTGTTCCTTACCCATTTACTGTTGACTTGCTCGGATTAAGTGGAGAAATCAGTTTGTCATCTAGTTTATAACTGACTGAAAAAGTCCAGGGTGGGATCTCCTCCACCCAAGTCTTGTCCATCTGTTCACCATATTCCATGGCCACGTGTCCTGAACTTTTCATTTCCCATAGCTGATGTGGCCATTCTACACTTCCAAAAACTTACATAATGTTAATTCTTAAGAAGATTTACAAGTTGTCAGGAAACTTGTACCCACCCACAAGTAATAAACCTTCCCCCTCCACCATTTCTTTCTTTTTTTATACCTCATAGTTTATTCCAATTAAACTGAAGAAAATACCCATTTTTTTTTTTTTTACAATTGGAATTTGGGTTGGTGAAGGAAAGTGGCAAACACAGTTTGAAAAGGAATGTTCTGTTATGAAATTCAGATTTTTTATGAGCCATAAGAAACCATCAAATCTTTTCATTGTTGTTTTAACAGTGAAATGATTGAAGCTGTGCTTTAGGAATATTTATGTGATTACTATGTTTTGGATGCATTAAAAAGAGGAGAGTGTCATGAAAACTAATTACTGATATAGAAACAATCCAGGTGAGCAAGTAATGAAATCTTGTACTAGGGAAGTATAAGTTGGAGTGAATAGAAAAGAGATAATTGCCAGTAGAATTGTCAGGAGCTGGCGGTAAAATAAAGTTGAGGGAGAGGTAAATTGAAGTTTATGTTACCTGTTGTCCACTCTTAGTGTTCATGATATTACTGAAATGAGAAACTAAATAAAAATTTCCATTGTACACCCAAGATGCTAGTGAAATATCCAGACGAAATATGTAACCAGGTAATAGAAATAAAGAAACAATGTAATAAATTTTGAAAATTTGTTTATTGATGGTCTATGTAAATGGGTGGAATCCTATGTAAGATTGTGGAATAGAGAAAAATTTAAGTTCCATAGCATTGTGAAACACACCAAGAAAGTTTTCCCTTCCTCTGAATAAGGAAAGTATGCAAGAGAGTCAAGAGTCCCTTGAGAGTACACACACACAATGCCAGGGAGGAGATTTTCAGGCCAAAGAAATTCTTGGATGTGCAAGATTAATATTTTAAATCAAATTTGGTAAGTTTTTCAGTTATTATGTTTTCATATACTTTTTTCTGCTACCTTCTCTATCTTGCTTCCTTTAACTCCCACTATCTGTGTAATGGCAGACTTGACATCCCAAAGATCTCTTTGTTCTTCAGCTGAAACAATTTTTGCTGACTGATCTTTGAGTGCATTTGTCCTTTCTTGTACCATCTTGAATCTGCTACTGAGAACTTTTAGTGAGTTTTTCATTTGTTTTCAAATCCAAATATGCGTTTGGTTTATGTTTTCTAATTTCTATCTCATTACTGAAGATTCTATTTATTGATTTATTGCTGTCATACATCCCTTTAGTTCTTTAAATATAGTTTTATTCCATTCTTTAAACTAAATAAATGCTTTTATTTTTTTTTATTGGTTGTTCAAAACATTACAAAGCTCTTGATATATCATATTTCATACATTAGATTCAAGTGGGTTATGAACTCCCATTTTTACCCCAAATACAGATTGCAGAATCACATCGGTTACACATCCACATTTTTACATAATGCCATATTAGTAATGCTCACCATCTCTAGCAGTCAGAGAAATGCAAATCAAAACCACCCTAAGATACCATCTCACTCCAGTAAGATTGGCAGCCATTATGAAGTCAAACAACAACAAGTGCTGGCGAGGATGTGGGGAAAAGGGTACTCTTGTACATTACTGGTGGGACTGCAAATTGGTGTGGCCAATTTGGAAAGCAGTATGGAGATTCCTGGGAAAGCTGGGAATGGAACCACCATTTGACCCAGCTATTGCCCTTCTCGGACTATTCCCTGAAGACCTTAAAAGAGCGTACTACAGGGATACTGCCACATCGATGTTCATAGCAGCACAATTCACAATAGCTAGACTATGGAACCAACCCAGATGCCCTTCAATAGATGACTGGATAAAAAAAAATGTGGCATTTATACACCATGGAGTATTACGCAGCACTAAAAAATGACAAAATCATGGAATTTGCAGGGAAATGGATGGCACTAGAGCAGATTATGCTAAGTGAAGCTAGCCAATCCCTAAAAAACAAATGCCAAATGTCTTCTTTGATATAATGAGAGCAACTAAGAACAGAGTAGGGAGGAAGAGCAAGAGGAAAAGATTAACATTAAACAGAATACAACAGTTACTAAATAAATGCTTTTAAAAGGAGAGTATTTGTATATTTTGTCTGCAAAATCCACTACGGGGGGATAGTTAGAGATGGTTTCTATTGAATGCATTTTTTCTAAATATAGATCGCATATCCTTACTTCTTTGTATATCATAATTGTTTTGTTTAAAACTAAATATATTAGATAATATGTTGAAGTGAGTTTGGGTTCTGACTTTTTAAAAATTTTCTGAAGATTATTATTGTTGTTCTTTTTTATTTGTTTATTTAGTAACTTTCCTGGGCAATATTGGTGACATTTTTCTCCCTAGCCATTTATACATGCTATTTCTGCTTTGTTAACACACACACAAACACACACAACTATAAATACCAGTATATAATGTATATATAAATTTATACATATATTATATCTACACACACACACACACACACACACACACACACACAAGCATGGACTCCTAAGGATTTCCCTGTGTCTGTATAACTTAGTGTTTGGACAGAGCCATGCTCAAACACTTAGAGCCAGTAAGACTTTGTCCTCTGCCAGGGGATAGCTTCTCTAGGTGGGCAGGGGAGCTCACTCAAAGTTAGGCTGTTTTCAAGTCCACTTCAGATTCAATTCTGATTTTCACTGGACTTTTTCTTAATTTCTGTCTGCTTCAGGGTTGATCAGGAATGGATGACTCTAGTATCCACATTTACACAGTCTTATGCTCATACTCCAACCATGACTACAACCTCAGATCAGTAAAACTATTGCCCTTCCCTGTTTATCCACCTCAGAGACCATCAGAAATGCTAGAAGGAGTAATTGTCTCCCATCATTGCAACTTGAGCAAGCCCCCATTAAACTTGACAGAGAAGCTACCATTTCTCATGTCCTGATCTGCCTGGGGAAAAAATGTCTGTTCTTACTTGGGAGAGAGAGTGGAATATGTAAGTAGCTTCAGTTCAGAATGCCACAGATCCTCATCCCGGAGTTTAGCAGTTTTTCCAGCCTAAATACTTCAAAGATTATTTTATGGTTTTGGTTGGTTTTCAGAGTGTTAAAAAGATAATTTTTGTCAGTTTTATTCAGTTTTATGTTAGCTTTTTAGAGAAAAGTCATTCTCCTTGCTTACCCATAACCAAAAGTTCCGTGCCTATTTTCTTAAAAAGAATGGGATACATACTAATTGTTTCATGTTTGTATGCATGATTTTTTAAAAAAAGATTGTCTATATACTTGTCCCTTATACAGTATTTAGAAACCT
The DNA here is from genome assembly GCF_047511675.1 of Marmota flaviventris. Classification (NCBI taxonomy): domain Eukaryota; kingdom Metazoa; phylum Chordata; class Mammalia; order Rodentia; family Sciuridae; genus Marmota; species Marmota flaviventris. The sequence goes on along the minus strand of NC_092503.1, from coordinate 47,838,869 downwards.
GACCTTGTAACTTCAAGAGAATAATTAGCCCAAATATAAGTTTCAGTTTCAAATTTAATAACTTATTTTTTTCTCTATTTAAGTTATTTGTGTGATAACAAATAGGCTAGTAATACAACTGAACAGTGATGGGGCCATTCCGCCAGCCTTAATATAAACTGTGCAAGAGGATATTCTTGAACATTATAGTATGGATGTATATTCTTCTGGGACCTATATACTTCCCCAAAGGATGAAAATATTTTAATATCTAACTTCTGTGGCAATAACTCCTTTTAGAGAAGTGGAATTATATCAGCATTTCAATCTTCAGAGAAAAGAATGTGTTCTCTCTACTTTTCATGTCATAAAAGCTTGCTTGAGTGAATTGTTGGTAAACCCATCTGAAAATCACATTTACAATTTGCAGAGTTATGAAATTGTAACCAAAATTTTCTCAGGGGAACGTATTAAATGGGACCATTATTAACCCCTTAATAATATAAAGACTGACACAGTTGTCAATTTTTTGAACAGTCAATCAAACATTGGGTTGCATTCCATTGGTGATTATGATATTCATGACTGCTCCTTAAACAATAAAGGAATATAGCTTTCTAAATCTCAGGTGAGTCCTCGTTGCTTATTCTCAAAGATGAGTTATGCTGCACACGTATACTTTCACTAACCATGTACACTATTTACTATGTAATTTTCCTCCAAGAAAGGAAATTAAAAAAGCTTTTAGGGTTTTTTCATGACTTTTGATATGACAAACATAGACTATTTAACTATATAAGATTGGTCTGCCATATCTTCCATTTGGAAAAAACAAAGTTTTTTCTGTAAGTTTCTGTAAGTCCCTCTGTTGGGGAAATGTTTCAGTCTATGTTCTGCTTTGTATTATTTTACGTAGAACTTACAGTCTTCAAAAAGAATGTTCATTTGTTAAAAGCTACCCAAATTAACTAATATTATCAATACTATGTTTGTTTTTACAAAGTATTTAATACAACATTTGTTATGATTTAGTGTTTGTTTCTTTATCTCCCTTTCTTTTTTCTTCCAAATAGTCAAGACCATTAATAACTTCCCCTAACAGATACAAATGTTTGCTTCCTGGGGAATCCTGAGCCTCAGAGCCCTTATTTTAGCAGAACAGTCACATGGCTTAGTTTGGCCAGTCCATCCCAGATCTTTTGAAATAACAGAGTAACTCTTGCTGGTCTCTGTGGGGACAAAACAAAGTAACTCTTTCTGGTACATGTTTTGGATATGATGGGAGATGAAAAATGAACCTGACACTATATCTTCACATCTCAAAACTTTTACTTTTTATTTAAGAAATGTGCTAATGTGTTGATAACGTTAATAACATTTAAATTCCTAGGAACCGTTTTTATAGCTAAGCATAATGTTATAATTTATTGGGTAAATATAGCACAACTATTTTCTATTATATTAATGTTATTTATTAATAACTTCATTATTTTTACCTTGTTACAAAAGAACTACATACATGCTGACATTTATTTATTTATTTATTTATTTATTCTAATCAGTTATATATGACACCAGAATGCTCTTCTGCTCCATTGTACACAAATGGAGCACAATTTTTCACTTCTCTGGTTGTACACAAAATAGGGTCACACCATTTGTGCAATCATACATGTACCTAGGGGAAGGATGTCCACCTCATTTCACCGTCTTTCCTATTCCCATGCCCTCTCCCTTTTCTTCCTTCCTCTTGGGCCCATCCAAAATTCCTCCACTCATCCCATGACCCCCATTATGGATTAGCATCCACTTACCAGAGAAAACATTCGACTTTTGGTTTTTGAGGATTGGCTTACTTCGCTTAACATGATATTTTCTAACTCTATCCATGTATCTGCAAATGCCATAATTTTATTCTCTTTTAATGCTGAGTAATATTCCACTGTGTATATATATCACAGTTTCTTTATCCATTCATCTATTGAAGGGAAACCATGGTTTGGCTATTGTGAATTGTGCTGCTATAAATATTGAAGTGGCTGCATCCCTGTAGTATGCTGTTTTTAAGTCCTTTGGGTATAGACCAAGGAATGGGATAGCTGGGTCAAATGGTGGTTCCATTCCCAGTTTTCTAAGGAATCTCCATACTGTTTTCCAGATTGGCTGCACCAATTTGCAGTCCCAACAGCAATGTATGAGTGTGCCTTTTCCCCCACATCCTCTCCAACATCTATTGTTGTTTGTATTCTTGATAACTGCCATTCTGACTGAAGTGAGATGAAATCTTAAAGTAGTTTTGATTTGCATTTTTCTAATTACTAAAGATGTTGAACATTTTTTCATATATTTGTTGATCAATTGTATAACTTCCTCTGAGAAGTGTCCATTCAGCTCCTTAGCCAATTTATTGATTGGGTTGTTTGTTATTTTGGTGGCAAGTTGTTTGAGTTCTTTATATATCCTGGAGATTAGTGCTATATCTGACTGCATGTGGCAAAAATTTGCTCCCAAATTGTAGGCTCTCTCTTCACCTCATTGATTGTTTCTTTTGCTGAGAAGTAGCTTTTTAGTTTGAATTCCTCCCATTTATTGATTCTTGATTTTATATCTTGTGCTTTAGGTGTCTTATTAAGGAATTTGGGGCCTAATCCGACATTATGAAGATTTGGGCCTACTTTTTCCTCTGTTAGGTGCAGGGTTTCTGGCTAATTCTGGCTTGATCCACTTTGAGTTGAATTTTGTGCATGGTGAGGGAGAGGGGATTAGTTTTGTTTTGTTGCATATGGATTTCCAGTTTTCCCAGCACTATTTGTCAAAGAGGGTCTTTCACCTCTTTGATTAAATTGATTCCCAAGTATTTCTTTTTTTTTTTTTTTTTTGAGGCTATTATTAATGGGGTAGTTTTCCTAATTTCATAACCTCTTTAGTTACATTTAGAAGAAAATAAATTTTATCAATTTAACTCAAATATCTCTGGTGATTAAAATAGGCTTCTCTCTCATCAGAGTACTCCACTTCTAGGCTCAGGGAATTTAGGAATTTGATTTTATAACCTAAAAACTTCCTGGTGAGCTGTGAAGAGTGAAAGAGGTCTTGAGGAATATCATCCCAATTCTTGGTTGAACCTGGAGAGCTCTCCTACATTTTATCATATACCTTTCTAGTAGTTTTCCTGTCTCACAGTGGTACTCTTTGGTTGATTAATTTTCATAACCTCTTTGGTTACATTGTGTTTCCAATTGCCTGTAATCAAAGCTCATTTTAGTCTGCCCATCACCTTGTAAAAGTCAGTTAAAATCTCCAGACCTCAATTCCATGTGTAAATATGTGAAATGAAGGAGTCATATAGATGTGTGGCTATACCATTTGTTGCTTTTAGTTGTTTACTTATTCCTGGAATCAATATTAATCCAGAGTGATGTTTTACCAAATGTTTCTCCAGCTTATTAACTATTATCTATCTATACACATGTAGACTCTTTGACACAACAATCGTTTCAGACATTAACATATTCTGGTATTTTGTTACTTTGTTTAAGGATAAGTTCAACTGAAAGTACTGCTCAGAACCATTTTTTTCCCTTGATTACCAGTGTCTCCCCAACACAGGCTGCCTCAAATGATAAAATACAAATCTCTCAATGTGGTGCAGAATTTGCATGGGCTATGATCCTATTTTCCAGGCTCTGCATGGAGGTAGCTGTGGTTGGAATGGTGGTACTGAAAGGGAGAAGGACTTAAAACCCACAAAGTTTGTGATAGATGGGGCAGATGTCAGTTAACTCTTGAATTTGTTGTAAACATCAAGAAATTTAGAAATAAAGTAGAAACTTTGTGATGCTTTGAGGAGCACACTTAAAATCACCACAACCTCAGATGTTTGTGCTGAAGAAGTAAGAGAGCCAAGAAGAAAACATTAGTCAGATCTGGAACTCCACTCATTCTAATAATATCCCTGGCAGAGAAATCATTACCCATTTCGCAAAACACAGCCTTAGGGTTAGTCTGACAAGCCCTAGGTGCTCAAAAAATTGTCTTCTCCAAACTGACCCAGTTTGCAAGCTCAACCCACACACATGCCCAACTCTTCCTTTCTTTCCTTTCTCTTTCTCTCTCCTTCTCCCTCTCTGTCTCCTCCTGCCTCTGCTCCTTTCCCTTCTTTTTTTATGGTAATATTAATTCCATTCATTATGAAATGTGTGTGTCAGACAAGTCCACTAGAAACTGTTAAGAGCAAAAGAAGAGCATGAGTCTTGTGGTCATTATAAGTGGTTGTGTTTCCCTATTACCTCATTCATTTATGTTATCTAAGTATTAAATCAAGGTATTTGCTAAGTTATAATTTAAATATACAAGGAATGAATGTGTGTTTGTGTGTGTGTGTGTCTGCACATGTATATGTGGATGGGTCTGTGTGTGTATAAACACTGATGAATATTTTTCCAAATGAACTGGTGTTGACCTCTTACTTGTGGTTCAGAAGGAACTTGATGTTCTACTTTTTCTCTGGAGACATGAAGAGACTACTAAAGGAGGAGGTAATGGCGGTAGAATTGTGCGTGCGTGTGTTAGGTAATATTGGGTGGGAAATTTAGGGATATTTTCCTTGTAGGCTTCCAAATAAATCTGTTTATGTCATGGATTGTTATTAGGAATAAAAATATATTTCTTCATGAATATGTTCTTAATTTCCAGAAAATCTTATAAATGTTTCTCAATAAGGTATTTAAACAAACTTTGTCTTCAAATAATAATAATAAGCACCACTGAGCATTTATTCTGCTTAGCATTATGCCTAACACTTCCTATCCCTTATCTCTCATTCATATAACCTCAAAAAAGGGCATTAATAAATTTTTAACTTGAAAAGTTAAATTTGCTTGTAATAACTGGAAGTACTCTATACTGTTATAGGATTAGCACTGAAATCTTCCAACCCACATGATAGTTAACTATTGGAGAGGATATTAATTACATTGCTTCCCTTATCCTATCCACCTTTTCTTTAAATTTTTTTTGTTTGTTTTAGATGGATACCATACTTTTATTTCATTTATTTATTTTTATGCAGTGCTGAGAATTAAACACAGTGCCTCACATGTGCTAGGCAAATACTCAATCACTGAAGTGAAAACCCAGTCCCCAGTGAAGAGGTTTTCAAACACTGCCTTGAAGACTGGTATGGACAGTTTGCACATCTATTTATCTAGGGAAATTTTTTAAGACATGACCTATGTCCAAGGAATGGGCTGGGATCAGAAATATTTTTAAGTTCCTCCAGTAATTTTGGTGAATAACTAGACTTTGGAACCATATCTCAGAGGATCAAAGATACTTGTAACTTTCATTCCCCTCCTATGAAACTCACACAACTGTCTAAAGCTGCACTATCCAGTATGGTAAACAGTAGCCACTAGCACAAGTGGCAATTAAATACTTGTGTGTATAGTTGGTCAAGATTTCAATGATTCATGTTAAAATAGCACTTTGGACATCAAGAAAATATTATAAAACTTAAAATTTTCTCCTCTTTTGACTTATGTGTTCTAATGTGGCAAAAGTATTTAAAACTCCTCATCTAGAAAACATATGTTCCATAGCTCATAAACTGTGTGTTATAAAATTCTAAAGTTAAAAGAACCTCATAGATAGATGATGTAATCCTCTCATTTCACAAATGAAGAAACAGGAACCCCAGTGTCTGAAATGACTTATTCACTCGAGTTGGTGGTAGAGCCAGTATGTCCCTGAATTGAACAGCTCTGGATCCCCATCCAGTGCTCATTTTTCTCTCCTGTGTGGCCCATGTTTGGCTGCAGTAGCCATATCCAGTGTTCAGCTTTCCTATGATTCTGGGTATAGAAAATCTCACCATCTACATTCCTGCCACAGTCTCTGCTCACCAGATTCTGTCTGCAGAGCTAGTGCTTCCAAATTCATCCCTAAAAAGCCACATTCAGGCTCTTACATGGATGCCTCCCCTTGTCACCATCTCACATTATTTACTAGTTTTTATTCCACAAGGAACTGTAGTTTTTGTGAGGACTTGATATCTTTCCAAAGAATGATTCAAAAATAATTCTTAACTTATGAAATTCACTAATAATAGTCCCTCCCCCAGCATTTACTAGAATCCTGGTTTTCTCTGGCATCCAGAGAACAATGTTTGTTCTCCTCCTTTCTCCATTTCTAGTTCATTCTTCAGAAGGATCAAGTGCTAATAGGTGTGAGTCACTCCCTCCCTGGCTCCTGCAACTGTAAAAACAAGTTATTATTTTTTACATGGCATCAACAGAGCCTTGCTTATATAAGACATTTTTTTTTAAAAAAATAATGCTCTTTTTCTCTTATCTTTTAAAAAAAGACTTAAGAATTTTAAGAAAATCGTGTTATTGATATTCAAAATATTTAGAAGACACTCCTCCCCAACTCCTGGAGGAATATATCCTGCTGTGAATTGGGGCATTTTAGGGATTTACTTCCCCCTGTGATTCTAAGCTTCTTGAGACCCATGCACCTGCATGTCTCAAAATGTATTAAAATTCATTTGTTTGTATGTATGTATGTCAAAGTCAATGGAGATCGAGAAAAATTCCTGGCTGGTATCTTTTTTCCCTTTTGATGTATTGCCTTCTGGATTCCTCAGGCTTAAGCTGAGCTGTCAAGTATAGAATTTATAGAGAGTAATTAACCCAAGTCATTGATAAATCACAGTGCTCCCAGACAAATAAGAATGTGTGGATATATCTTTTATTTTTTTATATTATAGGATCCAGTCATGTAAATACTTGCAATTTTCATCCTATATTGTCTAGTTGAATTCTCACTGTGGCAGAAGGCAAGCAAGGGCCCTCTTTGCTTGGCTTCAAAGTTGTGAAAGGAAAATTCTCATTTTCCTTTCAGCTTTGTTGAATGAAAAATGCGGCAAACACTTGTGATCAGGGCTCTTTCCCACATCATTTATAGCCATCTTTTACTGCTGCTGACTGTTTTTGACCACAGAAATCCAGTACAATGATAATCACTCTGTGAAAAGAAAAAAAGAAAAGGAAAATGTTTAGAGATTGCAGTATCAGCAACATCTAGAACAGAATACTGCAGTCCAGGCCACATGTATACTATCTATACAATGCTTATAAATGGAGCTTTTATAGGGTCTTGATTTAACATCTGAGCAGCCACCTTATGAGATGAGTTTTGCTTCCTCTTACCTGAACTCCCTCCACCCCCATTAGTGACCTATCCCATGGTACCATAACCCTAAGCCAATCCCATAACAGACCCCTTTGCTCTGGAAAGCCCCGTGGTGCCATTGACCTAAGCCAATCCAATGCTATTTCCACTTGCCTAGCTCTGACACAAGCACTCCTGAACCTATCCCATAGCGCCACAACTACACCTCCAAACCCCTACCCCACAAAAGTTGAACATTGGAACATCTTGGGGCCTTTCTCTCCTCTCTATAGAGGGATGGCCTTTAATTGTCAGCTTTGGCAAATGAACCTTTGTGTGTATTTCTGCCTGGTCTCTGTTCTTCATTTCTCGCTTGCCCATCTCTCGCTTTCTCATTTTCCTTTCAGCTTTGTTGAACGAAAAGCTATTCTTTTGTTAGTTGAAGTGGTGATGGACCATGGTGGGTATGGTCTGGAAAATGCAGAACTTGGAACTTGCATTCCTTTTCAGTGTCAGGAAAAAGTGATCAACCAGGTGGATTTCCTCATTAGGGAATCAATGACTTCTAGGATAAGAGGAATCCCTGGTGTCTTAACAGTTGTAACAACTGCATCTTTCTATTAGAAGATCATTGTACTTCTTGGGGAACTTTCAAAGCTCCTGTATGTTTTCTTTAGGCTTTAAACCTATCTATTTAATATGGTTTCCTTCTGCCACTATAGGTATGCCTCTAAATGCCACAAAGAGTTTGATTTTAAGCAAAATTGTCTCTGCTTTTGCTTCTTGTTTGGTTAAAGCACCAACGTATCTTAAGTGTTTATTGGTTAGATTTATGTAGATTTTTATCAAGAGTTCTGAAGCCACTATTTTAGTCTCCTATTTCTCAGAGGCCTATATGCTTTTAAACTTTGAAAGTAGACATGAACAAAATTTCTCTGCACATACACAATAAGCCTAGTGCAATATTTTTAAGTTACAACCTATTAGTGAGTCTTCAAATATATTCAGTTGATCAAAATCTTTATTTTTAAATGAAATAGACCAAAAGAGACAATATGAAGATAAACACTGTTTTTGAAACTTAATATGTATACCTATTTCTGCATCTTGATCATCTACCTAGCCATTATTTTTCAGTTTTATAAAAAAGGCTTAAAGAAAATCTGTTTTAAGAAAAATGTCAGAAATAAATTATTAGATAGCATAACAATTCTTATGGCTTCATGGTAGACTAAATAGGCAACAATTACTATATAAGCATTTGTAGTTTCCCTGTAAGACGATATCATTCTTTCACCAATTCCTCCTTCCACAATTCCCATCCTGTTTTTTTTGTTTGCTTGTTTAAACTATTGTAGAGACATTACAAAGGGGTTAATATTAAGTCATATGGATTTTACTAATTGTTGTCATGAAAATTTTTAAATATTCTCTTCTTCCTATTTGCAGTTTTAGTTCAGCTACTATACTTATGTGTTTTGTGTTTCCTATGTATAGCAAACACTGTCAATATTTGTAAAGTCCGGAAATTTCTTAGCAAGGTTTTAATTTCAGAGGACAGCTGCCAGATCAGGGACATACTAAAGTGAGTACTATTCTTTCACACTCAGAATAGATACTGTAATACAGCATATAGCACAGGTGATGTGATTAGGTGGAAACAGATGAGAGTTTGGCAATATTTAGGTATTTTAAAATGCAATATGATTACAAATTTACAAAATTATTTAATATTTTCTTTTCTCTTGAAGCATATGTTATTCTCAGCTCATCTGTGGTTCTGTGTTGTGTAGTTCATTCTACTCATAAAATGAAATCTGTTGACTTGGCGGAAGATCTCTTGTCAGGCAATAGTCTTTTGCAATAGCATTCAATGAAAGCATAATTTATTTGTGGTATGGTTTTGATGTGGTTCATATGCTGGAGCTTGGTCTCCAGTGTGGCAGTGTTAGGTGGTGGAAGCTTTAAGAGGTGGGGCCCAGCGGAAAGTACTTAAGTCATTGAGGACTCCACCCTCATGAATGAATGAATGCTGGTCTCACAGCAGATTGGGTCTTCCAATCAGAGTTCCTGAGAGAATGGGTTATTATAAAAGAATAAGCTTTGCGCCTCCCTGGTCTCTTGTTTCATGGCTTGCCATGTGAGCTCTGTCTTCCACATATGCTCCTGCCATTGTGATACCATCCAGCATGAGGACTTCACCGGAGCCCAATGGATGGTGGCATCATGCTCTTGAACCTCCAGAACTATAAACTAAATAAACCTCTTTTCTTCATGATGAATTTCTTAGTCTCAGGTATTTTGTTATATCAACACAGAACAGACTGACAATATGGCAACAATGTTTTCAAATGATACCCTGCCAAATTTTGTTTTACTTATAAGCTTGTTTAAAGAGAAGAAATATTGCCTTCTATCTGCATTTGGAAAGAAAGTCACATCTTGATATCTATTCTAATATTCCATTTGTAATTTCCTTGATAATGCTTACTTATTGAAACATAAAGGAAAGTATTTGGAGGCTAGTTTTTTTTAAATTTTTTATTGTTGGTTGTTCAAAACATTACAAATTTCTTGACATATCATATTCCACACTTTGATTCAAGTGGGTTATGAACTCCCACCTTCACCCCATACACAGATTGCAGAATCACATCAGTTACACATCCATTGATTTAAATATTGCCATACTAGTGTCTGTTGTGCTCCGCTGCCTTTCCCATCCTCCACCATCCCTCCTCCCCACCTCTCCCCTCCCCTCCCCTCCTCTCTCTCTACCCCCTCCACTGTATAACCCTGAGGGTCTCCTTCCATTTCCATGCAATTTCCCTTCTCTCTCCCTTTCCCTCCCACCTCTCATCCCTGTTAAATGTTAATCTTCTTCTCCTGCTCTTCGTCCCTACTCTGATCTTAGTTACTCTCCTTATATCAAAGAAGACATTTGGCATTTGTTTTTTAGGGATTGGCTAGCTTCACTTAGCATAATCTGCTCTAATGCCGTCCATTTCCCTACAAATTCTATGATTTTGTCATTTTTTAATGCAGAGTAATACTCCATTGTGTATAAATGCCACATTTTTTTTATCCATTCGTCTATTGAAGGGCATCTAGGTTGGTTCCACAGCCTTGCTATTGTGAATTGTGCTGCTATGAACATCGATGTAGCAGTGTCCCTGTAGCATGCTCTTTTTAGGTCTTTAGGGAATAGACCAAGAAGGGGAATAGCTGGGTCAAATGGTGGCTCCATTCCCAGCTTTCCAAGAAATCTCCATACTGCTTTCCAAATTGGCCGCACCAATCTGCAGTCCCACCAGCAGTGTACAAGTGTACCCTTTTCCCCACATCCTCGCCAGCACTTGTTGTTGTTTGACTTCATAATGGCTGCCAATCTTACTGGAGTGAGATGGTATCTTAGGGTGGTTTTGATTTGCATTTCTCTGACAGCTAGAGATGGTGAGCATTTTTTCATGTACTTGTTGATTGACTGTATGTCCTCCTCTGAGAAGTGTCTGTTCAGGTCCTTGGCCCATTTATTGATTGGGTTGTTTGTTCTCTTATTGTCTAATTTTTTGAGTTCTTTGTATACTCTGGATATTAGGGCTCTATCTGAAGTGTGAGGAGTAAAGATTTGTTCCCAGGGTGTAGGCTCCCTATTTACCTCTCTTATTGTTTCTTTTACTGAGAAAAAACTTTTTAGTTTGAGTAAGTCCCATTTGTTGATTCTAGTTATTAACTTTTGTGCTATGGGTGTCCTATTGAGGAATTTGGAGCCCGACCCCTGGAGGCTAGTTTTTTAAAATATATTTTTAGTTGTAAATGGACACAAACCCTTTTTATTTATTTATTTTTATCTGGTGCTAAGGATCAAACCCAGTGCTTCACATACGCTAGGCAAGCACTCTAACACCGAGCTACAACCCCAGCCTTGAAGGCTAGTTTTTGAAGGACTTTTAAACAAAGGTAATACCATTATATCCATTTCAATAAAGCTGACAATTTTGAATGAATGGACTAATTTAATATTAACTCTCCCAGCGACTTTATGAATTCTTTGTATATATGTTTGGAAAATATTTCCACCTTGATCTCATCAAAACAGAATTGTAATTACATCAAGGACTCAAATACCATTCTTAATAACTCTTCTATTAATCCCCAAGATTTTAAAATTATTGTTTATTTTTATTTTTTATCTTTTTTTTTCTTTTTGGTACTAGGGATTGAACTCAGGGGCACTTAATCTCTGAACCACATCCTCAGCCCTTTTTATTTTGAGACAGGGTCTCTAAGTTGCTTAGGAGTTTGCTAAATTGCTGAGGCTGGTCTCAAACTTTTAATCCTCCTGCCTCAGCCTCCTAAATCACTGGGATTACAGACATGCACTACCACTCCTGTCTCCAAGACCATTATTTATTTTGATTCATCAGTTAGTTATTCCTATGATGAGTTTGAAATATTTAAATGGAGTTTTTAAATGACTCATGTACTTTGGGGTGGGGAGGGAGGAAAAAAAGGAAAATACCAGGGCATTGAGTTTTCCACTTTTATATGGTAATATTTGATGGCATTACAATTAAGTTCACTGGTCAGAGCTCTGGTGATTTGAGGTATTTTAAAATGCCATTTGTCTACTTATTATTGTAAATTCTGGAGGAAATGACATCTATAATTTTATTATATAGTCATTTATATTTTAGTATCAAAAGAGATTTTTAATTTATATAACTGAATGTAAGTTTTAATGTTGAGAAATACCCATGTTTATTTTATTTTTATGGTTGAATGGACTTTTTGAAGATCTACAGATTAATCACATTATATTTGTTTTTTAAGAATTACTCCTTGCTTCTTGGGCTGTAGGTATAGTTCTGAGGCCCTGGGTTCAATCCCCAGCACCGAAAAAAAGAATTACTCCTTGTCTCTGAATTTAGTCTTCTCCCATGGAAAGACATTGACCAACCAATAAATCTTTGATTTTTATCACAGAATAAAGAAACATACATTCAGTAAATGTACTATCAAAATAACAAGAAGTCTCAAAAACTTCTTGTTAAATGTATTATATCACCAAGTGTTTAATGAAAGCTACTAATGTGAGTTGTGTCTAGAGCTACAAACTAGAGTTGTCCTATCATTCTCCTGATGCACATTATCTAGATTATTTATTGTATTATATTAATAATATAGATGTCATTATATTAAAATTCATACCATTTTAGACTGCAAAGACCCTTAAAGACCTTTAGAGACCTTCAGAGACCTTCTACACCAGTGACTCTCAGATTGGATTCACCTTCAGAGCTTTAAAACTTTCTTAGGCTGTGCCCCTACAATAATTAAATCAGAATCTCTGGGACAGTACTGAGGTATCAAAATTTTATAATTCTCTAAGTGATTCAAATACACGGCCTAATGTAAGGACAAACGACCTGGGTTAGTGGTCCAGGCTAGTGGTCCTCAAACTCAGAAGTACATAAGATTTACCAACAGTGTTGTGGGCCAGGTCACTCAGAAAACATACCAGGTCCCAGTTTTGTCCAAACTGAAGAGTCTTTATTTAGCTGGCTGGCAAGCAACTACTCCCACAGGACCCATATCTATCTCTGTAAGGAACAGCCCTTAGCCTGAGTGTTTTAGGATATTTAAAGGCAAAAACTGCAAAACCCACATCTGGTTGATGTAGCTGTAAGCAAGCTGGTACAGAAGCTGAATTGGGCAGTTAGTGAGACAGTGCAATGGGTACATTGGCATTTCCCCTGGGACTTTCCAGGTTAACATAGCAGCAAGCAAGCAGAAGGGAAGGGTGTCAAAATGATCCTAGTGCAGTACAAGTTAGAGAATGGTTACCAACGTCTATACAATCAATCTCTGACAAAATACGTTGCCCAAGAAAAATGGAAACCAAAGAGAACAATTTTTTGTTGTATAAGAATTGCTATTTTGTGTTGCCAAGATGTTATGCTAAGTAACTATTAATGGGCACAGAGGCAAGGCTTTCCCATGGGAGAAGCATTTCTTACATGATATGGAGTCTCAGGGTAAAATGGAGTCTGTTTGGTTATTGCCCATATAGCCTGGCCCTTAACAACAGAGTTTTAATTTAAAAGCACATACTTATGGGTTTCAACCCCAAAGAATCTAGTTCAGAAAATTTGGATTTGGATCTGAAAAATTTCATGATCCCAAGTGGTATAGACTGAATTGTTTTTCCCCAAGTTCGTGTGATTTTTCACTCCAAATGTGATTATATTTTTAGAAAGGGCTTGTTATGGTTTAGATATAAGGTATCCCTCAAAAGCTCAGATGTGAGACAATGTAAGAATGTTCAGAGGTGAAATGATTGATATGGATTAACTGGGCAGGTAACTGTAGATAGGTAGGGTGTGGCTGGAGGAGATAGCTCACTGGGGGAATGCCTTTGGGATATATATATTTTTCCTGGTGAGCAGAGCTCTCTCTTTGCTTCTTGGTCACCTGTCCTAAGCTGCTTCTCTCTGCCTTTCTACCATGATGTTCTGCCTTGCCTCAGACCCAGAGATACAGAATTGGCTAACCATGGACTGAACCTCTGAAACCATGAGCCAAAATAAACTTTTCATCCTCTACATTTTTCTTATTAGGTATGTTGGTCACAGTGACAAAAAAATGGACTAAAACCAGCTTTTAGGAGATAATTAAGTTCAATGAAATCATAAAGGTAATACCTTATAAGAGGGATTGAGAGAGAATATAAATGTACAGGCCATATGAAACCACAACCAGAAGCTACTGTCATCAAGTCAGGAGAAAAGCCCTCATCAGAAACTGAATTGGCTATCACCCTGATTTTGGACTTCCCAGTCTCGGAATGATGAGAAATGAATTTCTGTTGTCACCCAGTCTATGGCATTTCATTATGGTAGCCCAGACTTCACTTGAGTAAGCCATATCCCCCAGAAGTTCTATTTTTGTTTGTCTGGGGGATAGTAGGAGGCATTGTTATATTTTTAGAAGTTTCTTAAGTGATTCTAAAGTATAACTGGAATTGAGAACAGCTAGGCCAGTTTCTTCCATTTATAATTAAGGACACTAAAACTCAAAGGGATTAAGTGATTTGCCATGTTATCATGGTTTATGCTATTGCTTAATATCCCAAAGTTAGAAGAACAAAAAGAGAAATAATTTCTTCTGCAGTTATACCAAATTTGTAAATGACCTTATCTTAGAACTCAGAATTTTCAGTTTCTAATATTAATCCAATCATCTTCCCCCAAACCACATGAATATTTGCCCAATTCAGATAAATTTAGTTTAAAGAACTTTCCTAATATACTATAATCCATGATTATTGTAACCTGTTTTCTAGTTCTACTTATAACAGTGGCTACTTGCTTAATAACCGATCAGAAAGCAATATTTGTATATATTTCATGGCTAATCTTCACAACATGATATTAATCTTCCCACTACGAATGGGACTTGTATTAGCTTTCTTGTCTGTAGTTAGGCTTTTAAATTTTGTTATTTTAGCATTAGAAAAATGGTAGTATTATCCAAATGGCCATGATAAATAAAAATTCTCAAAAATAGCACTCTTTAAAAAAATCACAAAAATAAAAGAAAACACAGAAGAAACTGTATATTCTTTGGTGTTAAATAAGAAAAGTATATAAAAACATGTCAATGGACTACCATCCTCAAATTTAACATTAGCAAATTGTCAATTATTCCTCATCTAAGATACTATATATACAAAATAGCTTAGATCTTCTTTGCTTACCATAATTAATCTCATCAGCAGAAGGAGATGTCCAAATGGCCTCAATGTTAAATATTTTATTGGAATTCTTTATGTCTAATAGGCAGCTAAAGTGTGAAACGAAACCTTAACTGCAATGTGAAAACAACTTCATTATATCAGCCAAAATTGAAATCAAATTATTTTTCCTAAATTGCATAGCCAATAAAAATTATTTAAAAGAAATACATTAGTGAATAAAATCAATCTTCATAACATTTTATACAATTATCACACCAGAACAAATGAGCAAATAAGAATTTTTTAATCAACACTTCTTTAGTGTGAGTGCATATTTAGCAACAGTCCTATAGAACACAAGTTCCCAAATTTTCTGAATGTTAGAATAACAAGGATTTTAAATCTTTGGGAATTATTATTTTATTAGTACAGTCTACAGTTTGGGCATCAGAAGTTTTAAATATTCTCTGAAGTTCTTGTGTGCAGTAAGGCTTGGGGATCACTGTTATGTGTAACATTGGTTCTATCTCTGACTGCACATTCAAAAGAACCATCTGATACCTTTAAAAGCAGGATGCTTGAGCTGCATCCTAGGATTTAAGTCAGAATTCCTGAGGGTAAGACCAGGTGTGCTAGGTATTCACAGGTGATACTATTGTACAGCCAGGAGTTAGATTTTGTATTACAGAATAGTGCAAGGGCCACTTCTTCTTTTGAATCTTACAATACAAAATCCCATAAGGCTTGGTTTACCAGCTGGTATAAAACTGGTGTAATCTCAACTACTTTTGGCAGAGTTATGAGGGTAGTGTGTAATTCACCTTAATTGGTTCTGATGAAGTAAAATATTATGATGTAAAGTTCAGTGTTATAGTGTGGATGTGAAGTGTCCCCCAAAAGCTCACAGGTGAGACAGTACAGGAAGGTTTAGAGGAGAAATTATTGGATTGTAAGAGTTTTAACCCAATCAATGAATTAATCCCCTGATAGGGATTAGCTGAGTGGTAATTGAAGTGGTAGGGTGTGGCTGGAGGAGGTGGGAATTAGGGCATGGCTTTGGGATATATATTTGTATCTGATAAGTGGAGACTCTTTCTCTTTGCTTCCTGATCATGATGGGAGCTACTTCCCTTTGCTATTCCGCCATGATGTTCAGCCTCACCTGCAGCCCTGAAGAATTAGGATCTCTGAAACTGTGAGCCTTCAAATGAACTTTTCCTCCTGTACAGTTGTGCTAGTTGGGTCTTCTAGTTGCGGTGGCAAAAAAAGCTGTCTAAAACAGCCAGGTATTTATCATGCAAGAATCAATCCATCAAACAAAAACGCCCAACAAACAAACAAAACCAGGCACATTCCAGTCCACAAAGACTGATTAATAAACTGTGATAATAAACAACATTTATTGAGTTCTCACTCCTTGCCAGGCAGGCACTTATGCAATGTTTTATTTACTCTTTATATCGAATGAGATAAGTACAAATATTAGACTTCTACTCATGAGGAAAGTAGAACTAAAATATGTTAAATGATTGTCTGTCTCAAGCCATACACTAAGTGACATGACAGAGTCTAAATTTGAGCCCAGTTTTGTTCAACCTCAAAATCCAGCCTCTTGGTTGATGGACACAGTAAGTTCTCCATGATTGTATCTAGACTGGGACACAGCTGCAATCTGAAACTGCATTCTAATTTAATAAATATGTGCTGTGCTACTAAATAGGAGGAAGAGATTTAGAAATGAAGACATTTCTAGCATGAGGAAACTTACAGGTTAGTAAAGAAGATAAAAGGAAAACAAACAAAACTCTAAAGTAAAGCTCTCTTGGGATAGGAGAACTGGCATCCTGAAAGGCAAGTTTAGTTTCTTGCAATTAAGTCGCTTTTGGAATCACATGTGCTTAAGTTACTGATGAAAATATTTACTCTGGCCTTATATATTCAGTTTTCCTAGAAAAATACTTAGTAAATTCAAAACTTCAGTAGGGCTTTATACTTTTGCAAATATATATGAGGTGATTTAGTGGAAAGGGGATGGACTTGATTTAGCAAACTTAATCATTTATGGTCTGAGCTATTTATTTTGTGAAATTCACTTCAACTTTCTGAGTCTGTTCCCTCATCTGTCAGATGATATGATACTGATTGGGTATTAGTGGATGTGCTTGCTGTACTCAATCATCTGTCAGAAGATTGTGAGGCCAGGAAATATGTACCTGAAGGAGAAGTGTATGTAAACTTGTGGCTCAGGGTGGAGGTGGAGCTCAGTTATGATTAGCAATGTACGTAAGTGTTTCATTTTGTTTTAATGATGAAAACTATGGTTAGGGAGCTTGAGTCATCTGGGATGGAGCCGTAGCAGCAGAACAGGTTTAGTAGTGAAGAAGAGCAGGCCAGGGCTAGAAAGGCCAGGAAAGAAGACCTGAGTGGGGAAGTCTGGAGAAGTTTCAATGGATGTCTGGCTGGGACTGAATGCTCAGAAATGGAAGAGGAAGCTCAAGGAGATTGTCACTGAATAAGTACAACCAGAGGGCAAAATGGCTTGAACAAGCCAAATAATCATCCCTCTTCAATAATCCAAGAATGAGAAAATGTATAGGTAGAGGGTAAGGCAGATTCACAAAGAGAATAAATTTTACCTGAGGAGAAAAATATGTTTTAAGAATTGAAGCAGTTATACAGTCCTGGGCCATGACTGGTTAAAACCTATATGGGGTAGATTTTAGTTTAATTGAGTGAATTAAACTCAATAAGAGAACAGAAACCATCTAACTGTAACAGCCTTATAACATTGGTGTCTGTTAGCTAGAACCAGGAATAAACCAATGACAACTATATATCTATATATCTATATCTATATCTATATATATCTATATATATCTATATCTATATCTATATATATATATATATATATTTTTTTTTTCCAGGAATTGAACTCAGGGGTGCTTAACCACTGAACTACATCCCCAGCACTTTTTATTTTTTAATTTTGATACAGGGTCTCTCTGAGTTGCTTACAGTCTTGCTAAATTGCTGAGGGTGGCTTTGAACTCACAATCTTCTTGCTTCAGCCTCCTGGGCTGCTGGGATTATAGGCCTGAGCCATTGCAATTGGCAAATAAATAAATAAATAAATAAATAAATAAATAAATTAATTAATTAATTTGGTCCATCAGGAACATAAAAGGGATGCCTCTGCTCTATATAAATGACCTCAAAAATAGAAAGAATTCCCTTTTTTTCTTTTCTACCATAAACAACAACAACATTGAACTAAAAAGGTAAAATAAACTTCCTAATAATAAACTGGAAACTAAGAGAAAAGAAGTTGTAAGAAATATCCTGGGTCTCTAAACCTTAACTCTTCTTACCCAGAAATTTTATATCTCAGCAAGGAGAGTTTACCAATTGCAACTAGAATCCACAGAAAGAGATGAACACTAAAAAATCGGAGATGGACAGATGTACAAATTTTCAAGAAAAAAGCTGAAACCAAGATAAGAGATTTCTTATCCTGAAACCAAGAAAAGAGACTTTTTACAATGAACAAAATTAATAAATCTATTATTAATGTAACAGGCATTTAGAAAAAAAGAAAGGAGTAATTAAGTAGAAGTTAACAAGAATTCACTAAGAGGTAGTCATTTCCTTTTTGACAGTGTTGCTATATCAATAGAACAAAGACATCTAACAAAGTGCATCTGCTATTTGTTTGCAGCTGCATCTGGGAGAAAAGACTCACTTTTTCTCATCTTTCAATTGGGGTGAGGGTGAGGGTACCCTTTTCTAATTCTTGTAAAGGTGCCATGCACCTATGCACACTAGGCTGCTGTCCAGGGACAGGGAAGAAAATATGCCTAGGAAACATGGGTCCTCAGTTGATAAGAATATGCAACAGCATGAGAAATCTGTGTCAGTTGGCAGTGGAAAGTACCTGAACACAAGAACTTAAATGAATACAGAACTGGATTTGCAGAGCATGTAAAATTGGGAGATAGACTTTCTCAATTATGCCCATAGTACCCAACATATCAACAAGCTAAAGAGGCCAAATTTAACACAATAAAATTCACTAGAAGCACATGTAAGTGTTGAACACAAACTGCAATGTCTATTGGTTGGAGAGATGTAGCAGCGATTCTGAAAAACAGCTTACCACTTTAGGGTTTTAGTAGATTGTAATATAAGAATCAATGGGGGTAATATAATTAGAAGAAAAATATAGTAATTAGAACAAAGCATTTAACATCATTCTACTCTTCCATTTGGATGAAAGCTTTAATTCAGTTCTTGAGATAAGGTTTTGAGAGGGATCTTGGCAAAGTCCAAAGGATAAATAAACGTTGATGGAGGTGGGTATTTACCTAGGCAAATTGAAGCATTCTTCTTTAGAACCAAGGCTACATGCACCCTGTAGATTCAGAAGGCAGAATTACAAATTTATGGAGATGTACTGTAATGGGGGCTCTTTCCAAAAGTGGATGTCATCCAGAGGCAGATTTCCAAGTCAAGCAATGGTAAATGACAGTAGGTACTGCCTCCTGTGGAGAATTCTCAGTACTGATTGTGAGTTATAATCAAGTGGAAAGAGATTTTAAAATGTTGACCCTGCTGATGCTTAGACCCTTCCCTAGGAATCCTGATTTATTGGTCTAATAAAAAAATTTATAATAGCTGATGATTCTAAGGTATTAGGTTGGAGAATAACTGACTAGAAGGTTACTTTTTGGAGTGAGTGTGGTACTTACTACCTGCCTGTAATCTCAGCTACTCAGGAGGCTGAGACTGGAGGGTCTCAAGTTTGAGCTCAGCCTGGGAAAAATAGCAAGAACCTGACTCAAACAAACAAAAACACTATTTGTTGGGAAGCTATATAAATTAAACCAGATGTTTTCTCTAAGATATCTTCCAAATTTGAAATTCACAAATGGACTACATACTACTAGGCATTTACACAATTTATCCTAATAATTAGTAGATGGAAATATCTTAGCATTGTGCGTGGCATGTAGCAAATTCTCAATAAATATTAGCCATTTTTAATGCATCCCCTCTGTAACTATTCAGTGGAAGTATTATCTCTCTCTCTATACTACAGTTTAGGAAACGGAAGACTGAATTTAACTTAGCTTTCCACAGTTCACTGTAAATTGCAAAGTAAGGATTTGAATCATCTTAAGACAAATTCTAAGTTCTAGAGCCCTTTCTCTCCTCCACAGTCCATCTCTAACACATAAGAAAATGTGTGCAAATCAGTGATTTACCTGAGTGAACATTTAACAACTTTAAAAAGACCATTCCCTCCAGACCTGTTTGTGAGGAATCTTTTAAACGCAATTTCTGAAAAGAAGTATAAAAGTAGACATCCCCTATTTTTCTAAAAATGTAGCTGGATAGAAGCTCCTTTAGGTTTTTGGAACCTCTGAGGCCAAAGGGAATAGAAGGAGGGGGCCTTTCAGAACTCAAAATAAAGTTCTTGAAAGCAAACAGTGAGAAAAACACTTTCCCCAGAAAACACCTTCCATTGTAATGAACTGGGTAAATAGCCCACACATCTATCATCTCTGTACAGTTGAGCTTTGGTAGGCTAATTACTGCTCACTGCGGGGACGTGGGGGGTTACCCCAGGTGATGTCCCTGGTCAGATCTAACAACTCCCTGGGGCCTCGTTGAACTAGGTTGTGTTTGTCTACTTTTAACAAAACATGAGGAAACTTTTCTCCAAAAGGCTGTAACTACTAAGGTGGCAAATGCTCCACCTGAAGAACCTGGATAGATGAGGGATCTCCCCACCCCCCTTTTACACACACACACACACACACACACATGATATAAGATAATGAAATTTCCTCTTGTGAGTTGCAAACATCAAATGCTCTGCTCCCAACCCTTTATCTTTTATGATTAAAATCTGTTCAGTATGCAGGGCTTAGTGCTTCCGGATTTAGTGTATTTTGTGGTACAGTCAAAGCGAGAACTGCTTCTGATTAGGTGATTTCCTTCTCTTTGGGAGTAAAACCGAGTGCAGGAGAAAAGGAAAAGTCACTATTTTGGAAGCCACAGAAAGCAGTAGGTTTGCTCTCTGGGGGCTGCAGGGAAGCATCAGCTCTTCCTCTCTGGCCTCCAAAAGTTATCTTTCCTTTGGGTGCGATCCCAGAGTCGAACCTGAAGCATTTGCATTCTAAGAAACTATACAGAGCAAGTTAGAGCCAAAGAGGCCTGGCAGGGCAGGGGTGCCTGGAGTCGGGCCGGTGGTGGGGAAGGCCAAGCGCAGCTCCAGGCGGCGAACCCGGGAGAAGAGGAGGAGAGCGCAGCGAGGGCCGGAGGTCGGGGTTCGGCCAGGGGAGGGGTCCTAGTTTCCCCTTCCCCATCCTCGCCTCCCCAGGCTCTGCTGACGTTGCGGTTTCCTCCTCCCTCCAGCCCAGCCTCAGCGCCCGCCGCGTACCGCCCTCCGCCCCTTTTTCGTCCACACCCCACCCACCCGCTCTGGCCCGGCTCGCAGTAGCGCCTCCCGAGGCTGCAGCGGCGCATCCCGGGGCGCGGCGCCCCACCGGCACCTATGGCGCGGCGGTGGCGCTGAGGGTTCGGCTCCTAGCGGGCCGGGGGCCCGGGCGCCCTGGAGTAACTGGGGCGGGAAGGAGCTCGAGGCTGAGGGGGCGACGCGGGAGAGGACGGAGCCTCGGCTGGGAGCGGTAAGCAGAGGCGCGCGCGCAGGGCGGCCGGGGCGCGTGGCGGGTGCTGCTGTGGGTCCCGAGCCGCACAACTTTTTTTCCAGAGTCTCGGGCGGGTCGCCTGCGGGGCTGGCCGGGAGCCTCCGGGAAGCTCAGAGCCACGTCCCTGCTGGGCGCCGCGCGCAGCGGGCTGCGCGCCCGGGCCCGGCTGAGCTGGACTCCCCAAGGGCGCCCGAGGCGTGAAACCCGAGGCGTGGGCTTCCCTCAAAGGCAGCTGTTAGTCCCTTCTACTCCTTGAATAGCCAGCACCAAGCCGGGCCCCCCGTAGGAACCGGGGATCGCTTTTGGTGCATCCGGGCTGCCTGGCCCAGCTGCGATTTCCCGGACGGCCCAGGGGGCTTCGGCTTCTTTCTGCCGGGTTGGGTGGCACAGATTCGTGCACTCCTTTCCCTCCGTATGCGCGCCAGCCGGGGGTGGTGGTGGTCCTGTGTACCTTTCCTGGCGCTGGCAGATCGACTTTGTGGCTGAGGAAGCCGAAGGAGCACGTCGCGAGCCTCTCCCAGATGCTGGATTCCATCGCTCCTTGGCTCCACGGACAATCGGAGAAACTGTTGGTAAACCTCACCGCCGAGGCGGCCCCAGGCAGGGGGTTGACTCACTGACTGGGAAGCGTTGTAAGCGATGCCACATGGGCTCAGCATCTGTCGCCCTGGAATCTGAGCTGTTTGTGACCTGAGAACTTTTTCGTTTTCATCTTTCATTTAAACCAGCAACCTCCTGTTAGGCCGGCTGGCATTAAGATTCAAACTCAGTCCACTGCTCCAGAAGTATGAGGTGAACCTCATTTACCTGGAATTCTTTAAGTCAGGAAATATGACACTAAATGGGGTCACAAAAGTGAAATGTGCATGGAAGAAATATAGGATTATTTATGAGTGTGACATGTTTCTTTTTTCCTTTAAGGTTGCTATACAGACATAAGACCTTTGGTGGAGTATGTAGGTGAGATCTGTTTTTAAAAAACAGAAAATTGAATTTGATGTCTCCCTCACCTTGTGACCCCCTGTGTGGGTTTAGGGAAAATGCAAGAGAGGGCAGTTAAATAAAGGGACATACAGAGGTACATGAGAAACAGTTCTAGCCTTCTTGGAACTGCAAATGTAGAAAGAAAGAAAAACATATGAGCAGCCCCTCAGAATTTGAGTTATTTTTCATTGACAGGTATATGATGTCAGTATCAGTTTCATTAAGTTTTAGTTAAATAGTAACAGTGGCCTACAAATCACATTCTAACATTCAGATTTAAAAATGATAGTACAGTCACCCAGGTAAAAGGGGACTCTTGGGGGGAAAAAAAGAACTAGACAAAGAGGGAAATTTACAGCAAAATACAATATGGGCTTTTGCATGATGGGGTAGATTCCCTTCGTGATCCTGCTGGGTAGACACTGTTTTAAGGTCCTTCCTATGAGGTTGAGGCCTAGTGGAGGGAAAACACTTGCTAAGAAAAATCAGCTAGATTTGTCAGGTAAGGTCAGAACCATCTTAGTGACTAATCTTTGTGTGTGCATTTACTTCAGTATTTGATGAAAGTAGTTCAACAGTAAGCTAGAACTGTGCATTTTAGTAAGATAGTATGTCCAGTCCAATATCTGGTAGTACTGCTCTGGGAGAACCTGGTGGACATCCTGAGATGAAGTTCTTAACTTCACAGATGTTTCCCAGTGCTTCATTTAAAAAATCTTGTTTTGAGCTGGGGTTGTGGCTCAGTGGTAGAGCGCTTGCCTAGCATGTATGCAGCCCTGGGTTTGATCCTCAGCACCACATATAAATAAATAAAAATAAATATATTTTAAAAAATCTTGTTTTAATCACTGAGAAAGTATTTTCTGATCATAGATGAAAATGCATTCTGCAATTAACAAAATGTTCCTTTATACATTTCTTAATGTTATTTGTGATAGGCTACTTTTCTATTTCTACTTTCCATGCATCACTGTGTGTTGCATGAAAGAAATTACACAATTCTCAGTCAGTGTCATGATTTTAATAAAAGACTGGAGAGGAAAAAAGGAAGGTAAAATATTTAAACTGAGGTTTTAATAATGGGTAATCTTTGTTTTCAAAAGAGTTAAATAAATTATCAAAAGACGATATTTTTGTAGTTGAAGCATATATTAAATATTACTTAGACACTAGTATGTTTGTAAGTATAGCAGATATTCTTATACCTTTTCACCACATCCATAGCCTCCTAAATTAAAAAGAAAAATACTATTATTGTTGTGGGATGTGTTTGTGGCCGTCCTTGGAGGAGAAGCAGAAGCTGTAGAAGAGGGAACTTCATCATAGAGGACACGTGATTCCCTTTACAGAGAGGAGCTGATCTTTGTTATTATGAAGGAGTGAGTAATGTACCTGAGGAGCTTCCAGGAGCAGCAACCTTACTGAAAGAATGTCCAAGTGAAGGGCAGGGTTTGTTTTTGTGTTTTTTTTTTCCCCTAACAGTTCTTATTACTATATTAATTGCCTTAAAGTTTTCTTATTTTGGAGTTACATTATCTTCCCCTATAGTGATTTATAGAATAAAACTCTGGAGGCCACAAAACTACCAGAAAATGGATGGCACAACAGAATTCTGTAGATCTGGAGTTGGTGCCCAACCAGGGAATGAGACAAGTGCTAAGCTCAGAATTTGGAAAAGGGAAACCGTTTTCCTGTGACATTCATACCCTGAATTAGTGAGAGAACGGGAAGTAGAGATTAAAATCTCAGATTCCTGAGCTACGGGTACATGTTTCTATTTGGTGATAACAGAAATGAGAAATGATGTTTCAAAAAGTCTTTTCAACTCTACTGCTGAATTTTAACTGGAAATTCCCTTTTGAAAATTAGACTTTATATTAAGTGAATAATATTTTTGATTGAAATAATTATTCTTTAAAGCAAAATTTTCTATGTATATGATAAATAAATGTGATCCCAAATTCTGATCTTCTAACTTTAGTTGTTTTACAATTCTAGTTATTTATAGAGGAGTGGCTTGGGTAGCTCATGGTGAAGCATTTAAAAAATAATTAAAGTAGAAGAGAAATAGAAAGTATTGTGAATAGAATAAAGAGGGGCTATTAGTATCAATAAACTCACACTTTTAAACCCATGTGCATTGAGACAGTTGAAGGAAAGGAAAAGTCCCTGATAGATGATACAAAATACTTATGTACACAAATACTTAATTGCATTTCAAATTGACTCGGCATTCCTCCCCACTCATCAAAGAATGCTAATAATGTTATATTTTAGCCTAGTGGAAATGAAGGGTGATGTAGAACAGGTGTCTTATCTTCATTTTGGTAGTGTGGAAATAGAAATACTGAAGGTAAGTCTTGTCTATCATTTTACAAGTAATTAGTAGCGCAATTTAAACATGAAATTAACATAAATTGCACATTTAATGCTACTTTTCTCTGTTGTCACTCCAAATTCATATTATTAAAGACTCTTAGATTTCATTTTCCTATACATCTACTTTATTATCCCTTTTATTACTCACTGCTGCTCATGAACTGTCATTCCCCTAGAATGTTTATGTGCTTCCCAGGCTTCTGTAACTGACTGTTTACAGACTGCCTTTCTGCAGCCCCCTGCTCTTCTACTCTTCTGTATCTCTTCTTGTGTCTTGTAAGGATTCCTTGTTGAGGCCTCTTCTAAATTCCTGCAGAGTCCTGGGCTCATCTCTCCATTCTCATTAGCTGGCTTCTGTCTTTTACTGTCCTTGCTTTACCAATAGTGTTGCCATATGTAGGCAAGCTGCAGCCTGTTGCGGGTGTGGATTCCAGATCCTCTTTCACATGCCCAGAAGAGTATAAACCTGCTGGAGGAGCAGCGTTCAGAAACTCTGTTAGAGATTTCAGAAGAGGAAGGGAATGATTTTAATTTAGAAAGAAAAGATTGTTGAGGCTGTTTACTTCTTGAAAGGAATAGTTTGTTCAGTTCTTAAATCAGAATACACTGTGAATTTTATTGTGCATTATAATAATCATTGAACTTCCTTCTATTCATTTTATCTTTCTTAGAATATTCTGTAAATGTGATCTTGGTGAATGTGGTCATCAAATGTTAGAAATTATGAAAGAACAGAACTTCCCTCTTTGGTAATACATAGAATCTACAGACAATATTGATAATAAGCATGATTTTCCTTGGCATCTACATTTGGGAATAGCTACAACCATTAGTCATGTTATAAAAAACGTTAACAAAAGACATTTATGCAATTAGATTTTAATTACACATACATGACATATTAATTATGGGTTGTTTGTATCTTATCTGTTTTGTCCTAGACAGAGTCATAAAGAGTTTGCCATGTGTCTGCATGTTAAGAAAACCCCAGAAAAACAAAAAAACTTTTTGGGAGGTATATGTAGAATTAATAGTACCTCTCTTCTCCCCAATTAGTGTGAAAGATAGTAAGTAGGGTAATTATATTACAATACTAGTATTTTAAGCTAGCATTCTTACTCTTTTAGTAGTAATTTAATAGATCCACATTCAAATTAAAAAGTTGTCTTTACATCTTTCCATTTGAAATACTTATTGCATATCTCTGTATCTACTTATATACCATAGAGTTATAAATTGTGTTTCTTGATTAAGTCTGGTGTTTGCATATATTTTCATGTACAACAAACAGCTCCTAAGCAACAGGCATTTAATGCATGCAGAAATTATACCACAACAAAGTTGAATCAGCATTTCATAACTCTTAAAAGGAAATTTATAAAGGAAATGGGCTCAGCAGGCTTGTGGGCCTATAATATTTTTATTGATGGAATATGCACGCAGTATACTGGCTTTACTGTTGCTGTCAAATGGCTATTGCAAGGGAAAATGAGGATATTTGTTAGCAATTCCTGAAGTAGGAGGTAACAGTGTTTGTTGTACAAATTTTGGTGCAAAATGTAATAATCTACAGATTATGTCATTAATCCAGTATTGATTACTCATTTGAGGAATAGCTGACTAGAAATTGACTATTGTTTACAGAGTACTCTTTTCAATTAGAGTATCGAAAGGATTACTGCATCTCTAAAGTTAGAGCCAGAAAATTGCATCAAAGACAAGAAATTCAAGAAATGCATAATAAAAATCACTAAGTAGTTTAAAAATATTTCATGCCAATGTGCACTCAACACCCAATTTACAAGTGGTAAAGACCAAGATGCTGGGCTGCAAGAAAGCACAGCTTACTTTCCTAGGCAGTTCTAACTGTAAACTTTTGTTCTTGAATCTGTACTGTTTGAATATATCTGTTTGGATGGCACAACAGAATTCTGTGTGAAATATTAAAATCTATCTTTTTCTACCCTAGGGAAGCTAGTGTTATTGAGGTTATCCTATTATCTAGGTGCTATGTTAGTGTCCTAAGATTTTTATCATTAATTTTTTTTTAATCTTACTTAGATAAAGCTATTTTAAACAGCCTATAAGCATTGGATTTCCAGAATTCCACAGATTCTGGGGAAAACCTTTTCTTATGGCCTTTGCAGTTTAATGACATAACTCTGGGAGGTATGAATGGGACTAGGTTCTCCAGCCCCATGGACAGGCAGATAAAGACCAGCTGGATTTTTGAAACACCTGCAGTGTTTTCACTTCTCTCAAGGGGGGATTGTCCTGGCAGGAAGGAAAAAGTAGAGTGAAAGAGAATGTTGAACAGCTGTTTTCTGTCTTCCCTGAAGAAAAAGAAGGGGGAAATTGACTTATAGTAAGCATCGAGAGGGATTTATACTAAATACAAGGAAGTTTTTCTGAATGTTTTTATCCTTGAAGATGGATTTCTGAAGGAGGCCTTTGAGTTCTCCGGAAGAGTTTAAATGAGGTTGTCTTGAAATGTTAGACTTTGTCTTCTGAGACTTGACTTCAACTCATCTAAACTTGAAAATGTAAAAATTAAAAATGATTTGATTATGTGAATGTAGAAGGCATTGTCAGTTTTTCTGTTTTAAATTAAAGTTGATTTTGCAGTTTCTACTTATCATTTTTATTAGAACAAAGTATTTACTAACTTATCAATCATTTAAGATTCCTTCAGCCTTCATTTCATGAACATTACAAAACTCAAACAAATGCTGAATTTGTTTTCTCCCTTAAAGACACCTTTTCCCCCTACATATTTGTACAAAAGAGGACATATTTAATTGACAGATTAGTTTGATATGCATGTACGTTGTGTAATGACTACCACAAATTAATTATTACCCATACTGTACTTTAGATCCCCATCCCCATTTCTCTCTTATTCTAGAAAAATCTTTAAAAAACAATGTTGGCACCAAACTATGGTGTTCTGTTTGGACTTTCATTTGTCTTTTACCTTTCTCTGCTTCATTTCTGTGGTAGACCCAGACTGGTTTCATAGGGGAGGAATTTCCATGCATGGTCACAGGAACAGGGGTCTTCATTAGTCATGTGGTCAAAACATGGTGGTTGTCCATGTCAGAAAAAATCTGGGAAACTTCTCTCACCAAGCTTCTTATAGCAGTGTTATGGCTAAAACCAGTAATGATATTTAAAAAAAAAAACAGAATGTAAACTTTGTTTCATTGTATTTAAAAGATAGAATCTCCAAGAGAATTGATCCCATGGTTTAGGGAGTGGTTCTGTTTGTTTGTTTTTGTTTTCTTCTCAATATTAAAATCAGGCAGTATTGTACTTAAGATGCAATTATATTGAAAGCAGGTTCATTTTGGTGCAGCAGAAAGTGTTGAAAATTCATACTCAGGTCATACTGAGTCTGGGGGCTTGGTGGATGCCAAAAATGGAGCTTAGCAAAGTCAGTGTCTTAGGCAGTTGGCATGAAGTGTTTTATCTTACTTAGTCAGTAGTTTTAAAGCTATTTTAAACAAAAAAAATATATTGTTCTATTTTTTATGTTTTTGCAGTCCTGGGGATTGAACCTAGGACCTTACACATGCTAGACAAGTACCCTACCTGTGAGGTACATCCCCAGCCTCTAAAGCAACTTGATGTACTTTCCACATTTGCCCTTCTCAAAAGAAGCTAATTCTCAGAAGCACTGAAAACTTGCAAAGTTCTCTTAGGGTAAAGTATCTTTTAATTGGCCACTTTACTTTCTAGATTATTTCTTCTTTTCTTCCTCTTCTACCTTTACCTGAAGTCTTCTACAGTTAGATCCTGTTGATTCCAATGAAAATTCAGGAGGAACAGAGAACAAATAAGAATTGATGTTTTGCTTTTATACATTATTGCAGTTTATCTTTCTTAAGCATTAGTGTGAAATATTAAAATCCATCTTTTTCTACCCTAAGGAAGCTAGTGTTATTGAGGTCATTCTATTATCTAGGTGCTATGTTAGTGTCCTAAGATTTTTATCATTATTATTTTTTTGACTTAAAGTGACTTACATAGAATTATTCTTTATAAAAATTAACAAATGATAGTTAACTGCTATGGGAACTTTTAAAGTACAGTTTCACCTCAACTTGCTAAATTTCATCTTGCAAATTTGATATTATTGGGCCACTTCCATTATCTCTTTCTTGGGCAAGGTATGTATGGCAGTATTTATACTACTAAATTGCCCCCAAATGATAAACCCTGTGAAGTTAGTTGTGAGCTAGCAGTGTTAGGGTGGTTATATTACAGACCCTTTTTGTGTGTGCTTACACTTTTTTTCTTATTGTTGAAGCCACTGACTTTTGGCTCAGAGATTGCAAGTTTTAAAAAGATAAATCCGTTTCTTCAAGTGAATGAATGCTTTGATGTATAACTTTTTCCAATGTACTTTTGAACTTGGAGAGTCAGATGAAAGAACATTATACTTCAACGATAGGAATACTGAAAGGATTTAGTCATTCAGCAAGTATTTGCTAGGTACTTTTTTGTTTGAGGGGAAGTCTGGGTGGCAGGAACTGAGGAGGTATACAAAATAAATGTGTCATGATTTTCAACCTTGAGCTATAAAATCTTGTTGGAAAAGAATAACTGAGTATGAAACTTTATGAGAACAATTAACTGCTGAATGGAGACAAAAGCATGCAGTGATATTGCAGGAAGGAAGAGATCTGAGAGGCTTACAAGGGCAGAAGACTCAACTATGGAGGGGGGTGAATTGGGCCTCAAAGGATTTTATGCAAAAAAAAAATGATAGGGAGAAAGCATTGCAAGCAGAGAAGCAAGGGAGAGAAGGCACAGGAAGAGGAGGAACAGAAACGAATTGGCTGTCAGATCCAGGGAGACTTCTTGGAAAAATTTTGAGAATTCACTCATTCTTTTTATGACATTTCCTTTTTTTTTCATCCCTTCTTAATATATTGTTGTTTCCCACATGTGTTTTGAAGGACTGTATTGCATGTAATCAATGGTGCTTGACACTTGATGACTTAGACAAAGATGTCTAAGACTTTGACTTTAAACCTGAGGAGGTGACATCTACCTCAAATTCCTTTTGGAACCAGAAAGGACTGAACTAATAAATGCAAAAAATGAAGATAACCATATACCTTCCAATAACTCAGTATGCATATAACTAGTAGTAAATATATAGTAGAGATAGTTTATGTTTTACATATTTTTACTGACCCCCTTTTAAGACCCAATTAGATGCTACCTCCTTAGTACACCTTCCTCATTCAACCCAGCCAGAAGTATTAACTCTTCTACAAATTTCTGAAGCACTTGGTCATTCTCATGCAAAATGACTTCCTTTTATTTTAGTGGTTTGCATAAATATTTTATTTTTCATCTTGTAAGATGATATAAGCATTTTCATCACTGGACTGTCTCTGAATTCTCAAAAGAATCTTGAGCAATACATAAATAGGCTTCCAGGGGAGATGATTATTCATGGATTTGCAGGGAAGGCTTTGTTAAAGAAAGGTGTATTCTTTGAATGAGAAAAGTGCCAGGTGGGGTGTGAAGCTGATAGAGAGATGAAATCCCATGTAAGAGGTGACCTCTGTAGAAAAATGGGAGTTCTGCTTAAGCAATAAGTGAGTCTGAAAAGTACGTTGGTGTATTGAAGAAATTACTGTAAGATTGGACAGATAGGTCAGAGTTACATTGTAGAAGCTAATGAATTTTAGAGGGAATTGTTCATTCTGCTGTGGGAAACCAGCTTTTGGGTAGGGAAATGACTTGGTGGTGAGTAATTTTGGAGGAACTTTATGGTTTACAAAAACGATTGTTTCATAGGAAGTATTGGTCAGAATGCCTGGATTTATATATTTTCTCCTCACTTTGTATGTGACCTTTGGTAACTTACTTAATTTTTCTATGCCTTAATTTTTTCTGCTCTGAAAAGGGGATATCTATCATATCTATATTATAGGACCAAGGAGAGGATTAAATGAGCTAATCTGTGTTCAGATAAGTATATATCCTGGCATGTGATATACACTATATATATTTATTGTTTATTGGTATAATTATGATAAGAATTACAGTGTCTACTTTAGAAAGAAGAAAATTATAGAAGTAGAACTCTGTGTTAAATTTACTAGAACTAACAAAACAAAGTACCACAAACTGTGGCTTAAACAACAGAAATTTATTGTTTCACAATGCTTGAGGCTGGAAGTCTAAAATTAAGGCATTGACAGACTGGTTCCTTCTGAGGCTATAAGGGAAAATCTGTTTCATGTCTTTCTGCCAGATTGTGTGTATATATCTGTATCTCTCTCTCTCTCTCTCTCTCTCTCTCTCTCTCTCTCTCTCTGTGTGTGTTTGTGTGTGTGTGTGTGTGTGTGTGTGTGTGAGAGAGAGAGAGAGAGAGAGAGAGAGAGAGAGAGAGAGAGAGAAGATCGAACCCTGGGTCTTGCATGTGGTAAGCAAGCACCCTGCCACTGAGCTCTTTTCCATTTCCCATGAGTCTGGTGGTTTTTGGCAGTCATTAGCAACCTTAGCTGATAGATGCTTCACCCCTTGTCTGCTTTCATCTTCACATATCATTCTGTGTATACTTGGGTCTGTCTACAAATTGTCCCTTTTTATACTGACACAGTCAGGCTAGATTAGGGCCAACCCTATACCAGTAAGACCTGATGTTAACCAACAACATCTGCAATCACCCTATTTTCAAATAAAGTCACATTTGCAAGTATTAAGGATTAGAACTTCAACATATGAATTTCAGAGAGACAAAATTTAACCTATAGTAGATTCCATGTCAGATCTTTTAAGTCTACAGTACTATGGTCATGGTGTGCCAAAAGGATTATAGAAAAGAGGAGGAGTCTGTAGGTTTATTTGATAATAAATACATATCTATTTATTTATTATCGTCCTGATTCTTCTCTTTCTTGTTTGCCTGGCCCTGCACCATTCCCTGGATAGCTACTATAATGGGTATGCCACAGAGGCCTTGGAATATCACTGTGCTCCCCATCATTTCCTAAAAGGATCTTCTACCTTCCTTTTAGCATGGCACTCTCTGTCACTTTTTAAAAATTGGGGTTGGAGATAAAATTATGAAGATAAGTTTAGAGATGCTGTGCTTGTATTGGATATATTCAGTCTTCTCTCTAAATTTGGATGAGACATCACTGTCCCAATGTACAGGTGATAAACGAAGAACTGAATGCTTTTGGAAAGAGGCAAAATAGTAAGGGTTTTATTATGATTCAATTGAAGATGAATAATCAGGTATGTGTGTGAAGCTGTGTGGTTAGACAGAAATTGGTACCTCTCTGGCTTCTGGTAAGGATTGAGGTAAATGAACAAATATGATTGTGATTCCTTTAGTCACTGAGGAAGTTGGAAATATCCCCAAAGCAATAGAAATAACTTGTGAAGATTAAAAAGAATATATAGACAAATGGTGATAAGGTGATTTCAAGTCATGAAAGTGCCAGTTGAGTCATACCTAGAGGGTCACTCAGAGAACTAAGATGTCCCTAGGGATTGAAAAGGCTGGCCCTGCCTCATTTGTGGTTTGGGAGAATGTGAGTTTGTCTTCTATGGGAGACCAACAGGGAATAAGGTGGCATTGAGTCAACTATTGCATCAATCTTTAATTAGAAAGGATCCTAGGTGGTATCTGTCCCCTTCCACCCACCTCACTGACTCAGGATTCATCAGACACATATATTTGGGAAAAGACATGAGAGGAAGTTTTGAAAAATTAGTACAAAAGGGAGTTTTCTTTAGCATGAGCAAAAAGGAATTCAACAGCTTTGATCAAAAGAAGTAGTTAGAGGGAATCTAGCCATGGATAGAGATAGAGTCCAATGGGTAGGATAAATATGAAAGTTTGGGTGGAGAAATAGACTAGTGATACAATAAGGAGATGCAAAGAATGGGGCTAACGTCAGAGTATGATGCTGAGGACAGAATGAAATACAGACAGCTCATTCATCAAGGTGAGAAAGCATGCACCAAATTAAACATTCATGACCTTGGACATGCACACAGACATAAACATTAAGTATCTGGCTATGTTTTAGGCTCTGAGTCAGACTATTTCTTTCATTTTTTAGAAAAAAATCAGAATTCCTTTTATGTTTTAAATGCCAGTCTTAACATTGGGAACCTTGCTCATATTATCCCTAATCTCCTTACACTTTGGCATATGAGTATTTTTATTGCCATTTGATAGATGCAAAGCTGAATCGGGATAGTTATTCAGGAGCATGACTTTTTGTCCTATGGATGCAACTCATCAATTCAGAAATTATTCTCTTATTCCACATAGGGTAGTAGTCTACTAAAACATTTCTTTTCTTTAAGACTGGTATTCCTATAATAGAACTGTAAATGTCATAGCAAAAAAAAAAAAAGTAGGTGAAGAAGAAATAACAGCATCCTCATTATTTGAATTGTCCAGTTGAAAAAGTTTTAAGTGCAGAAAGTCTTTTTTAAACTCACAAATACTAACACCAATAAAACCTGTATACCAAACCATTAAATAATAATAATTATCCTTAGAAATATGTTTAAAAGTAGGAACATGAAGGGAATTACTTTAAGTTTCAAATTTTAATTTAAATAGAATTTTTAGCCCCAAAATAGTCATCCGGCAGAAAGGGAGGCCTGCTGGTCTTGAGGAAGAGTGATGGGCTGTCTAATCATGTAAGATGGGGTGAATGTTTTGAGATGACATTTAATAAAAAGACCCTGAGAAGACTCATGAGAACTATCAGTGGAATGTCAGGAAGCAACAAGGGACATTCAGAAGGTGACCTGCGATAATAAGTGCACAAGGCAGGTTACTGATGGCATAGTGAAACTTGGTTGAGCAAATCACCTGTCAGTCTGGAGTGGACTTTTAGTGAAAGCCTGTGCCTCAGGCTTTCAGTAAACTATAATAATTACCCTGAGTAACCCTGAAGATTTAAGTATTATACTTAAGTATATAAACTCCAAAGGGTTTGTATTGGTGTAAAAAGATTTTTATGTAATTATATTCATATTGCTGTATAACCATATGTACCATTATCTCAGAGTATTTAAATGTTTACACATTAGTTAAAAATATTCATTTAATAAGTGTTTTCTGAGTGTTCAGTCAATAAGTATTCTTGGATGGAGAAATAGACAAGAGAGACCATCAGGAGATGCAAGAATGGGGCGAATGTCAGGGTTTAATGCTGAGGACAGAATGAAATACGGACAGCTCATTCATCAAGATGAGTGCTAGGCACTCTCTTCCTGTTCAGCCACGGTGATCTCCTTGCTATTTTTATGACAAGAGGTGTGGCCTCCTTAGTATTTGTTCCTTCCACCTAGAATGCTTACCCCACAAGTCTGTATGGCTTGCACCCTCATCCACATTAAATATATGCTCAACTGTCACTTTCAATGACAGCAGTGATCATTTTATTTAAATTATATCCTTAGTCTGACCAACTATTGCTCTTCCCCAACTCTCTTCTGGGTTATATTTTTCTTCCCAGCACTTATGACCTACTAATCTACTATATAATTTATTTATATCTTTGGTTGCCTGGATTCTCCTTCTAGAATATAACCTCTGGGAATGGGGTGGGTGGGGAAAAGAAAGAGCAGAGACAGAGAGTGAGAGAGTGAGTGAGAGAGAGAGAAAGAGAGGGGGGGAGTGGGGAATGTGAAGGCAAAAGACAGAGAGGCATGGCCAGACCACGCAGAGCCTAGAGAGCTTTTGTCCAGACTTTGGTGTTTAGTCTTTATGACACAGGAATTCTTTGGAGGGTTTTAAACAGAGCAGCGTATAATCTGAATTATAATGGAATGGGATCTTATAGAAAAGAGGAGGCTATGCTGAGAACCTCCATACAGAGGTAAGAGTGAGGGCAGGGGCACTGGTTTGGAGGCTGTTGCAAGCAAGACGTGGTGTGGCTTAAACCATTACAGTGGTGGTGAAAATGGATGCATTTGCGAGAAGAGCCAACAAAATATGCTGATGGTTGGGATATGGAAAGAAAGGTAGGAAGGGAGAATAGAGGAATGGAATTTGTGCGTGAATTCCTGGCAGGATTTGTTGCCAGTAACGAGATGGGGAAGTCTGAGAAAGCAGTACTTATGTCTTTGGGTTGGTTCCATGTATGTATCATAGTTTTAAAAACCAAATCTGTGGTATTCTGAATTTGATTATGATTCATAGTAAGACATTTTGAAAGTACCCAGGGATTTTGAAGCTAAAGAACTATGATCTGTGAGATTAAAAAAAAAAAAAAAAACCAACCTACATGTATAAAAGTGTTTTAAGTATGTGAAAGGCAGCAAGAAAAAAAAAAAGAGGTAAATTTTGTCATTGATGAGCATTTGAAGATTTGAATACTGAAAAAGAATGGAGGAATGCTTGAATATGTAAGTAAGGACTAAAAAATAGATTCATATATAATGATAAGAGCATTTCTCCACATATACTTACCCAGCAAACTGAATTTACATTTTAGTCAAATGAACTGAAGGATATAATGCCAATTAATTACTTTCCTGTGCATTCCCTAAGTCTTTTGCTTAACATCTACATATTTCATTTTTAGACAATTTCTAACGCTTTTTAAAAAAAGTATAAGACTAGTATATTCTGGGGATGTGGTCGTAGCTCAGTGGAAGAGCACTTACCTAGCATGTGTGAGGCACTGGGTTTGAACCTCAATACCACATGAAGAAAAAAATAATAATAACAAATAAAATAAAGGTATTGTGTTCATCTATAACTTAAAAAAAAGACTAGTATATTCTGCTGTTGTTTTTCTGCGTATAAAATTCAGAGAAAAATAGTAAAAGTTGAGTAAGGAAAAAATTTGATGAAAACTACTATCATATTTTCCTTTTTAATAGGTTATAAAGCATTATGGCAAGACTTATAATTTTAGCAGGACTTTAAATAATTCCATTAAAAGGAAGAGAAAGGGAATGTGGGGTGAGGGATCCTCAAGACTATCATTCAGCTTGGTGATTCACTAGAATAATTCACAAAATTTGCTATAATCATAGTTATGGTGTAATAGGGCCAGGACGCAAGTTAAGATCAGTAAAGGGAAAAGGTAAAGTCCAGGAAAACCAGACACAAGCTTCCAGGTGTCCTCTCCTAGTGGAGTCACACAGCTTGTGATGAGATTCTTGCCAGCCTAGAAAGCTCACCTGAACCTTGATGTCCATATCTCTTGCTGGAATTCAGTCGTGTGGGCATGAAACACCTGTGTGATTGACTTCAGCTACTCAGAATATATTCCTGCTAGAGCAAAGATTCACCAAAAATGTTGCTAGCATAAATGTCTGATCAAAGTCGTACCACTTGACCCAAAGCCTCAGGCATAAAGAAAAAAAATCTCTTTGACAGGCAGAATATTCCAGGGCTCAGTGCTCCTCTGCCAGGAGCTGGCCCAGGGCCAATCCTAAAGACAAGCTTCTTTTGGGAAAGTGTAGCTTTTGAGCCTCTTGGGCCTGCTGAGTTAACCCTTTCCTACATAGCAGGATAGGCACTGAACATGGAATTTGTGCTTTTTAGACATGTTATTGTTACAGGATTACTATAGAATAAACTGATAAATCCTGATTCTGGAAGACATGATAAAAGGCCATACCCCAAATATGCATCATTTCAAAAAGGGTCTAGCTAAATTCATAAATGATCAAGTAAGAGTAGATTATATAAGGGGTTAGACATATTTTGTGGTATTTCTACTGAAAAATCTATAATAGATATTATGACTCATCCACAGGACTTTGCAAATACTAAGCTAGAAGAAACAGAAAAACTGACTTGAAAGTATATGTGGTATTGACCCGATTCAAAAGCAGGGGGATGGGGTTGTGGCTCAGTGGTTGAGCGCTCGCCTAGCACACGTGAAGCCCTGGGTTCGATCCTCAGCACCACATAATAAATAAATAAATAGAAAACAAAGATATTATGTTCAACTACAACTAAAAAATAAATATGTTAAAAAAAGAAGCCAAAGGAGAAAAGATAGCCCAGAAGTTGATGTTGAATTCTAGAACACAGTCTCAGGAGTCTGTCTTTAAAATGCAGAGTAATATTGCTTTTGAGGGAAAAATGAAAACATTCTGGTAAGAAAATTAGATGCAGAAGAAACAAGACAGAGAAGGTGATTTCCAAATAATCAGTTTGAGAAAATATAGTGAAGAAATCAGTTTTGAATAGAAGGTGAACTGAGTTTTAGATGTAAGATGAGCACTGTGGGCAATAAGTTATCAGGAATCAGGTGGGAGTGACCATGAGAGGTGCACAGTCAGGATCCTTCCATGTGAAATGCTGCAGCTGCACATTTGTGGGAAGTCCCAGGACGTAGGTACTGGAGGAGACTCATGGAAAGACAGCAAGTGAGGTATAGTGGTGAAAATTTTGACTCTGAAATCAGATCTGGAGTCAAAAACAAACTTGACCACACATAGAGTGTCACTGGCTAAATTATGTAACCATTCTAAATGTCACTTTCCTCATCCGCTGAAGACGAAACAGATGTCAGAATTAAACCTGGTAACGAAATAAGCATGCTTTGCACAATACAACCAATGGCTATCTTAGAAAGAAGCATAAGAATGATTTTCCAGAGAATTATTAGGAGATTATGGTATCCCTGAAATTGAAAGTCTTCAACGTGTTGAAGAAGAGGAAATACACTTTAGGATATCATAGGTAGTCAGCATTTGGGAGAGTGAGTGCCAAGAAAGGGTCACTGGGTTTCTCTAAGGTGTTTTGGAAAGAGTTCTTGGCTTGAGTAGCTTTAATTAGTGCATCAATCAAGATTTCCAGAGAAAGAACCAATAAGAGATCTCTTTCCCTGTCTATCTATTTATATCTGTATCTATATCTACCTATCTAATCTATCTAGAAAGAATGTTATCATGGGTATTGACTTATGCAATTATGAGGCTCAGAGATCCCAACATTAGCTGCCATCTGCCAGCTGGAGACTCAGGAAAGCTGGCAGTGTAGTACCACCCTGAGTCCTAAGACCTGAGACCAGGAAAGCTGATGGTGTAAGTCCCAGTGGGAGAATAGGAGACCAATGTCCCAGCTCAAGCCCTCAGGCAGGGTGTTGGGGGATATTCTGCCTTTTTGTTGTATTCAGGTCCCCAAAGGATTGGAAAAGTCCTAGGGACATTGGGGAGAGTAGTCTACTTTATTCAGTTTACTGATTGAAATGCTAATCCCTTCTAGAAGCCTCTTTACCTACATTTCCAGAAACAACATTTGACTACATATCCTGCACCTCATGACCCAGACAAGTCCACACATAAAATGAACTATCACATAACTAGTAAGAAATAAAGTCATTTACCTCGAACTCAAAGGGGAAAAGTTAGTGATACAGAATGAAAGAGAGTATTGTACACAAACTGAAGGAGTTACATCAGCTGAAAATGAATGTCTCTTGTCATTTTCAGGAAGTGGATGTTTTTCCATTAAGCACCAAATTTTCAAAAGTTACATTTAAATCCCAAAGAAACTTTTACATTTCAAAAGGACTGATGTTTCTACATTTAGGATGTTTCCCTAACTGTGTAAGCACATATATATCAGTATATTGTGTATCAGTGAGCTTTATCTACAAACTTTGGTTGGTGAAGAAATTGTATTCAATTTAAAGACTTCCTTTTCCCCCAGATGTATTCAGTCACTTAGAATCCTTAGCCTGAAAGTTATTAATGTGCAGTTGAGCAGGAAGGAGAAACTTCTTGTCATCAAATACTTTATATTTATCAAAATATTTGGTATTTTTAGACTCTGGAAGAGACTGCAAGGTAGTCCATCAACAATGCATTGTACCTATTTGGGGAATGAAGGTCTCTGGGTGAGTTTTGTGGGTACTTCCTTGGGAGTCATGGTGCCCTCTCGCCCTGTTGGCCTGACCTTGCCTTTCTCATTGATAAGATGATGATGACTGCTACTGTTTCTTGAACTCTTTCTAAATCCTGGCACCCTTTTAATGCTTTAAATATATCAGCTAATTTAAGCCTCACGAAACCCTGCAAAGAAGGGTTTTATCCATTTTACAGAGGGAGGAAAACAGGAACATAGCTGAAGATGCAGTGGTGCTAGAGTTCAAACCCAGGAAGTCTGGTTCCAGCTTACGCCTTCAGCCACTAATCATGTTCTGAGGTGAATCATAACTAGCATTTTTTTTAATTTTTATTTTATATTAGTTGCTCGAGACAATACAATGATCTTGACATATCATACATTTGATTCAAATGGGGTATGAATTCATAACTAGAATTTTTTGATCATCATAAAGTGATACATGTTTTATAGGTGTTATTTAATATTCCAACCAGTCTATAAGAGAAATATCTAATTTTTATTTAATTTTAAATGAAGAAAGAGGTTTAGACAGTTTGTCCAGCTCTTTTCTTCATGAATCTGTATCAGGAATAAAGTTTTACTTCAGTTTCCATGAGTATTTCATCGTGTAGTTTAATTGGTATTTAAAATTCTGTAAGGTTGAGATTTAGCTTTTGACTTCAATTATACTTATTCTTTTCTTCCCCCCCCCCCCCCGGGCTTTTTAGCCAGTAAAGCCACAAAAGTGCATTTTCATAGTTAAATCTATTGCTGAGAAAGCCATAGCTGGCCCTTGGGACTCTTTCAAGAAAAACTTTGGTTACTTTCCATTGGAGAAATTTTGAAAAAGAAAAAAAAAAAAAGATTGTGAATTTCCTCCTGAGACCAGGAACAATAGGTTAAGTACATTGCTTTGGATGGAGGGAAATGCTTATTCATCTTTATTGTCAGACAGTAGTACAAGCACTGCAGTTTTACAAAAATCTCAGAAACACAATTTTTTCTATATTTATCGTATAGTTATTTAGGATAATTTAGGATAATTTCCTTGTTCATATCCTCAATTCCTAGCATAGTTTCATGTTCCCTTTGAGGGAATAGTGCACTGAAAGACATGACATGCATCAATTACTATCTTTTAAAGATTCAGGTAAAGAAGTAGCAGATGATGTTCGGTTGATAAAGTGCTACATACAATAGAATCTACTTATAGCTTCTCAGAAAGTATAATCCTTTCACTTTCCCTTTTAGCCTCTTTATAAGCAAAATTAAGTGCCCTGCCAGTCTCATCAGAGACTTCATACCTCCCACCTCTGCCCTCCTTTCTCTTTGCCGCCATGAAAATGATAATGATTTTACTTTCTTTCTGCATTTTAAATGCTAACCCCTCTTTCAAAAGCTGGATCTTAATGGTTCTTAGCTTTGTAGTCATGTGTACCAGGCAAACCTCTACTACTAAATTATGCATTCAGTTTGATAGCCACTGAAGTACTCACTCAAGTGGTCTCTGGCAAACAGGGATGGAGCTTTCAAATTGACAGCAGAAAATCTTTGTGGCCATTTCAAACATAATTTAGAAGTGTTATTCTTCCCATATAAGGAAGTTGTAAAATTACCGTTGTTGGCATAGGAAAGTAAGTGGGCTTCATGTTATGTTATGAGAAAATGTATCTCTGTGAAAACCTTCCAGGGGGCAATTATAGATATGTTCTTTGCACCGAGCTGCACTTAACTTAAAACCTAACCAAATGTTTCTCTGATGTTGTGTGTGAAGGTGGTGAGCACCATTATTACTCACAGTGTGGTTTTGCTGTGTGGGCTCAGAGTTATAATTACTCCTTCAGTAGTGTGTGTGAATTCTAGAGAGTTCCATATGCTATCATTTCATATTGTGGATTTTTGTTTAGAAATGACTTTTGGGAGGCATTTTTCATTTCACCCTTAAGTAAGGAAACAATAATCCCTCAGTAAAAGGAAGTTTCACTTTGATTAAGAGCTCTTGGTTTTTAAATTTTTCTTTTTTTTGTCTGAATCCACAGGCTTTACCCATCAGGGAATATAGTTTTAGGGAATGACTGCATGGTATTCAAACCATATGTTTTCTTAGGATTTGACATATTTAAAGGTAAGATTAGATTTATTTCACTACAAAAATTTGTCAGAAATATAGAAGGTTTGATATATGATAGAAGTATCATATTTTGATACTGAGGAAAAAGTTTTCTTTTCCAAAAAATTATTTTAATCATGCATCTAATAAAATTGAAATAGGAAAGTGAGAGAACTTAAAAAAATATGTATATTCCATTAATTAAAATATATGGAAATGGTGTCAAGTAGAACATGTAAGGGAGCAAGGTGTTTCCCAAGCATATGGAAACAGATTTTTCTGAGGGTTAAAGGTAGTGATTTTGACCAGTCAAGTTGACCCAGGTCCAAGGTCCTTCCTGTTATCTTTGTCCTGATTTATTCCTCTTCACCAGGAAAGCATATGATAATTTTACTTCCTTTGTCAATTTCCTATGAAGCCAGAAATATTTCTCAATCTGCTTGATAGTTATATTTATCGTAAACAGATATGCTGACATTGGAGTTACAATGTTAGCATTCTAGAATGTTAGAATGTCAGTGTGTGTGTGTGTGTGTGTGTGTGTGTGTGTGTGTATGGGAGAGAGTTGATTAGCATTAGATAGCAAGTCACCTCCCAGAATAATCAGCTGAGATACTGATGACATAGACAGCCAAGACTAGATGATTCTAGACTGAGGTTATCCCATCACCTCTGGCAGTGACAGCAGATGTCCCCTGAGTATTCATGAATCCTTTCTATTGTAAAATATGTTACTGGGAAACAGCTTTACAGCCAGAGATTGTGTTTCCAAGCTACTATGGTATCACTGAGACTTTCTTTTAAAAGAATATAGTAAGAAGCAGTTCCTCTTGTGCATCAGGAATCACTGGTCTTCAGAAGCATTCAAACTCAGTTCATAG
This sequence comes from Marmota flaviventris, assembly GCF_047511675.1. Classification (NCBI taxonomy): domain Eukaryota; kingdom Metazoa; phylum Chordata; class Mammalia; order Rodentia; family Sciuridae; genus Marmota; species Marmota flaviventris. Next base: position 47,797,063 of record NC_092503.1, on the reverse strand, counting down.
CTTTTTTAATCTGTTATTCATTTAGTTGGGGCCATCTCCTCACACCAGCACTTGAAAAATTTTAAGGATCATATGCTTTCCTTTCTAGTGAGTGATGAGCTTACTATGAATGATGAGTTGAAGAGTTGGGATCACTGTGTTCCAATTTCAGCTAAGTTTCTAACAAGCAGCATGACCTCACCCTAGTCAGTTAACAACTCTGGTTCTCAATATTTGCCTATAAAGTCAGAAGATTTAGTGTCTTTCAAATAAAATGCTTTTGGGGTAAGTTAGTATGAACTTACATGTCTGGAACTTCTCTTCTACTGAAAAATAAATATTTATTGCACCCTTATTCCATGTTGAGTTTTAGGCTGAGTGTATCACAGGCGTTCAGTCACCCCATGAAGAAGGTACCATTTTATGGATGAGACAATGGAGGCTTTGAGAGTGGAAGTCAGTTGATCAAGCTAGCAGAGAGCTGAGCTGCGATTTATCCTTAGGTCTGCCCAACTCCTCACTCCATACCATTAATCATTATGCTGTGCTCCTTAGATTTGGCACATACAAGGGTTTTTAATCCATCTTAATTTGGGATATGTTTTACTTTCTGTGGGGTGATTTTTCTCTTCCATCCTTATAATTTCTATATTTTGAAAGAACTTTTGTACTTACCATGTGTTTCATTCTATAAGCAGTCTCAGATGATTTGGAAACTAACATCTTTTTTTGAAACTTGATGTACTAGTTTAGGGTTCAGTTCTTTCCCTCTCGGCCTACTCTTTCTGTACTTTCTTTGTTTAAAGATGGCAAAAATGGAACTTCTAATGTTGTTGAAAGTTCTTAACAATTTGTTTGGTTAAAGGAAAGAAACTTGGCTTAGTATTTAGGGGATTCAGGGTCTAATTCAGCCTTTGAAGTTTATTCTATTGGAACAAACAATACTGTTTTGCCACATTTTTAGATTATTGTAAAGTAAAAGATCAAATATGTGACAAGCATTTAGAAGCAGAAACAAAAGTTTCTCTGTCTGTCAGCAATCACAATATCTGTAGTGGATTACTGCAATCAGAATTAAAGCCAAATAATTTGGAGCTTTTTGTGGCATTATGAAGATCTACTTAAGACAATTATAATTCATTTGACTTGGTTTAACTTGGACTAATGTACATACATGAAGGCATCCAGGTAGAAGGATGGTCAAATTGCTCTCTGAATTTATTGTCTTATAGTAACAGTGATTCTTAAGTGACTATCCATTGATAAGTGAAAACTTAGTCATATTTTACTAAGCTGTATAGAGTAAGATAAAAAGTGGGAAGGATAACTGTGTTATGAAAGTGTATGAAAGTGAAGGAGAAGAGGGAAGTGTGAATTTCAGGGAAATGAGGCTCAATAAGGTCATTGAGAAACAGCCTAAGGCTTGAATTCTGGATAACTATGTGTTAATAGAGTCAGCTGCTGAGTGTGGCTGGTGGTTTTACAGTATGGAAATGCCCCTTCATGAATTAGGCCAGAGGCTTAAGGGAGCTGGCAGTGCTCTGTTATTTCTGAAATAACACAGTGAACTAAAGGAGTGTGTAGCTTGAAAGATTGTCCATGGCATCTCAAAGTTCAGTCTCATTTCTCCCAGGCTCCATGTGTGGGAGAGAGGAATGGTAGGTAGAGTGGGAGGTTTGGGGTTGGTCTTTATGGTATACTTCATTGTCTTCAGCATCGATTGTTTCTCTGAACCTTTTCAGAGTCTCCCAAAGTATCTTCAGACACTATACTCAACAATTTTTGCCGTGTTCGTATACTTTCTTTTCTTATTTTTAAACTCGAATGTATTTTACTTTTTATTTGTTCTATTTAGTTATGCATGATAGTAGAATACGGAGTATAACTTCTCATTCTTCTCATTATATATGATATAGAATTAACATTGGTCATTTAATCATATATGTGCATAGGAAAGTCATGTCTGATTCATTTCGTCTGCCTGTTCCCATTCCCCCTCCCCTTCTTTCATTCCATTTTGTCTAATACAAAGTACTTCTATTCTTCCCTATGGACCCCCGCCCCCCATTGCGAATTAGCATCTGCATATCAGAGAATACATTCGAATCCATTTACCAGCAAATGCCATTATTCTGTTCTTCTTTATGACTAATATTCTGTTGTATATCTATATCACATTCTCTTTACCCATTTATCTGTTGAAGAGTACCCAGGTTGGTTCCATAAACTTGAATATATTTTAAACACAAACTTTATATTTTTGTTGTAATCTCAACTTTAATATGTTAGTTATAGTTTTTCTTAACGCACACTGAAATAAGTACATAAAATTAGCATAAAACCTGCCTATTTGGGTTCTCTTAAAATTATCTTGAGAAATGCGCTTTTCATTTAATTTTAGCTCTTCTCTTTATAGATTGGGTAGACAGAGAGCCTACAGTGAATGATCAAAGGGGAAGTTCAAAGACTGGAAATAGGGGATTTGGAGTAGAATTTTCTAGACAAATGTAAAATGATGGATGGGAACTATGTTTCCCTGTAGGTTATCAGCCTAAAGCAAATTTGGATTAGACTTACATTTAATTTTTCTTTCTTTTTTAAAACATAAAGACCAAAAAATCTACTGAGTAGTGTTTAGGCTACTTAAATTTTAGACTTTGTGTTTTCTCCCATTAATTTCTTGGCAGAAATTTTGTCTGGAAAATTTCAAACTTGCCTTGGCTTCAAGTAGAGGGGAACAGGATTTACAAGATTTCTTCTTGTTCATGTTAGTGATGAGATATACTCACTAGCTCCTAAACCCAAGAGTTTAGTTCTGAGCCAGCATCTGTGAGTTACCTTTTATATGCCAGATTCAGTACTGAGCCCCGTGATGCACAGAGGAAGCCATGGCTCCTGCCCTCTGGAAGGCCAGATATGTGAACAGCTGAAACAGTCCAGTATGATGCGGTATGTGCCAGATCCAGGAGAAACCAATTCCTTGTGTTGATCAACAAAGGCCTTAATAGCTGGGAGAGCAGGAGGGCCTGGGAGCATTGAGGCAACATACAGTTGGTGGCAGGGTCCTTCCTTTCTCCTTAGGTAATCTCCATAGGTGAGTGTTATACAGAATTTCTGTGGGTTCTGCATTGGCCCACATGATGTTCCCAGGAGCCATTAATGTTTTGAATATACAGTAACTTTCAGCCTTGCTTCTCTGACACTTTCACATGAATTTGAAACAAAAACTAGGGAGCCTTAAAAAATAGTTGGCATATTGAGATGGCATCATTTCCAAAACAATATCTGAATGAGGTTCTGTGCTTCAGGGTCAACTCTTCTTGTTTAAATATACTCAGGCCTACTCTATGTAACTGGAAGCAATGTGACTGGGATTACAGGGTGAGTTTTGTCAGGTTAGACAAGTTGTCTTTACAGTGTAAAGAACTCTTTAGAGCAGCCCTCACTATCTGAATGACTCCATGTCTGGGTAGCAGGGTGGTATGTGCAGGGTGGGAGAAACAGAATAAAGCAAATCAACCTTTGCCAGTTTAGTTTGTACAGAATCTGAGGTAGCAAAATTCTGGTCTCCACTTACCTTCTTACCCTCCCTATAACCTGAGCCCCTCTCCCCTCTCCCCCTGCATCACAGTCACAAACCAATAGTTGAGAGAACTTCAATTGCTTCAAATGCTTATAGGGGCCAATTAAAGGGGAACCTTCCAGACTCTTCTGGGTGCCTAAATACCCACTATGCTAATTGCATTGATGCCAGCTTCCAGTCTTCGACTTTTGGGGATTTTATAAATATACAGGCTTTTTTTTTTTTTCTTTTTCTAAATCACTGGCAAGATTTTTTTTTTTTTTTTTTCCTGAAAGGAGCAAGAAATAATCCCCTGAGGAGATTGAGCACTACTTCAGACCCAGCCACTTCTTTGTGTTGCCAGAGACCTTGCCCCTCCTCAGACATAACCTTAGAGGACTATTTCTTTTGGCCAGGTCTCTGACCTTGAAGGATCCACCCAGCTGCCTTGAAGCTTTGGGTGCTAGACATAATATTGGCAGAATCCAAGAGTTATTTCTGTTTTATGTGTTTTATTTAGCATGACTGTATTAACTTTTTTTTTTATTCACCAGACGTTCTGCTCTAAAATATAGAATGCTTCCCCCAAACCACTGCTGTTGAGTTTTCTTATACATATATTTATAGTCTAAAGCACATTTAAGAATATAGAGACTCTTAGAATAAGGTAGCACCCACAAGGGATGCCATATTGCCTTTCTCTTAGAGTCAGGACAGGTCGAGAATGTGGATTGACCTTCAGTGTGTGTTACGTTTTAGTTTTTTCTCTTGAATGTGATGAGGCAGTTTTTCCTTGGAAAAATAGTTTGTGTTCAGCTTGGGAGGTGGATTTTTCACCGTCGGCTTTTCCCTTTAATAATTGAAAACCACTGTTCATTATTTACATAAAACTGTCTTTTTCTGGTCTGCTTTCTATAACCTTTCCCCTCTTAAGAATTTTAAGAATTCCCTGACTTTCCTCTGGGGGATTTTATGCCTGCTTTATCCCAGATGTGGACATAGACTATGCCGAGGGTTTTTTTTTTTTTTTTTTTTTTTGTGTGTGTGTGTGTGTGCGTACATTTGAAAGATGTTCTTTTAACCAGTGTACAAATCTACCACTGAAAAGAGGGGCTTTTAAGAAAGTGAAGTAGTTGAGAAAATATGTGAACTTGGTTTAAATTTTTGATTTACTGAATGACTCCCAACATCTCGTAGGCAAAATGAAAAAATAGACCATAATTTCAGATAATAAAGGGAAAACACACATGTTATTTCAGCATTTTAATTCCTAGATTTTATTTTCTGAATGAAGGCATGTCAGTTTCTAGTCCAGGCAGCCCTGTGTCTGGTCTTCAGGATGGGTTGGCTGATGTCAGCCAGGGAATGCATGGGCTTGGCTGATGTTCATACTCTCTTTGTCCTCTCTGTCTCCACCTTCTGTTCACACAAAGAGAATCTGTAGCCACACTCATGGTATTTTGTCTGCTTACATGTGCATAGATGTCTTGTTCTTAATCTCTGGTTCAGAATGTAAAATGCTAGGAAGACAGAAATTAGAGTGAAGGAGCCTGTCTTAAGAAATACAGGATTTTCTGTTTTTTCATAATGTGTGCTCAGATTCCTAGCTGACAGTTCACCCTCAGCTTTTGGTTATTGTGGTTTATGTATTAATGTCTAAAAAATACCATAAAATCTAAACTTCTCTGCATTTGAGAAACAATGTCAAGGTTTGTTCTTTCCCTACTTGAACAATCATACTGTTTCTCTAGTAAATTTCTTCCTAATTCATATTTTTGTTGTATTTAAAAAATAAAAATTTGTAAGTTTTAATTTTAATTCTTTTCCTAGTAAGTGAGGTTCCATGTACCCCCAACCTGTGCCGTGTTCCTTTGAGTGACATATGCTCTTCTTTATTTTCTCATGTAGGATCTTTCGAAGATGGTTTGGCTGCCTTGGAGATTTGGAGATCTGATGCCACAATGAGGACTCACACACGGGGGGCCCCCAGTGTGTTTTTCATATATTTGCTTTGCCTCGCGTCAGCGTACATCACTGACGAGAACCCAGAAGTCATGATCCCCTTCACCAATGCCAACTACGACAACCACCCAATGCTGTACTTCTCTAGGGCAGAGGTGGCTGAGCTCCAGCTCAGGGCTGCAAGCTCACATGAGCATATTGCGGCCCGGCTCAGAGAGGCTGTGCACACTATGCTGTCCAGCCCCTTGGAATACCTCCCTCCCTGGGATCCCAAGGACTACAGTGCCCGCTGGAATGAAATTTATGGAAACAACTTGGGCGCCTTGGCAATGTTCTGCGTGCTGTATCCTGAGAACATTGAAGCCCGTGACATGGCCAAAGACTACATGGAGAGGATGGCAGCGCAGCCTAGTTGGTAGATTTTTGTCTTTTTCTTCCTTTTCTATTAACTGCAATTTAAAGAAATGAATCCATCAGTGAAACCTCAGAGACCAGATTTTCGTGTGTTCGTGTGTGTGTGTGTTCGTGTGTGTGTGTGTAGGAGGAGTGCTTGTTACTTGTGTTGCCTGTGGCTTATGAGCGGCCTGTTTCAAAAAACACAGTTACCACACCATGTTTCAAGTAAGAAGGAAAATGTTTAGATGCAAATTAACCAAAGAAAAAAATAATTTGCTAACTTGGGCATACAGTGTCGGGTTGATTGTTGAGAATTCTTTCTCCTTTGTGCAATCTGCATGTACAGTCATGTATCACTTAACAACAGGGATGTGTTCTGAGAAATGCACCATTAAGTGGTTTTGGCATTGTACAGACATCAAAAGGTATACTTACACATACCTACATAATATAGCCTATTGCACACCTGAGCTATTTAGTATATGTGTTTAGTGTATATGTGTGGTGTATACAAATACATACATACATATACTCCAATCCCTTGGAGAACTTCCCTCCCTGGAACTCCAAGGACTTTAGTGCCTACTGGAATGAAGTTTATAGAAACATTTGGGGGCCTTGTACACATACACATGCCATATATGTGTGTGTGTGTGTGTGTATAATGCAATTATATATTTATATGTACATACACACATTATATATATATATATGTGTATGTGATCATATATATAGAATGTGTGTATGTATATATAAATATATAACTGCATTTTATATACATATGTATATGTATATGAACATTAGTAGGGTTTTTTTTTTGTTTCTATTTCGGTATTAGGTTTTGATTGATCTCTCCCTGTGATTTAAACTTTTGGCTAGCAAGAAATTTCAGCCAATTAGAACTTATATGCATTTTATGCCAATAAAGAGCTACAAGTCAGTATGATGGATTACTAACAATTTAAAATAATATTCTATCCAGTAAACAACCAGACTATTCAAACCTTTCGGAAAATCAGTGTTATAGTGTAATTGTGTGAAGAATTCTATGTAATAGTTCACTTTTAGAGGTTTACAATTCAAGAACAAGCTTCGAATATCTTTTGATTAGCTTGAATTCATTTTATTTGTTTATAATTAATGCTTCCATCTGCTTCCAGAAAGATACAGGCTGAATTGACTAAACTAGGCATTCTGTAGTTATTTTTAGTGATACTGAGTTTTAATATTCATTCATGGTTCAGTTGCACTAAAAAGATTTATATGATATAAGAAATATCCTTTGAAAATTACATAAGATGCCACTTGTAATAGGGATGACAAGGGTGCATTTTTAAATGCTTAGAAAAATCAGTGAATACAAGCAATTTTGTGATGAATTGCATCTTTCATAAATTATATTTTGTATATCACAGAGGTGAAGAATAGTGATTTGTGAGTTTAATAAGTATCTGAAATTTCTTATTGAAAAAAATTATGGAAGAGTTGCCATGAAATCCATAAGAGAACTGAATTTTTTAGCATTATTGTTACATATATATACTCATTTCGAAGCTTACAATGTTTTAGGATGAGAAGAATCTTTTGTTGTTGTTGTTGCTACAGAGCCTAGCCATGTATGTGGCAGTTTCTAGTTTTGAGTCACATTAACTGATCTTATTCCTGATACCAAGAGATAAAAGATAGATGGAAAATGTATCTGGTATTTGAACTATAAGATTATATTATTTAGTGTTGCAGTAACTCACTTGACATTCATGCAGTTCATTAAAATGACAACCATGTTTACCTTGTTTAGGAAAAAAAAAAACCTTTAATGTTTACAAGGGTATTTTTTCTTTTAAAGTCCTTTTTATTTCAGATAATTGAATTTTGACAGAATAAGATATTGATGAAAATGTCCCATAGACATTACTGTAAAAAATTGCCTATTTTGGGCTGGGGTTATAGATCAGTTGGTAGAGTGCTTGCCTTGAATGCACAAGGCCCTGGTTTCAATCCCCAGCACCACAAAAAATAAACAAACAAATAAATAAAATAATCTATTTCACCTCAGAAAAGACTTAACATTGTGAAGTGCCTTTTCTAGTGGATATACTTTTAGCATAAATACAATAACATAGAGAATTGTACAAGACTAGTATGATTTTATCATTAAAATATAAAACATTCAGATGTATTAATACGAACGAATATTGTTATTTTAGAGGATTAGATATCTTCTTTGATTGAAAGAAGGAAAATAGGTAACTTCAGGAAAAATTTTAATTTTCACATAATTTCTACAGGTTCAGATTCACTGGTCATTGGAGATGTATGGAAATTGATTAAAGGATGAATACTTTATTAATGGCAATATTGATAAAAATAGGTATAATTCTATGCCATTCTCCATAGCCAACAACCAATCTATGACTTAATGGGTCTGAAGTTGACTCTTTCTTTTGATCTCATGAAGCTGAAGGATAGAAACTAAGGGTATGCCTTTACAACTAGTTTCTAATTCCAAAAGTGATCAGTAATAGTATTATTCAAATAATAATATTTGAACATTTCAAATTGTGCATTTTAATGATTTTATGAAAATTTAAGCCTTTTAAAAACTGAAGAAGGTTTTAACAACTTTTTAAAATGGATTTTTTAAAAAATCCATTGACTGTATTGACCTCATTGACTTATTCATTAAATCAACAAACATTTACTGAGCATTTACTTTGTGTTGTACACTGTTGAGTGCTAGGGATTTAAAGATGAAGAAATGGCTTAGTAATTTTATAATTTGCATCCAGCAGAGGGATGGATGGATACTCAAAGCATTGGATACTAGAAGTATTTCTTCTTCTCAGAATGAAGTGTAAGGATTATTTAGTGAGGAGTTTCTTTAGTTTTCATCAATGATTGACTTAACAGTGGTATCCTGTTGCACTCTAGTGCAGTGGGAAAGTACCCACTTGGAGTAATCCTCCGGGCCTATGTGTAAATTCTATCTCCCCACTCTTGATCTGTGTTACATCAGATTAATTTTCTTAGTTTGAGCATTAGTGTCTCTCCCCCCACTTTTTGATACAGGAGATTGAACCCAGGGGCACTTAACCACTGAGTTACATCCCTTCCCCTTTTTATTTATTATTTTGAGACACGGTCTAAATTGTTCAGGGCCTCGATAAATTATTGAGGTTGGCTTTGAACTTAAGATCCTCCTGCTTCAGCCTCCTGAGTTGCTGGGATTTTAGGCATGTTCCAGCTGAGCATTAGTATCTTGAGTGATATATAGCTGCTATATCTAACTCGTAAGGTTGTTAGGAGGATTAAGCGAGATAAATAGTGTAAAGTACTCAGCAAAGGTCTTGTAACCTAGAAAGCCTTCAGTAAAAAACAGTGACAGTTATGGTAGTTACTGCTGCTATTATTTTACCTAGTGCTTAGACCCTGTTTGGCTTGCAACTTGGTATGTGTAAGCTCTAAGGAAACAAGTTTTTATTCAGAGATTTTACCACCTGTATTCAAAATGTTCTCAAACTGGATCTGTTTAACTCATACAATTTTCCTTTTGTATTTATTCTGTTAAAATTTTTAGTGATGCTCCCCTCGGCCTCTTCTTAACGCAGCACATTAATGGGAGCACTAGTGAAGAGGCTCTGGGGAAAGTGACAATGGTATGTCTTTTGTCTGCAAGTGCATATGAGATAAACATGATATAGATTTACTAATGTGGCTCATTTCATTGAGTAGTAAATAAGGAACTTCAAAATTTACCTCTATAAATAAGTTTAAGAATTTGGGCCATCGTGGAAGAAAAGTTAAATGGAAAATACTATATAATTGTACTGTTTCCATCTAATTTACCACAAAGTAGAAAGGGAATCTAAAAGATTGATAAGAATAATGGTGGTGATTGAAAATGGACAGCATGCATTTTAATTGTGTGTGTTTCTGAGTACCCAGACCACTGGGCACCACAGAAAGATGAAGCTTATCTGTGCACTGTGTCTGCCTTCGAAGGACTGCCCACATTCTTTCTCAGAAGATCTCTCCTTTTTTTCTCGTTTCTACTAATCCTCACGCATTGTTTCTTTCATTAAAGTAACAGCTTGCGCTTAACTTAGTTCTAAAAATCAAATTTAAAAAAAGATAGTCTTTTTAAAAATCCTTTTAAATAAGGATTTTTTCTCTGTAGATCTTGTCTTCCAAAAGGATTTAGATTGTAGTTAGATCTGCTTTATCCAAAAGCTCAATTAGAACTTAACATACAACACTTTTAGAAGGCATAATGATCTAAGATGATAAACCCAGGGCTGCTAACAAGTACACTTAAAGTGAATTCACTCTTTCTATAATATCTCCTAGTCTGTGTAGTCAAGTTCTGTGTATGCCAAATGGCACATGGGGCTATCTTCATTTTTAAATGATTGTTTCCTGAATTCTAGTCTTACATGGTTTAAAAAAAAAAAAGCCCTCACAGAAATATTGCAAATAAGTAAAATCCTCTTTCATTTTTTTTCCCCTCAAGAGCTTAAACTTTGAGTTAAAGATATAGCTCAGTTGGTAGAGTGCTTGCTTCGCATGTACAAGGCCCTGGGTTCAATCCCCAGCACCAAAAAAAAAAAAAAAAAAAAAAAAAAAAATGCCCCCAAGAGCTTAAACTTTAAGGTAGGAAAATAATAAAAACAGGATTTACAGATTTAAAAGAAATTTTTCAAAAAAATCAGTTTCTAGAGTGAGTTTGTGGAGTACTTTTGTAAAATTTTCATAATATTCCTGTATTTTCATTTGCTTATTTGTGCATACTATCCTTCCCTATCTTAAGGAAATGTAAAATACAAAATTCAAATTAAAAGTATCTGAGAAGCCAGGCCTATTGGCTCATGCCTGTAATCCCAGCATCTGGAGGGGCTGAAGCAGAAGGATCACGAGTTCAAAGCCAGCCTCAGCAAAAGTGAGGTGCTAAGCAACTCAGTGAGACCCTGTTTCTAAATAAAATACAAAATAGGGCAGGAGATGTGGCTCAGTGGTCAAGTGCCTCTGAGTACAAGCCCCAGTACAAAAAAAAAAAAAAAAAAAAAGAAAGAAAAAAAGTATCTGAGAAATAAAAGAGGGGGTGATTGGGGACATCAACTGGAAAAGGCATAACTCAGTTGCTAAAATATGTCTTACAGACCATGTCAAAAATGGGCCCTGAGGGAGTGTGTGTGTGTGTGTGTGTGCACGCGTGTGTGTGTGTGTGTGTGTGTGTGTACAGCAACAAAGAAAGTAAGGCTTCCTCAATTTTCAAGTTTGCAATGTACATGAAATTAAAAAGCAGGTCAGTTACTCTGTAAAAGTATTACTAATCGCAGGGCGCTGTGGTGCACACATGCTTGTAATCTCAGTGGCTCAGGAGGTGAGGCAGGAGGATCAGGAGTTCAAAGCCAGCCTTGGCAAAAGCAAGGGACTAAGCAACTCAGTGAGACCCTATCTCTAAATAAAATACAAAATAGGACTGGGGAGGTGGCTTAGTGGTCGAGTACCTCTGAGTTCAATACCTGGTACCAAAAAAGAACTACTAGTCTTTGCCGGAGGATCCCCAAAGAAATTTCATCTAGGGTTTTCATGAAGAACCCTCACCATTCTAATAAACACTGTTACAGTGCATGTGTGATGAATTGCATGAGGTTGTTTTTCACACCACGATGGACTGTTTTGCCTATGTGTATGTCAATGGAGGCTGTCTTAAGAAAATTTCATTAACACATACAGGGGTGGTGGGGATGTAGTTCAGTGGTAGAGTACTTGCATAGCATGTGTGAGGTTCTGGATTTGTTCCCCAGTACCAGAAAGGGGGGAAAAAAAAGCCTGGGAAAGCAGGTTGGGGATGGAGAGGATGAATTTATGGTTTAGCCCAAGCTACTTTTTCTTTTTAAGTCTAGCTTAATTCAGTAGAATTTTTTATATATAAGGAAATGAAATAACTTGCATGTTCATCAGGCAGCTTACTGTATATCTCAGCCAAGCTCTTAATATGAACTTGACATCATAACTCCTCAGCAAATTCTCACAACAACAAAACCAAAGTCTCATTGAATTATTGGAAAACACCTCAGAGCCTAAATCACTTAAGAAAGATATAATTAAGTTTACCGTATTTCACTTAATCAAATAGGACAATGAATGAAAGAGATTTAAGATAGGATTGTATCAAAGGGGATATGCGTACGCCTTGGTTGATGGCATAGTTATCCAGTGTGCATTTCCCAGTAGCAGACTTTTCAGGGTTTTCCTCTTAAATTGTAAATGATGGGTAACAGGCCTGGTATAGTGGTCTTTGGAGGCAAATCTATATAGTGCTTTCATCTTGGCTCTGCTACTTTAATTAGCTGTGTGTCCTTTGGCAGGTTCCTTAACCTCTGCAAAACCTGTCTCTTCATCTGTAAAATGTGGATTTTACCTCCCTGCTAGGTAATGCACATCAAAGCTCTTTAGCATTATGTGCTTGGCACACAAGTTCACTAAGAGTTTATCATTATTACCCATTAATAGTTGTGAAGATGAACCTTTTTATTTATCTATTTGTGGTGCATAGTACTCCATTTTCCCTACTCTGTCATTTGAGGGTGGTGTTTTTTGAAGTATTTGTTGTGAATCATTCTCTCTCCCTTTCCTTATAGTATTTTTTTTTTTTTGCTTACTTATCATCTGACAGAAAATAAATCACAGGGGAAAGAAATTACTTCACTCTTGCATTGGAGCCAGTTGGCTACAGGAAATCAGGAGAACTGGTGGGAGAAACAAAGAAAGTTGAACTTTTGGACAGAGAAGTAATTGTATTTTTTTTTCCCCTGCAACAGACTGAGTATTAAATCTTTGCCTGTAGATTGCAAACTTCTGGATGGTGACATCTGAGGGTGTGTTTGCAAAATAAAATAAAATAATAAAATAAAGAGAGGAAAAAAGAAAAGGCTCTGTCACATTGAAGTGAACCAGCTGGTTTCCCTGCTGTACATACAGAAATGAAGAGTGGGCCCGCCTTCCTCAGCTTCCTCAGCATCGCCTGCCTGCTAGGCTCCAAATGCGTTTCCCTGCAGCTGTTTCTCAGGCCTTTTACTTTTCTAAATTGCAAGCTAAGACTGGGAATCAAAAGCGGGGAGGAAGTAGCTGGGCCCCGACATGTGGAGCCACAGCACCGTGAGTAAAAAGATCAGGTTTTCCTCTCACGACCTTTCAGCAATGGAGGATTAGTCCAGAATGCACCTGGAATCCATTAAAGTGGACTCCTGGAAACAAATGTGGGGCTGTCAGAAACCCGGCCCCCAATTCCCCTGGCTTTTTCTCATTCATGTTTTTCCTTTCTCTTTCCTCCACACCCTCCTCCCCAATGTTTCTGCCTTTCTTTTTCTCTGTCCCTTTCATTTTGTGACCTAAAGTAAATTCTCTCCAAGCCTCAGATCCTTGGAACCATGAGGGTGAAATAACTGGTGGCTACAAGCCTTTTACATTGATCAGATTCTTTATAATTTACAGAAATGCATGTGTTAGGAACCTGGCCATTAGGATTTCCTTTCTTGAATCCCATTTCGTAAGCAGGTTGTTGCAGCATTATTATTTTGTTTTGGACCAGCAGACCTGTCTGTGGCTGAACTAAGCTTGTGGAGAAGAGCTGAGGAGAAGCAAAGTCAGGTGTGCAGGAGAGCTCAGCATCATCTGTCTGAGAGTGCTGTTGAGCAGTCGTGTGTAGAATTGTCACACTCTACCTGGGATACTCAGCTAACCTAAATTCTTGCTGCTTAACTAACTTGAACTCTATAAACTCTTCTCCATCTATTTCAACTGCAAAAGAGGTTAAAGTAATTCTAATAATACTTTGTCCTATCAATAACTTTTAAGATATTTTCTGACAGCTATTATCACACACAATTAAAAAGAAATCCAAAGTGAATTTTCTTTGTGGGATCTGTTAGGTGTTTGATTCTAAGATTCGGTGCCAGCTTGCTCATACTTGTTAAATGTAACACAGGCTTTCAGAGTATGTCACTAGAGAAGAGGTGTCTGAAGAAGGACCCAAGGAGTTCCCAGAAAGAAGGTGGAACTGGACTCCAGACCAGTGAGGTCCTTGCCTTATGTGACAGAAAAGAATTTCAGCACATGTCAGTCAGACACATAGACAGAGGTTTACTTATTTAGGAAAGTTGATAACACATTGAAGGGAGAACATGGCCATGTCAAGAGAGACAGATTTGGGGTGAAGCGAGGGAAACACATTCAAGAGAGAGTGGGGTTCATGGCTCTTCTTTTAAAGGAAACTTGGTGAGGGCTGGGTGTGGGAAGGTATGCAGGAATGATATCCGTCTGGTGATTGAAAGACAGTTTATGGTGTTCTAGTCAGAGTTTGGATCCTTAAGCTGATGCATTATCTTTATTATCAGTAGATAGTACTGGAAAGTCCCCTAAATTATAGGTTTCTCAAAATATCAGGTCTCTCTTCACTTAATCTATTTATTAGGGGAGGAGTGTTAATTAACAATGCACAAATACATTTATAGATTTTCCAGGAAGTAACAGGCTTGGAAAAGAGACTTGCTTGGGGAGTGACAGGCCTGGAAAACCATGCAGAACTTCTGAATTGAAATTTTATTTCCTTGTCCTTTATGTCTCCTTTCTACCTGTTTTCTAATTTCGTCTATCCTACCTCAAACTGTGCTCAGGGGCCAGAAGAATCCTTGTCTCTCTTTTAATAAGGTGGTACCCCTAACCTCATATTACAAACACAGGTACTATGAATAATGTTCCGCACAGTCCTTATAATCTGGCTTATAAATTTTTCCAATATAAAAACTTGGCAAACAGCTGTTTGGATTTTGTGTGTTCCTTGTCCCTTATCTTAAGGGAAAATGTTAGCTGGCCAAGTGCTGTATGTATATCTGTAATCTATTTCAGAGATGTTTCATCATATATTTTTGAAGTTGGCTTTATTTGTTGGATAAAATAAGTGTTCAATTCTAATACCACTTATGATGTGAAGTTCTGCTGACATTGCATTCTTGCTAATGCTATATAGATATTTAAAACAGCTGACAGTAATAATGGCATGAGTGTGCTCAGAGTCTCTTACAAAACTGGGTAGTTCATTTTACCTTGGGTGCCGCAGCCCGGCTGCAGCAAAATAACTGGGGGGTGACGAGCAACTTGTGTACGTTGATACAGCAGGAGTAGGAGCCGTTTATTGCAGGACAGGAGCAGTATTTATACATTCCACACAGCTTATCTAATTAGCATAAACTAGATACATCAGTCAACCAATAAGGAATCTCCACACTTAATGGCTTGCTTTTGTTACTTCTCAAACCACTCCCTCTGGCGTTTTGCCAGGCACCATCCAGACTTGTTTACGAACTCTAACATTCCCCTGGCTAAATGCCAGGTGTTATTTTGACTTGTTTACAGACTCTAACACTTGGGTATCTTCAGAATGGCCTTTTACTTTTTCATATTTTCTGCCATATCCATGAAGGGAACCCATTTTAGCCATGACACAGGATCTCTCAACCATCTTCCCTTCTTTCCTTTGTTAAAGTCAGCATACTGGCTTTGGACAGCAGGAGGAGACAGTCAGGGGCCAGATCATTGCTTATCCCACAGGATCCTGTGGTTTAGAACTCTTTGTGTGTATGATGGTCTGGAAGGGATGAATCAGGAAAAGAAAAACTAGTTTTAAGCTTATAATATTAGTCTAGAAGGGAAATGAAGACCATAATTAAGACAGTGAATGAGGAGAAGAAGGAATGAACTTTAACAACATTCAGGAAAAGAAAGTCTAACCGCACTTGACTGAATCTAGTATACTGTCTCTCAAAGTGTGATTCTTGGAGCACAGGGAGTGTCCTTGCAAAGACAGATTCCATGGTCTTCCACCAGACTCACTGAATCATGACTTCTTGGAGTCATCCTAAGATTCTGCACTTGTAACATGTTTCCCATGTGATTCTCAGGTACACTTGCAATTTAAATTGTAAGAGAGAGGGTGGTGTGAAGCATGGTCCCGGGGGGCTGGTTGCATGTTGATGCCCAGATGATAGAGACTTTAGGAGAGAGATAGGGTTTGTGGGACAGAAAAGATGACTCTTTTATTCATATGACTTTCTCCTATCTACTTTATTTTCTCGTTTTGTTGATATCACCACTTGTGGGGACAGATAACTGTCAAAACCCTCTGTCCCTGTTGTGGTTGTAAGGACTCATTGATGTCCTCAATGCAGATATTTTAGTGATTATTATTCCCTTTTAGGACCTTTTGACCATATCGCCTAACGTTTTTTTAAAAAAAAATTATTTTTTTAATTAGTTATACATGACAGTAGAATGCACTTATATACTTTGATATATCATACATAGATGGATATAATTTCTCATTTTTCTGAGTATACATATTGTAGAATCACATTGGTCATATAGTCACATACTTACATAAAATAATAATGTCTGTTTCATTCTACTATCTTTCTTATCCCCATGTCCCCTGCCTTCCCCTCCTTTCACTTCCCTCTACCTAATCTAAGATAATGCTATTCTATTTTTTTTTTGCATTACAATTCTTAATACACATATATACCACAATTTTTGTATCTCGGTTTATATATAAAGTGTGTTGATATCCAATTCAAGTTATCTCCTAATTCTTAAATATTTTTCTCTTCTGCCTTTACCTTGGATATCTTCAGTTCCATGGCTTTTGCATGGTTGCTGCTATACTCATTACCCACAGTCAATTTTCCTCTTCTCTCCCTTTTTCTGTTTTTCGCTCTTGCTACTCTGAATGCATTTTGCTGTTGGTGCTTCTTCATTGTTGAATGTAGGCAAGCACATCAGGAAAAGGTATCATTGAGAAGTAAAAAACAGATCAGCCTGTTGTCACCTTCACCATAATACATGCCCCATTCAGAGTTTGCAGATTTTCCTTTTCTCATCAATTCTATAATTTTATTGTTCTCACTGGCAGATTGACATGCAGTCTCTCCAGTGGTCCACTTGAATTACTGCACTGCATTTTCAACTCTGCCCTTATTCTAGAAGCAGTAGGTTTACAGACCAGCCCTGAGCTGACTTTTCTGCCTATAGGTATCCCAGACATATCGTCTCATTCCTTCCACCTTTCTGTCTGTACCTATCTGGACTTCATGTTTCACATTTATTCTTTCTCTATTACATTTTTTTCTAGTCCCTCCCCTCCTGGAAATTCCCATTATTATTATTTTTTATTTGACTTATTTGTTTGAAGTAGTATCTGGGTTGCTCATCTGGTTGTCTCACCAGGAGTGCATGTCTTCTAGGTGTGACCCCAAAGAAATTTCTTTCCAGAAGCCTCCTGGACTCTGCCCAAATCACTCGGACAGTGTGATTTGGATGTTTCAAGGAACCTGTGGAAAACCCTCATAGGATATTTTGCTTACATTGCAATTCTTGATTTGTTAGTCTCTCCACTGGCACATAAGCTTAATGGGGGTAGCACCACCATGTTTTAACCTTCAAGTTCTGAGAACCTAATATGGTATACCTGCCACAAAGACACGGTAAATTATACCAAAGGAATGAATGAATGATTTATTGATTGATTGATTGAATGATTTATTTTGACTGACAGTCTAAGCTTGCCAAGAACAGAAGTCTTGAAGCTGCACACAACTTTGACTCTGATTTGATGCCTGCACAATATGGCTGCCCATATTTATTTGACCTCGCTTTTACTCTAAAGACTTGTCTTTGTCCAGCCTTTTGTCTCTCAACCCATAATTACAGGGACAGTGTACCTGCAACCCACTTGGAGGCCCTCAGAAGGAATGTCAGGATTGACATCTCTGTGCATAGCTCACTGAAGAATCTCAGGTTTCCTGCTCTTTGAAGTGCTCCCTCATACCTGGTATTCTTTCCTCCTTGGTCCCTTGCATTTGGGCGACCATGATCTCATATGTAGGTGGTCCACGTGTGTTCCCAATCAGGTAACCACAACAGAGCTTTAATCTTATTCACTTTAAAACCGGCTGCTTCTATCTTTGAAGTGAATGGTAGAGGTAATGTATTATTGGAATTAAGAGCAAGGACTGTGGAGTCAGACGGCCTGGGTTCTAATCCCATTTACAAGCTGGGTGACCTTGATCATGTTACTTTGGTTTTTCTATGGTTCAGTTTCCTCATCTGTAAATTGGAGACAAATATGATACTCCACTCATAATGTTAGAGGATGAAATAAGTTAACAAAACACTGTGAGGCATAAAGTAAGTGTTAGGGGTTATTATGTTTATTACATTGCTTTTATTTTGCTTTCTTACAAATATTGCCAACAAATGCCCTTTTCATTTATAAATAAATATATGTACATATTCATTTTATATAAGCTTAGCATTAACTAGTTCTGTTTTAGACATTTTGTTAAGAATTGGGCATACAAAATTTTGAGGGCAAGTTACGCATCCAGCTGTTGGTCTATGGAATGTATAGAGCAATAGACAACATTATCACAGATGATAATTGTTGCCATCAGGAGAGTACAGAGTGTAATAGGAACACCCAGGAGTACTTCTTCCAGCATTAGAGCACTGAAGGTGCCAAGTGGTGGCGGAAGGGAGCCACGTTTGACTGTTCCAAGCAGAAGTAACCAATGTACAAAGGCCTGGCAATGTAAGAAAGCAGAATAGCTTTGAGGAACTGAAAATTTAATGTGGGGAGTAGACAAACAGCTCTGAGGTTTTGGGTAGAGAACCAGATGCTACAAGACCTTGTCTACCATGTGAAGGAACTTGTCCTTTTCTTTATAAGCAATGTGAGGCCATGGAAGAGTTTAACAGGGCAGTGAATGATAAGATCTGTGTTATGAGTTAACCTTTTCACTGTAAAATAAAAGAATACCAAAGGAACAAATGTGTAGCTTAATAAAGTATATTAAAGCAAACACTGGTAGCCACAGTACAGCTCAAGAAACAGAGCTCTGCCAGATACCCCCAGAAGCTCCCCCACAGGTTTGTCCCAATCACAATCCCCCTCCAATATCCACATTCAAATACCACCCTGACTTCTGCAGTCATCAGGTCTTTGTGTTTCTTTATAGTGAATCCATGTATGCATGTCTAAGCATTATAGTATATATAGTCTTTGTTCTTTATTAAATTTTTTTGAGACAGTGTTTCACTACAGTGCCCTGGCTGGGTTCAAACTCCTAGGCTCAAATGATCCTTCTACCTCATTGTTGGACTATGGATGTGCCACTACATGTGCCCATGTGCCCATGTGCCCTTAGTCTTTGCTTCCTGCCCGCCCCCGACAGTGCTGGGCATTGAACCCAGGGTCTTGTGCATAATAAATGAGTGCTTTACACTGAGCAGTACCACCAGCTCCATCTTTGCTCATTTTAGAAATGTCTTTTAAGACTTATTATCTGCTGGTTCCCTTGCATCCCTTTATTTTCTTCACACTCAGGAAGAACTTGAATAGGTTCTGAATAGAACCCTTTGACCTACATAATTTCCCACAGTCTGGATGTTGCTGATTGCATATTCAAGTGACCCACTAACTCCACCCTTGGGTTTTCCTACATACTGACAGCTGGATGCCAGTTTTGATCATTCTCCTGTGGTAGATTTGCATTTTAAAAGAATCTGATCACATGTGGCAGAAGATTGCAGAGGAAGACCATTAGGCCATTTGAGTTTATAGAGATGAGAGCCTGGAATAGAAAGGAAGTGATAGGTTCCAGTGATAAGACTGAGTATTTGGGGGCTGGGGTTGTGGCTCAGTGACAGAGCACTTGCCTAGCACGTGTGAGGCACTGGGTTCAATTCTCAGCACCACATATAAACAAATAAATAAATAAAGGTCCATCAATAATTAATAAAAATATTTTTTTTTTAAAAAAAAGAGTGAGTATTTGTATGACTTGACATATCTGACAAAGGGGACAAAGAATTTTTTTTATGGAATGCTGAGGGGATGATAAGACCTATCAGTGAACTTGTAACATTTGAAGCTGTTGGAGAATGCTAATGAAGGGCTTTGTTTTGGATATACCAAGTTAGAAGTGCCTGTGGACCTAGAGAAAAAGTCTAGTTCATAGTATCTCTCAAGCTTTATTTGTAGCCACTTCCTGTGGGTATATTGTGATTTAAATACATAAACACACAGTTGTCACCAGAAAAAAATTATTTAATAAAACATATGTCTTCTAGTACAGTATGCAAGTTTCCGTTAATGTTAGAAAAATGTAAAAGGGAAGTTCAAAGATCAGATTTAGTTAAATTAGTTCAACCACAATAAGTCAGTGAATTACAGCTGGAAGAATGAGAGGAAAAGTCAAGGCTCTAGCACAACATTGCAGCCACATGGGTGTCCTCAGATCCCTTTCTGGAGCTGAGGCCAAAAGGAAATGTTGTGCAGGCATCAGAAGGAAAGAGTATAGAGAGAATTGTGATGCTGCTTCTGTAGCTGAAAAGGAAGAAAAAAAAAAGATTTCTTGATGAACTATATAGATAGTGATTTGAGTTTGGAACAACTTAGCAATTTTTATAGTGAATTCACTATTGTGAGAAAAGTTTTTGGAAAGGAAGAGATAATTATCAATAAAACCTTCCCATGTGGCCAAAATTTTATATTAACTTCAGTGTCTTCCTATCCTGAACTATTGCCACAATTTTTTCAAACCACATAAAGCTTATCTACTATTTCAACTTAGTGGAGCCTGTTGATGTGGGGAAGATTTTGAAGTGTAACTGAATCCAGCTTGAATTTTTTCCTCTCTGCTTTTCTAAGGGCCTGTCAATGGTCAGAGAAGATGGAAGGAATGTGATTTCATTTAGTATCAGGGGTCAGTTTTTATTTTTAATATGACAGATAACTCTAGATAAAAAGTTAGATAAGTCAAGATAGAGAATAGCAAGAGTGCAAACATAATTGGCCTATGGAAGATATAGACTAATAGTATTAATACAGATGATAAATGGCTGTGATTGGCCAAGCGCAGGGTGTAATGGGAAGACCTAGGGGTACTTTGCCTATCATGGAGCATTGGGAAATTTTTTCCAGTTGGAGCCTGAAGAACAAATAGGAATCAGCCAAGTTCCAGACCCTCTGCTGGAAAGAGAGCCAGTAGGGAAAGTGTTTAATGCATTTTGAAGATAGCTCACAAATTTGGCTCATGATTGAACTTAAATTTATTCTGATTTGAAACAACAGGAGATAACACAACTCACAACATTTTTTGTGTGTTTCACAAAAAAAGTTACAATTTGCCCCCCCCCCAGTCTTTTAAAAAAATTGTTTTTAAGACGTCATCTTTGAAATTGTGTTCTAGGACATAAAATAAATATTATTGGTACAAAGTCCTTCCACAGGTTAATTATTTCATTATCTCTCTTGAATGTAAACTGCTTCTAAGCCACACAAACAAAAAAAAAGTTTTAGAGAGCAAGAGATGCTTTTCTTGCTTTTTTCCACATAGTGATTAGGTTTTTTTTTTTTTTCTTCCTAAATTGGCTGCCTGAGCCCATTTAGTGTTGTCACATCTGCTGCCATTGTACAGCACCTTCTGCCCTCTGCTTTGAACATTCTGAACTTCTCTTGTTTCCTGGAGTCCTTCCTTATGGTCTCATAGTGGGATATTCCCTCAGTGCTGGTTCTAGACCCTCTGCTGGAAAGAGCTTAGCCCATCAGGGTGTCAGCCCCACTCCTTCCACTGAAGCAGGCTCTGGGTCCAGGTTCTCTTTGTCTGCAAGACTGGTTTGTTGGGTGGTTATTATGTTTGTCCTTGAAGACAGTGGCATTCAGACCTTTTTTGACTGTGACCCACAGTAAGAAACAAAGTTACATCATAAACCAACAGGCTCATAAATCTAGCTTTACATATATAAATTAATAAGTTACAATTTCACAAAATAACCCTTGCATTTTCATTTATTTATTTATTATTTACTTACTTACTTACTTTGGTACCAAGGATTGAACCCTAATCACTGAGCCACATCCCCAGCCCTTTTTATTTTTTAATTTGAGACAGGATCTTGCTAAGTTGCTTAGGGGCTTGCTAAGTTGATGAGGCTGGCTTTGAACTTGGTGATCCTTCTGCCTCAGCCTCATGAGCTGCTGGAATTACAGGCATGCACCACCACATCTGGCAGCCCTTGCATTTAAATCATGCCCACTCTTGCTGTTTTCTAGTCCATTCTGTTCTATTTCATGGAAATCATTTAAAATATGCTGGTCAAAAGCCATTAGTTCTTCTCACAATCTGTAGTTTGAAAGCCCTGCCCAACATGCTTCCTTTCTAGAGAATCCCTTATGATAACCCTGTTGAACATCTCCCAGGAGGGGACTGCACACACTTTGCATGGCCTCTTTATTCTATAATTCTAGTGTTTATAATTATTATTCCCAAAATACACTGGTAAAGCATCCTTTTTTCATTAAGAAGGAGTGAAAGTCAGTAATTAATAATTACATTTCAGGTTTCCAGAGCTGAATGCAATAAAGTCTGTGGCATATTATTTCCTACTGATGCCCAGAATAAAATCAGTTGCAGTCTGTCTGCTGTTTTAGAAAGGCCCCTGAACTTCAAAAAGCTATATGTACAACCTCAGCAAAACCATTAAAAAGAATATTATAAATTAAATTTATTTTGTTTTATTTAGTACTGGAGATTGACCCAGGGTTACTTTACCACTGAGCTATATCCACAGCCCTTATTTATTTATTTATTTTGAGAGGGGGATCTCATTAAGTAAGTTGCTAAGGCTGGCCCCAAACTTGCAATCCTCCTGTTCAGTCTTCAGTGTAAAAGAAACTTTGGTAAATATTACAAAGCAGGAATACTGTGAGAGGACTATAAGAGGAAGTAAAATATCATTTGTTGTATCCTTGCATTTTACGGGGTGCCTCATTTTGGTTTTGAAGTTTTCTTAACTAGGAGAGCAGGGAGATTTAGTGATTTGACTATTATTTTTGCCATTGTTAGAGGGTCATTCATATTTTAAAACTATACCAGGTAATTTTTTCCTCCTTTGCATGTTATCAGAACGTTGGGGACTGCTCTTTAAACAGGGAGTGTCTGAATATTCAGGCAGCAGGAGTTGGGGTACCGGTACTCAAAGGCAGTGACATCAGATTCTTAAAAGTTGGTATATTTGTTGTTAGGGCTATAACTAAGTACCACAGACGAGGTGGCTTAAAATCATGGAAATTTATTCTCTCACAGTTCTGGAAGCCGGGAGTCTGGACTATGGATGCCAGCAGGGTTGGTTCCTTCTGGAGGCTAGAAGGGAGAAACTGTCTCTTGCTGTCGCCTGGCTTCTGGTGATGGCACACAGTTCTTGGTATTCCTTGGCTTAGAGTTGCACCATCTCTCTTTTTCTCACTCTTACACGAATATGTTGTCATTTTCATTGCAATATAGTTCTGTTGTATTTTACAGATTGTAACTTTAATGAGATTAATATTGTTTGCCTATTTAAATAAGGCAGAAGCTATGGACAAGTGAACCATTTTGTATACTATGATGACTTCAATTTTTGTCCTCTTTATTTTCTCTAGGATTAATACTGGCTTTTTGTTGTTGTTGTTTTATTTGCGTAGTGTTCTACCATACATTTAGCACTGTTACCAACCAGACTCGCAGTCGGTTATAAGGATCTTCTCTAAGAAGGCATTCTTCATAAGACCTTTCTTAACTGTGGGTCTTCTTGAGGGGACTGCCACAGCCTTTTGACTTGCTTTGATCTAGGTTTCTTGAGTGCTGGCTTTGCTGTAAAGCCCTTGCCTTGTTTTTTCTCTCGTATTGGATCCCTTGTGCCGTGGGTCCATGTTGTTTTATTTATTTATTTTTTTGATATACATTGTAATTTTGGTAGAGAAATTCTCCAATGCTTTCTAGAGGAAGAGTTTACGAGAGGTCATTGAGACCTTGGATGTTTCTCTGTTTGTTAACTGCGCCCTTAGGTTCCAATGGTAGTCTGACTGGGTATGGAATTATAGCTTAGAAATTGTCTCCAAGTTTCGGAGACATTGGTCCGTAGTATTCTAGCTTCTAGTGTTGCTATTGAGATGTCTGATTCCATTCTGATTGCTGGTGCTTTGAATGAAACCTGATATTTTACTCTGAAACTTCTGGTTCTTTTCTGTGTCACATTATAGCATGATAGTTCTTGGTTTGGAATGGGTCTGTTTTCATCCATGTGCTTGGTGTTTGGTGAATTTTTTCAATCTGGAACCTCAGGCCCTAGGAAATTAGCTCTAGGAAATCTTAGGTCTAGGAAATTTTCTTGAGACAGTTGTATTTCTTCTTCTTTTTTTTTTCCCCTTTTCTTTCTTCTTTCTTTGTTGTTCTCTTCTTGCTCAGATATTCACCCGCTTTTCTTTCCTCTCCTATTATCTTTTTCATTCTCATTTTTCTGCTTTCTCAAGATTTCTTCAACCTTCCCTCAACCTTTCTATTGAGCCTACCTTCTTATTGTTTGGTTTTCAAGGGCCTATTTTGTGTTTCATGGGCTATTTTTTCTTTCTTTCTGTTAGAATTTTTTTTTCTACTTTCATGAATTAATTTCTCCCCAGATACATTAATCAGGTTACTCATTTGGGTCTCTTTTTGTTTTTGTTTTTTGTATCAGGGATTAAACCCAGGGACACTTAATCACTGAGCCACATCCCCAGCCCATTTTATTTTTAATTTTGAAACAGAGTCTTGCCAAGTTGTTCACGGTCTTGCTAAATTGATGAGCCTGGCTTTGAACTTGTGGTCCTTCTGCCTCAGTCTCTGGAGCCGCTGGGAATACAGGCATGTGCTACTGCGCCCAGCTCTCTTCACTTTTATTATGGGATTTCCTCAAATTTCTGGTAGTTCTTGACTACAGTCTACCTTTATATACAAATACGTTTTTATGTTAGTTTCCTGTGATTGATGTAACAAGTTACCACACACTTCACTGATTTCTCTTACAGTTCCAGAGAAGTCTACCGTGGGTCTCATTGGGCTAAAATTAAGATGTTAGTTGGGCTTTATTCTTTTCTGGAGGCTCTAGAACAGAATGCTTTTTCTAATTTCTAGAGACATACACATTCCTTTGCTCATGGCTCTCTTCCTCTTCCTTCAAATCCTACAGTGTTACATCTCTGGTCACCTCCATTGTCACGTCTCTCTCTCACCACAGCCAAGAAGAGTTGCTTTCAAAGTTGCATGTGATTACATTGGGCCCACCTGGAAAATATAAGATAATCTTCCATCACAAGGTCCTTAATTATATCTACAAAATTCTTTTTGCCGTAGAAGGTAATGTATGTATAGACATTTTTGAGGAAGCCATTATTCTGCCTGTTTCAGGTTCTAAATGGTTGGTTGTCCACCGTGTGAGTGGGGGGCTGGGGAGTGCATTTTGAACTCATTAGAAAGTTGATGACAATTTGACTAAACCTTTCTCCTTTGGATATACTTGATGTCAGAATATTTAGATCTTTACTCATAACTTTGCCCTTTCTGCATCATGCTAGGTTTGAAATGGATGATATGTTTTTGATACTGCATACTAGGAAGTTTATATTTAATTTTAAAAGATATACATAAATACATACGAATTTATACAATTATTACAGTTTATTAATTACAGTAAGATCCAACATTTATGTTTCCTTCCCTGGAAGGGCTAGCCACCTTTAATCATCCTGGCTATTCTTGAATGTTTAATTTTTTTCTTACAATAGTATTAACTGCTTCCATGTATGGTTTCTCAGTTGATCACTAGATACTTACTGGTACAATCACAGACTGAAGTAATGGTATTAATCAGCTGCCCAGATGAACTTTTTGAAACATATTTTGTTTCACATTTTACACATGTAAATGTAAAACATGTCTACATATAAAATACCAAACTATTTTTTTGAAATGGGCAAAAATGATTTGATTATGCTTATGCAAACAGTATAGGCAAATTTGGGTTATTCTCTTTGATCACATTTCTAGGTTTTAGAATTCTTTTTATCATAAGAGATTCTTTCAGAATTTGAGATAGAAATTTGATAGATAAGCCTGCTTTGAACCCTAATTCTTTGAGCTGTGCCATTCTGCTAAGACCAAGATCTTGTTAACAAAGTTGATTAATTTTCCTTATCATGTTTCTTCCTCATACCCTTTCTGGGCGAACACCAGCCCAAAGCACACTTGACCAGTTAAAAGGGATTATGATTTTAAATGCTGTTTGATTTCACTTAGATAGATGGTTGAGGATAGAATTCTTGGATATTTGGGCAATAGGACTTCATGCCAGTGGATTAAACATTGGAATAATGACGTGACAGTACCTTTCCCATTTAACAGCACTACTCTCATTTTATTCTCAATTACATGGCACATTTTGACACTTAGATTAATTCTTTTTGTCTACAAATAATGGAACACTTTCCATTTAAGTAAACGAATATTCCTTTTAGTTTTTATATTTTAAAATTGGGACATGGAGTTAATAGCATTAAAATAAAATTAAGTGGTAATGTTCTGCTATCTTACATCTAGTGATATACTAAATATAGAAATATAGATTGTGGAAGAAAATGATCTTTTATATTTTGGGCTCATAAGTTATTTTCCTTGAAGATACTGATCAACTTCCATTTATTATACTGTTACCTTTCTAGCAATTTCCCAAATAGGAAAAGTAGTTTTGCCCCCAAAGTAAATCTTGAAATAAGAACACATTGTATATGTCTATTCCTCTAGCTCTGGCCACCATCAAAGATAAAACTGGACACTAGTTAAAGTGGTAAGGACATATTTAAATCAGTAATAACTATTTCAATGTGGAAAGGGGTCCAGTGTAAGTGGAACTGAACTTTAACTTGTATAGAAGTGATAGACAATTTAAAGGGAGAACAAAGGAATGCAGGGGGCCCAGGCAGGGTTTTAGTAGGACTAAGGAAGTGAAAATTTCAAAGGTTGGTCACTGTGCCTGTGGTTGGGACACTGTGTCTGCTGGATGGCAATTATTGAAAGTAGGGTTCTGTCCTCCCACAGACTGGAAGACAAGAGACCCTGTCTTCAAATAGGGTACTTTGGCAGGAACGAAGAGTACATTTTTTTGGAGGCTTGATTTTCTCAGGCAGGCACTTTCAGGAACCAGAGGGTCATCTTAGAGATATGACCTTGAGATGTTAGAAACTATTACAGTGTTTTTTCAAACCTTTGTAGATCAAGGTCAGGTCAGGAGCCAGAGAAAAGAAGGCTCAGAGGAGCCTGGATGGAGTTGAGTCAAGGAGAGAGTCTTTGTCCTCAGCTAATGTGACAGAAGGTTCTGGGCATGCAGGTGAGTCTACCATCCCCTAGGCCAGCTCTCCCTGGAGTGTCTTTGGAGCCCTAAGCTCATCAGAGGTCTGTGAGGAGGGAGAGACTTGTTTTGGGAACTCTGTGATTGGTTTCACAGGTTCCTGGGGTGGATCCTGAGCAGCCATATGAGCACAAAATGGTAGTAACTTCTACTGTGTGGTCCTTTTCTCATATTTCATGTCTGGTGTCATGAAAATCTCAGGGCTTAGAATACTATTAGATTTCTGCAGAAATACTTTCTCCTTGCCTCTTGGTAGGTCCCTTAACTCTGGCACTTTCTTCTTCTGGATTCTTATTATAACCTTGGCAACTTTAAAAGCACAGTGCTTCTCCTCATCAGGAACAAGTAAAGACAAGTATAGTTTCAGATAGTTCTGGATTCATCCTTGGCTTCGGCATGTAAATTAACTATACGATCTTGAACCAAATTACTTTTCTATCCAGATTCTCTTCTCACCATCTATAAAATGTGGATGTAACACCGAATGAGGGTTGTGAAGAAGAAATAAAGTATGTAATGGCTAACATACTGTGTGTTTAATTAAACGTTAATTAACGTGAAGTACAACCTCTCCCTTGTAGCGATAAATCCTGTATTTTGCTTTGCAATGACAAAGCCAATTCTAGCCACCTGATCAGACACCTTGAATATACAAACCAGACTGGAGTTTAACTGAACATGCTACTTGCATTACTGAGCACCTATTCCAAGACCTTTTGGTCAAGCCTCCATATTGTAGCTCACTCTGCTTGTGGCAAATTACTGTCAAGGCCCCAGTGTGCTTCCCAGGAAAGGCCACAGGTTAGAAATCCACTTCCTGATTAGGCTAAATTTATAGGAATGGCTTACAAAATTTAACTGACAGCTGGGCGCAGTGGCATACACCTGTAATCCCAGCAGGTTGGGAGGCTGAGGCAGGAGGATCGCAACTTCAAAGCCAGCCTCAGCTAAAAGCAAGGCACTAAGCAACTCAGTGACACCCTGTCTCTAAATAAAATGCAAAATAGGGCTGAGGATGTGGCTTAGGGGTCCAGTGCCTCTGAGTTAAATCCCTGTACTTTCCCCCCAAAAAGATTTAACTGACATTTAACTTTCATAGTTATTTTTCACATGTAAAATGGGGTGGGGGGAGATGAATTACTTTCGCCTTAGTCGTGGTTTTAAAAGGAAATATAATACACAATTATCCTAACTTCTTGGAAGTTGATTCAAATACAAAGGCATATGGTTGAAAGTTGAAGGACTTTCTCTCAGGTTGCTACCTTCAGGAGACTTTCGGATTTTAAAAACAGAGTTGACCTTACTTTGGCATATTTTGATGGTGTTTCTATGTGGACACTGCAGGCCGAGGAGTGGTAGTGACCCTTAGAGACAGTTGCAATGAAGCTAGCTGATATTGAGTTGAGGCTACGCTACTTAAGTTTGAAGTTAGGAGTTTCTGAAGAGTTCACTGTTATGTTCTGAATTTAAATTTGTAATTCTTATTTAATTTTCTCTAAAATTTATAGTTCTGGAACTATCTTGGTGTCTAGAATCAGATTTTTATACACAAATTTTCTATTTTATGATTTTATAAGTAAATATATTCTAATTTTATAAAACTGTACTATATATTATTCTGAAAATGAAAAAAAAAGAAATGGATCATTTTGGTTTAGTTCTCCCGGAAAGATTTAACAAATTGTAGTTCCTCATTTAAACACACTTTAAAAATTACAAATTTAGAATATAGAATATATTTTCAGAATATATCCACATATGGAAAAGACTGGTATAAAATTGTTAGTTTCTGCAAAGTTCTAGAAATAGGACTAATAGCCATAATATATTATAAAGAGAGTTGAGTTACCCCATTAATTCTAGTAGTTATTTCGTATATACTGTTGATTAATTTAAATTAGTATTAGTTATCTCTTGGCACCACTTACATTCTAAATGGTAATTTCTTTTATTCTGAGTATTTGTTTTAAAATTACTGTCTAAATGAAGTAGACAGGTACTGTGGATTGAACTGTATCCCCCCTGAATTCATTTTGAAGTCCTAGTTAACCAGCAATGTGGACATATTTGAAGATGGGACCTTTAGGAGATTAGATTTAGATGAGGTTAGGTTTAGATGAGTTTACCAGACTGAGGCCCTTGTGAGAAGAGACACCAAGAATTTGCTCTCTCTCCCTGTATTCATATACTTAGGAAAGCCAGGTGGAGCACACAGCAAGACAGAGGCTGGCCATTTTTACAAGTCAGGAAGAGTGTTCTCATCCAAACCTGAGTATGCTGACACCCTAGTCTCAGACTTCTACCTCACAGAATTGTGAGAAGATACTTTTTTGTTGGTTAAGCCACCTTGTCTGTGGCATTTTTTATAGCAGTTTGACTCTTTAAAACTTCCGTAATAATATTCTATGGACTTTATAATACTAAAAATTAATATTTTGATAGGTAATTGTTTTCTATAAATAATTTTTATTAAAAATTTTTTATGAAAAATTTTAAGATGCAGTCATTTGAACATTAATTAATACAGATATGTATAAAACATCAATATTTTACTAGACTTTTTATTGGTTATTTAATCAAACTGTCAAATTTTAAGTAATATACACTTGGATTCCCTACTGTAGTACTCTATGCATAATCAATAGTTCAGAGGCATTTATGATAGTGGAAGTGGTCTATCTTTATAAAATTGTCATAATAAAATTTGGAAGAATCAGGCTGCTAAATTTTGAGAAGATGTTTATGCCTCTTTTCTTCCTTTTGTGGTCGCAATTCAGTTTGCAGAAACAGCACTTTGTGATAAGTTTTATTTCCCCTACCCTCAAACCCAGGAAATTAATAGTTCTTTTCCAAGTTCAAATCATTCTATTTCATATATATTCACCTTTGAAAATATTTTAAATAGCAGTATTTGACCTTTGGACTCAGGACACTTCTGTACTCTTAAAAATTAATGAGTACATTAAAGAACATTGCTTGTTGGGGCCATGTCTAGTAAACTTTGTCATTTGCAAATTAAAAGGGAAGTTTAAAAAGTATTTATTCATATTTATTATATTAGAAATAGTACACTAATTTCATGTTAACATAAATAACATTTTTAGGAAAAAAAATTGAAAATGAAAAGTACTTTGTAAGATACTTTGTAAGATAGAAAATCTTTTTTCATCTTTGCAAATCTCACAGGCCTACTTCTGTGTTCAGATTTTTTGCGGTGTGTTGTTTTGGTTGAAGTATATGAAGAAAGCCACAGCTCCACGAAGATATGTGATTGAAAAGGGAAGCACATTTTAATAACCATTTCATATAATTATGGATATTCTTCTTTGATTATATACTAAAACTAGACTGATGGTGGTTCTATGAAAATTAGTCACAGTGTAGAATTGCAAACCATGTTAACAAACTTTTCATACTGGTTTACATCAAAATCCATTCCACTGCATGTAATATCGTACCTTTATTATTTTGAATGTTTGTTGACTGGGTTCTTCATCTTTCAGAAGTTGACCCATTAAGTTATTCAGTATAAAAATAAATCCACCTTTGTTGACCTTCTCACTGATTTCATCAGGAAAGCATTTCAGTGCACTGAGTTGGGAGCTTAATTAGCTGCTGTTTTGTAGATGGTTAATCCCAGTTTCAATGACACATGTAATTACACAATTTTAGTAATAGTGTGTAAATAGATGAAGTGTGAGTTCAAGAAGAAAAAAGCTAATGTTTCTAAAACCAATTTAAATCCTTTGGAACAACTTACAGTAAAAATATTGTTGTGATTTTATTTCGATGATATTTGCAAACAATTTGGGGGAAACTTAAAAATCTGGAAGGATTCTACATTCCTTCACAAATGTCTTTTATTTCTTTCAGTATAATGAAGAAATCAAACTTGGAAATTAAGATGATATGTGTATGTTCTTTTTCAGTAAATAACAGTGAAACTTCATCCATAGACCCATATTATAAAGAACGGGCTTTGATTCACATTTAAAAGATTAGTGAACACATATAAATGTATTTTAAGTTGAAACAAAATTCACAACTTGATGTCTGCTTTATTAATTTATTTATTTTAATGATTCTTCACTTAACTAGCTTTTACAGTGAATTTATTAATCACTGGTCAGAATCAGACACCCATACAATAAGAGTTTTTCTGCTGCCACCCATAGGCTAGGAGCAAATTTCTATAAACTATGGAGGAGACTATAAAATATGGTCTCTTCCATTACTACACTTTGAATCTGAGGCTTGGTATGACTGTGTAGAATCTAGATAGCCTTCTTGAAATACAGATATTACAAGTCAGCTTTTATAATGTGGGATGGGTCCTTCAGGTTCGAAGGACCATAAACCAATCTTTTACTTGTATGCTAGTGTTTTGTTGAATTGGGGAATCCTTGAAATAAGAAAATTTATATTGGGGCATGGGAATTTTCACAAAAATTTGCTTGATAATATCTCTTGAAGTTTGAGGATTATACTAAGTATTCTATTACCTATAAAAATAAACCCATGGGGCTGGGAATGTGGTTTCTGGTAGAATACTTGCCTATCATGTTGAGACCCTGGATTCAATCCCCAGCACTGCAAAAAAAAAAAAAAAGATTATAAATAAATAGGTAAATCCATTGGCTAATGCATGAAGGTTGGTAGGTAGTAGTAGTTCATTGACCTCATTTTTATCATGGTGGGGTATAGCTGTCATTTAGAGATGCATCATGACCTGGTTCAACAACACAGGGCTAGGCACCAGATAACTTAGATAACTTGGCCTCTGTCAGGATCACCAATCCCTGAGAGCCAAGAACATATTTCCAGCTCCCTGACAATAAGCATGCAGTCTGAGTTGTTTTTTTCCTAGAAGTAGGGAATTAATTCACATTCTCACTCTCTGTTTACAAGCAGTACACACCCTGGTAAGCTGACCTGCTAGAATAAGGCAGCTTTTTCTGTGACCATTTGGTCTTAACCATTTGGTCAATGTTAGTCTTTTTAGCACCAGGGTATATCACCAAAGGTAGCACCAGAGTATATCACCAAAGCTGAAGTTATTAATAAATGCAAAGGCAACCCTCCAAATTCCTGATTTCACAATGATCACATAATCATTGTCAACAGTGTGGCCTGGTTTTATAGATTGGTGACCTTTGTCTTTTCTTTCCAAAAATGTTTATTGAGAGTCTATTATGTGCTACATACGATTCTATGACTAGAGATCCTATTGTGACTGATACACATATACACCCACACAAACATACACAGACATACACATATATCTGCTAAGGGGACAGAAAAGCAAGGAAGGGGAAAGGGGAATGAAATATTGTTTGGGGAGGTTTTGAAATTCTTACAGAATGACCAGGAAAGGACTCACCAAGATGTCTTCTCTAGCATAAACTTATGAAAGAAGAACATAATCTGGAAGAGTTGATCTCTCAGAATATTTAAAAATGTACTTAACCTAAGGTCTCTGGAGTTCATTGGGGCAAAATATTGGATCTTAATTTTCACTAACTCCAATTCTAATAGCATTGGGAGAACCTGTAGCTTAATTACAGATACATATCAGATGTTTTCATATTATATTATTGTTGTTATAAACATCTCGAAATTTATGCTCATCTCCACTTGTAAATTAGGGAGTTATTATCCCCACTATTAAATGTTCATATTTAATTCCTTAATACATAAGCATCATTATCTTTTAAATACATATATTGATAGTTTTATTTCAAAATATGACATTTCCTTGTAGCTCTTCAAATTAGTCGTATGAATTTTAAGCCACTTTGAGAAAGCAGAAAGGTTTTACTCAGTTTTCAAAATGGTTCAGGGATCATGGAATAGAATGTGAAGCATCAGCATAATTCCTGAGGACTTTCTTTGACCTCCCCAAGCACAGTACACTTTAAGTTTGTTTCCCTCTCTAAGAGATTACTCAAATACTTCCTGAACAGGTGAGAAGAGTTTTATGGATAATTCATTTTAGTTCTGATTGTGAATGATCTTTTTTTTTTTTACTTCCTTTAATGCAGGCCACACACTATTAAAATATTTGCAAAATATTTTAGTGAGTCAGACAAAAATTTGGCTGCCTAGTAAATGACACTGTAATACTTCACAGGTCAGCTTTTAGACTTCACTGAAAGGTATTCGAAGGACCTTAACAGCAGTGCAGTTTATGGGAAATAATGGAAATATAGAAATTCTGAGGTAGAATCAGAACCCACTTACATTAGCCTTTTAGCCACTCTTCCCATTGTGGTGTTAACCATGTAAGTCTATCTATAGTGAGAGGTCTTGGGCTGTAGACGATCACACCTTCACATTGACCAGCCATAGGAAATACGATTGATATTCCTGTTCAACTTTATTAAAAACATAGCCATAAGTTACTTAGAACTGAGAGCCCCTTAGGTAATGGAAAGGAAGGGTTGAGCTCTGGTTGAGCAGATCCTCCAGGGAATTTTGCCTTGCCATTACATGTTCTGTGCTTTAGATCTCTTTGAATATTTTCTACCACCTCTCATCAAGAAGGAAAACACAAAAAGTAAAAATTCTTAAACTTGATGTTGCCATAAGTCTGGGAGGAAAAAAAAAGTGTTAATTCTAACTTTCATGAGTCATACTTTATGCCTCTGTCTTATGTGGAAGGAAGTCAATTCTATGTCATTAAAACCTCTTGGATTATCTCTGCATTTGTGCCCTGTAGTTCTGCAAAATAGACACTTATGAAGAGTGCTGAAAGCTGAGCCCTAGTGCACTCATTTATGTATTTAATTTTTCTTTGCAGGTTGGTGAAAGATGCTCCTTGGGATGAAGTCCCACTTGCTCACTCCTTGGTTGGTTTTGCCACTGCTTATGACTTCTTATACAACTACCTGAGCAAGACACAACAAGAGAAGTTTCTTGAAGTGATTGCCAATGCCTCAGGATATATGTATGAAACTTCATACAGGAGAGGATGGGGATTTCAATACCTGCACAATCATCAGCCCACCAACTGCATGGCTTTGCTCACAGGAAGCCTAGTTCTGATGAATCAAGGTGTGTGTGATCACATCATGGCCAAGGTGATGCCTGACCTGACATCAGTCATCGTTGCCATGTAGTGAGCAAAGCATTTTTATAACTCTTCTTAGGTACATGTTCATACTTGTATCCTAACTAAACCTGTGAAATGAAGTAATACTCAGGGCATCTCTTAGTTAATTAAAGGATATACCTTCCTTAATTTCTGCTAGTTATATTAGCCTGTATGGTACTTAATTATGACTTGTCATCATTCCAGGCCATATCCTTACAGTATAGAGTCAGTGACAAATATTCATTTTGACAGTGAAGTTAGCCAGTCTGGAATAAATGAAGGTCTTACTTGAAATAAATATTCCTAGCACACAGATATGACTCATAACTTCACTATTCTTTTTTTTTTTTCTCTAAAGACTTAAAGCAACCAGACTAGATTGTTTAAGTCAAAATTAGAAAGAACTTTTGTGGATTGTTTAGCTACTTTGCATTAACATACTACATACTTCCCAATGTCACATTTTCTTTGTTCTTGTAGCTAACATAATTATAGCTCCTTTGAAAATCTAGAAATGATTGAGATTGTATTTAAGAAAAAGAGTTCTTAAGATCCCTGTGAATTATTAGAATACTAAATATGTAATTGGAGCTTGGAAACCTAAAAGAATTTAACTCTTGTTTATATTGCCCATAAGAATTACTCAGCATTTTATAGATTCTTCAACAACAGATTTTACCCAAATCTGGTTTTCTCCCTTATCATATCAACCAACTATTGCTTTTAAATTAAGTCTTAGGGAAAAAAAATCCTCCTTTAACAACAATATCAGTACCTTGTAGTAACAGAGATCTGTAGTTTACAAAGTATTTTAGTGGACATTGCCTGAAGGGGATTTTTTGAAAAAAAAAAAACAAACCAGGAAAATCAGGTAATGTGGTATCCAAGGAGCAGTGGCCTGGATTTAGGCATCAGTCATGTTGGTACCTGCATGGAAACAGAGATGGAGAAGGAAGACACAGAGGAAAAAAAGAAAAGATGATGATGATTGGAATTTTAAATTCAAATGACAAAGGATGGAACTAGAAAAGTATTGAGAAGACTGCCATGTCCGGTACGGAGCTGGGTGGCAGAAGGAGTCAAGGGACATTTAGTAGTCACCCCTGTACAGCCAAGCCTGCAAGCATGCTGTCTCTGTGAGTTGGGGGCCAGGTCATAGCCTGGGGCCTGGGGTTAGGCCCAGAGCTAATGGCATCTGGAGTTCTGGAAGTCCTTACACCTGACACACCTCATAGACCTTGGTAAAGTCCTAGGTTTGGATCAAAGTTCTGTTCATTTTGTGTCATGTGCCACAGGTTTGGAACAAGGCACCCTTCTTGTAGTTTTGGTGTAACAAGGCTTAACTGGGTCCTTAAAAGAATTAAGGGAGATTTTTTTCAGTGCTCTGTAAATTATAAATGCTGAAGAAATATAAATAGTTCTTATTTTTGTCTAAATGTAAGAATTCTTGAAAGCTAGCATTTCTGTGTCCAAAAGATTTTATAAGATGTTTTAGATTTTGAATTTTCAGTGGGGAGATTGAGAAATGTAACTGGTTAAAAAAGTAGTTGAACAAATGTAACTGGTTAAAAAAAGTAGTTGAACAAAGTCATGCAGCTCACTTTTGGCAGACTCAGGACTCACATTTGAATTTTTTTTTTTTCACCATTAGATTTCCATTCCAAAGATTTCTCAGCTCCACAGTGCTACCTTTTCAAATTCTGTGAAATCTAAAAGCACATAAGTAATGAGAGACTGTCTTCTAATGACAGGACAAATTGAAGATGGTCTACCATTTATAATGCTGTATCTTGTTACAAATTCTATAAAATAACACTGTAAGTTTTACAAAGTGATAAACTTTAAAAAATATTTTCAGGCATTTTTTTAGGAAAATTGAATAAGAGTCTCAATGTACAAATCTTATCTTACAAAATTACATGCCATTTGTGATCTTATACATGATGTAGTTTTAGTTTACTGATGATTGGGAAATTACTTGATACTTAAGGGTTTATTTTCATTTAATTGATAGATGACTTGTGTTCAAGAACTTTTTAACTCACATCATGGACTCACTACAAACCTGGATTAACAGGGTGTTGTTTATAATGTGGATGAGAGGTTGATAATGTAATTTGTAATAATACAAACTGGTCAGATAACTCAGGTTAGTATTTGGTCATGTTTTTGTTTATGCTTTGTTAGTCTTTTGTCATTGTCTGCATGTGTTTTCATCCTTCAGGGTACCTCCAGGAAGCCTACTTATGGACCAAACAAGTTCTGACCATCATGGAGAAATCTCTGGTCTTACTCCGGGAAGTGACAGATGGCTCCCTCTATGAAGGAGTTGCTTATGGCAGCTACACCACTAGATCACTCTTCCAGTATATGTTTCTTGTTCAGAGGCACTTTGACATCAACCACTTTGGCCATCCATGGCTCAAACAACACTTTGCATTTATGTACAGAACCATCTTGCCAGGTATCGTGAGGATTCAGAAGTGGGAAAATGTTACACAGTTATAATTTTTTTCTGACTATGAAAATAAGCTAGGCAAAGAAAAGAAATGAGGTTTCTTATGCTGAGATTAAAGTGATTATTTATTTAAAAAACAAAGAAAATTTTGAATTTAAAAGCTGCATATGGGTAAAGCACTTTGAGCCAACATGAGGTTTTATGATTTAGGTATTATAAAGGTTGGAGCATAATGGATCAAATATAATATCTAGTCCCCACAGTTCTTACATTTTTACACACACATATGTACACACACACACACACACACACAAACTTGAATATTCATAAACTAATTTTTACGAATCTAATAAAATATTAACATTAAGGATTAAATGTCAGTTTTCCTTTTTCTGTGATCCCTGATCAATCCCATTGTAGGTTTTAATTTCTAATCTTTTCTTCAGAACCACATAGACATGATTCAAAATGTATTATACCTACATATTGTGTTGATGATTTATTATTCTTTTTTAAAAAAATAACCAGTATAGTATATAGAAAACGAAACAAAAGCAACAACTTCTATAAAATTTCCAATTTAATATTGCTGTGTAGTTTGGCCTTGTAAGACAACTGGCTCTGAAATACGTGCCTGGGTGTGCGTGCATGCACATGTGTTTTAATTATTTATTTCTAGGAGAGCTTTGTAATTCACTTTATTTGTAAAACAGAACTAAGGTATTAGAAATAGTTTAGGAGATAAATTTTCATCAAGATGGATCTCCCTGCCCCCAGAAAATATAATCTTTATTTGGTAATTCTAAACCTACAACACAAAATACAGTATTTAAACCATTTTGCTCTGGTTGAATACAGATGGATTAGAAGCTCCTTAATTGGATTAGTTATCAAAAAATGCTGTGAACAAAATAATCATTTTAAGATTTAGTTTAGACTTACATTCACAGCCTATTCTTTATTGCTTATTCTTAGACATACAGGAGAGGCTGTCTTGCAGTTCATCTTGGTAAACAAAGTCCTTCTAAAGAAAGGGGTCTCTAAGAGGTCCCAGTGCTTTTTGTAATTTGAGCAGAGTTCTAATAGTCAGCCATTTTAGGCTCAGTCTAAGGGCTTGAGTCTACCCTGAGCTGTGCTTGTGGCTACTTCCTAAACTGGAAAAGACAATAGGAACACCTATAAAGGGAGCATTTACATGTTTGTGTTTATTAATTCAATAAACTTTTATTGAACATCTATATGCCAGGCATTGGACTAGGCAGGGGATTTATTTTTTTTCCACATTTTTTATTGGTGCATTATAGTTTTACATAATGGTGGGATTTCTTGTTACATATTTATACTTGTACACAATATAGCAACATAATTTGGCCAATGTCATTCCCAGTATTTATCCTTTCCCTCCCTTCTTACTTCCCCCTAGTTCCTTTCTTATATTCTACTGACATCCCTTGGATTTTTATGAGATTCCTCCTCATAATTCTTTTCTTTTCTCCTCTGTAGCTTCCATATATGAGATCATACAAATCTTGACCTTTTGAGTTTGGCTCTTTGCTTAACATAACCTTTCCAGGTTTTTTATCCATTTTCCTCCAAATGACATAATTTCATTTTCTTTATGATTTAATAAAATTCCAATATGTATATGAACTACATTTTCTTTATTGATTGACATCTAGGCTGGTTCCAAAGTTTGGCTCTTGCGTATTGTGCTGCTATAAACATGGGTATGCATATATCACCATAGAATGCTGACTTCAATTCTTTAGGATAAATACTGAGGAGTGATATAGCTGAGTCATATGGTGATTCCATTCTTAGTCTTTTGAGGAAACTCCATAGTGATTTTCATAGTGGTTATACTAATTTACAATCTCACCAACAGTGTAAAGTGCCTTTTTCTCCACATTCTCTCCAACATTTACTATTTTTTGTATTCTTGATGACTGCCATTCTGACTGATGTGAGGTGAAATCTCAGTATAGTTTTGATTTGCATTTCTCTTATTGTTAATAATGTTAAACATATTTTTCATAGATTTGTTGGCTGTTTGTATTTCTTCTTTTGAGAAGTATCTGTTTAGTTCATTTGCCCATTTATTGAATTATTTGATTTTTTTTTGGTGTTAAATTTTAAAAATTTCTTTGTGTAGTATAGATACTAACTCTCTGTTGGAAGAGTAGCTAGCAAAGATTTTTCTCCCATTCTGTAGGTTCTTTGTTCACATTCATAATTGTTTCCTTGCTGTGCAGAAGCTTTTTAATTTGATGCCACCCCATATATTAACTCTAGGCATTATTCCCTGAGATTTTTTTTTAAATTTTTATTGTTGGTTGTTCAAAACATTACATAGTTCTTGATATATCATATTTCACACTTTGATTCAAGTGGGTTATGAACTCCCATTTTTACCCTGTATACAGATTGCAGAATCACATCAGTTACACATCCATTGATTTACATATTGCCATACTAGTGTCTGTTGTATTCTGCTGCCTTTCCTATCCTCTACTATCCCCCTCCCCTCCCCTCCCCTCCCCTCTTCTCTCTCTACCCCCTCTACTGTCATTCATTTCTCCCCCTTGTATTATTTTTCCCTTTCCCCTCACTTCCTCTTGTATGTAATGGAGGGTCTCCTTCCATTTCCATGCAATTTCCCTTCTCTCTCCCTTTCCCTCCCACCTCTCATCCCTGTTTAATGTTAATCTTCTTTTCATGCTCTCCGTCCCTACTCTGTTCTTAGTTACTCTCCTTATATCAAAGAAGACATTTGGCATTTGTTTTTTAGGGATTGGCTAGCTTCACTTAGCATAATCTGCTCTAATGCCGTCCATTTCCCTGCAAATTCTATGATTTTGTCATTTTTTAATGCAGAGTAATACTCTGTTGTGTATAAATGCCACATTTTTTTTTATCCATTTGTCTATTGAAGGGCATCCAGGTTGGTTCCACAGTCTTGCTATTGTGAATTGTGCTGCTATGAACATCGATGTAGCAGTGTCCCTGTAGCATGCTCTTTTTAGGTCTTTAGGGAATAGACCGAGAAGGGGAATAGCTGGGTCAAATGGTGGTTCCATTCCCAGCTTTCCAAGAAATCTCCATACTGCTTTCCAAATTGGCTTAGGCAGGGGATTTAAAGAGAAATAAAATACATTCTCTCCTTCAAGGAGCTCACAGACTTGATGTGATCTTTGTACTATCACATTTTATGCTAAGATTTACTTGGAAAAGCATTTACTAGTTGATTAGAAGGAGAAATTATTAGCTGTGAATTATATAAATACAATCATGGTGGTATTTTTTAAAAGAATTCTGTGTTTTGGCAATCTGTTCTCCACTGCAATCTCCTTTTTGCTACAGTTGATAGTCTGGATTCTGGTGATGGTTATTCTTATCTGGCCCAGAGTTTTCTCCCAGTCTTCTTTTTCAAGAGTACCTGGAGCATATCTGTTCTTCTTCTTTGTCTTTCTTCCTTAATCCAATAACAATTCTTTGCTTGATGATCCTTGCATTTTCTACTTCTTTAACTTCCAGCAGTACATAAACAGATTCCAACAGAATCTTTTCTGGGAGTTAAGTTTTTGTCCTGCATTATATTACTTATATACACTAATTTTATTAGAAATCAAATGGGAGTACTTTGTGTTATTGTCCTGGCCTGGAATGCAAGTTGAGCTGAGGGAGAGCTAGTACTCGTTCCAGGTTCAGGAATTTACTGTGCACAAGAGGATATTCATGCAAAGATGCAAATATAGTTGTACATAGTATGGATGTTGAAAAATGAACAAAGAGGGTAAAATGTTTATATACATTAATAAGTGTTACACATTTGTTATCAATGACAAATTGCCACATAACGAATACAAGCTTGCATACAAGATTTATGGAAGACCTTCAGGGGGATTTTGATTTTGATTGATGTGGGATAGAGCATGGACATCATGGTTTTATTTTATCCAAGATACACCATTGATTCTAATTTGCAGCTAGGTTTGAAAATCATTGTTTAGATCTTTATGTGAATATACAGTTTTAAGCTGATCTCAATTCTTTCAAACTTCCTTCCCCAGGGTTTCAAAGAACTGTAGCCATTGCAGATTCAAATTACAACTGGTTTTATGGTCCAGAAAGCCAATTAGTGTTCCTGGATAAATTTGTCATGCGTAATGGCAGTGGAAACTGGCTGGCTGACCAGATCAGAAGGAATCGTGTGGTAGAAGGCCCAGGGACACCATCCAAAGGGCAGCGCTGGTGCACTTTGCACACGGAATTTCTCTGGTATGACACATTGGGTTGGCTTTAAAGAGAAAAAGTAATGGGGGTACTATTCATGCTGTGCACTAATTTTTTGCATTTAAAAGGAAATACTAATCTAAAATCCATTTTAAAACCTCTTCTCCATGTTACCTAAATATGTGCAGCTTTAGTTTAACTTCCATCACAATATTTGAAACTGCTAGAAACATTTCTTTACATTCAAGATATAATTACACATTGTAGTTCGTGATTCCCTTGTATTAGAGATGTCTTAGGCCTTTTCTATTTCATAGAAAATCTTGATTTGATTCGACACCATTTTTTAAATCATTTAAGAAGAAAGCCACAAAATCTAGTCCAGATTATTCTTATGATCACATGAAAATAAGAAGGTACTAAAATATTTTGTTTTGTTTTGGTAAATGGAGCATTATAATCTTCTAATAGCAAAGCTGTTCCTAAACTTTCAAAAATGTTCAAAAGTGCTTGACAGTATTTGACAGCTTCACTTTGATAATAAAAGGACCGTGTAATTTTTTTTGCCGTAATCTTTTAAGCCCAGAAGGAGAGGCTTGTGTATCCTTTTTAAAATATTGCCAAATATATTGTTGGCATCCAATAAGTTAAAATCAAAATTACAGGGAACCAGTTAATCATTAATCCCTGATGACTTTCAGGCTATTGAAATTTGCATTCAGCTCCAAAATAAGCTGATTATAGTCTGCTTCTCTTTATTCTTTTTTTCAAAGTTTACACAGTTAAGGAGGAAAAAAAAAACATTAGAAAAGTGGTAACTATCTAGTTTAACTAGCATTTTAAAACTATTTTCATAGATGAGCTAAATATATTAATGTACAACCATTGGGGCTCCTTTGAGGGGTTTGGAGTAACTACTTAATAGTAAAAAGAAAGTAACACTTTTACTTACCATGAATATGCAACCAAGAGAGTTCTACAAAGCCAACTATTGGATTCAGATTAATGCTAAGTCTAAGCTTAGTTAAAAATCTGCCTTTATAGGAATATACAAACCAATCAAAAACTGAGAGAAGGATGGCCAGTTCAGCTTGTATTTGTTAAATCCTATCAATTAAGCCAACAGTACACTCAACCTCAGTAGAGACGTGATTTCTGATGTCCTGAAACTGAGACTCTAGAACAACAGATGAAAGGGCAAATCAAAGGGCAATGAGATCAACTGTACCATGAGTGACTGCACTAGGCCAAGTATACAAGAGCTAATAATGTTAGTCCACCTCTCTTTCCTTGAGCAGCAAATCACATGGCTTTGTCAAGGCAGTTATCCAAGATCTTCAAAAATAAATATTCCTCTCCATTATTATGTTTGGAGATCTTCCTAATTTAAACAACCTTTGTTCTTAATCATTGTGAAAGTTAATTATTGTATTACTTTAATAATAAACATTTATCATAAATAAAAATTAGAAGTCACTTCTTTTCTAAGAAGCATGGCATTACCTGTAAATTAAAACAAAGTTAAAATAAACCTTTAGAGCTGTTCTAGGCAGTAGTTGTCGCAATGTTAAACTTGCTAATATTAGATAGTTTCCTGGAATTTCACCCATTTATGTTTTCAGATGTAATACTGGCCATACATTTTTATCTAATGTGTGAAGTTCCTCCCTATTTTAATTATTTTAGAAAAAAAAAAAAAAAAAACATGGAGGAGGAACTGATTTCAAACCAGTCAATAAAATCAGCTCCAGATCCTAACGTGAGTTTCCTAGAAAAGGTGCCTCTTGACTAGAAATTTGAGTTTGAAATGCTTATATCTGTGGGGCCCAGTAGTTTGGGTGGCAGCTCCAAAATTGTCAAGTGAAGAATATTCATGTAGA
The DNA here is from genome assembly GCF_047511675.1 of Marmota flaviventris. Taxonomy (NCBI): domain Eukaryota; kingdom Metazoa; phylum Chordata; class Mammalia; order Rodentia; family Sciuridae; genus Marmota; species Marmota flaviventris. The sequence goes on along the minus strand of NC_092503.1, from coordinate 47,754,182 downwards.
AATTAGCAACAGAAGTCAGTTAAGTCTCAAACGCAAGGATCACAAATTGTACTCCTCTTCAGTCACCAGAGGTTTACCCTTGTGCATGCCAATTATCTGTGTTTTCAGAAGTGTCCCTAATATAGTCCACACTGTAGGTGCTCTGGGTGACATTTGTGTATTGTTTCTTCTAGCCACATTACCATGTGGCACCAGTTCTGGTATTATTTTCACTTCCACTGGAAAACCATTTAATTTTTAAAAATTAATCCCCTCAGGTATGATGCCAGCTTGAAATCGGTTCCTCCTCCAGATTTTGGCACCCCTACCCTGCATTATTTTGAAGACTGGGGTGTTGTGACTTATGGAAGTGCACTGCCTGCAGAAGTCAATAGATCTTTCCTTTCCTTCAAGTCAGGAAAACTTGGGGGACGTGCAATATATGACATTGTCCACAGAAACAAATACAAAGAGTGGATCAAAGGATGGAGAAATTTTAATGCAGGGCACGAACATCCTGATCAAAACTCATTTACTTTTGCTCCCAATGGTGTGCCTTTCATTACTGAGGCTCTCTATGGGCCAAAATATACCTTTTTCAACAATGTTCTAATGTTTTCTCCAGCTGTGTCAAAGAGCTGCTTTTCTCCCTGGGAGGGTCAGGTCACAGAAGACTGCTCATCAAAATGGTCTAAATACAAGCATGACCTGGCTGCTAACTGTCAGGGAAGAGTGGTTGCAGCAATGGAGAAAGATGGAGTGGTTTTCATCCGAGGGGAAGGTGTGGGAGCTTATAATCCCCTGCTCAACCTAAAGAACATTCAGAGGAATCTGATCCTCCTACATCCACAGCTTCTTCTCCTTGTGGACCAAATACACCTGGGAGAGGAGAGTCCCCTGGAGACGGCAGCAAGTTTCTTCCACAATGTAGATTTTCCTTTTGAGGAGACAGTAGTAGATGGTGTCCATGGGGCTTTCATCAGGCAGCGAGATGGACTCTATAAAATGTACTGGATGGATGATACTGGCTATAGTGAGAAAGCAACTCTTGCCTCAGTGACGTACCCTCGGGGCTATCCCTACAATGGAACAAACTATGTGAATGTCACCATGCATCTCCGAAGTCCCATCACTAGGGAAGCTTACCTCTTCATAGGGCCATCTGTAGATGTTCAGAGCTTCAGCATCCACGGAGACTCTCAGCGACTGGATGTATTCATAGCCACAAGTGAACATGCCTATGCAATTTACCTGTGGACCGGTGAGACCACAGGACAGTCTGCTTTTGCACAGGTCATTGCAGATCGCCAGGAAATTCTATTTGACTGGAATTCAGCCATCAAGAGCACCACTGTCCCTGAGGTGAAGGACTACACTGCTATTGTGGAACACAATCTGCAGCATTTTAAGCCAGTGTTCCAGTTGCTGGAGAAGCAGATCCTGTCCCGAGTCCGGAACACAGCTAGCTTTAGGAAGACTGCTGAGCGCCTGCTGAGATTTTCAGATAAGAGACAGACTGAGGAGGCCATTGACAGGATTTTTGCCATATCACAGCAACAGCAGCAGCAGCAAGGCAAGTCAAAGAAAAACCGAAGATCAGGCAAACGCTATAAATTTGTGGATGCTGTCCCTGATATTTTTGCACAGATTGAAGTCAATGAGAAAAAAATTCGACAAAAAGCTCAGATTTTGGCACAGAAAGAACTACCCATAGATGAAGATGAAGAAATGAAAGACCTTTTAGATTTTGCAGATGTAACATATGAAAAACATAAAAATGGGGCCTTGATGAAAGGCCGTTTTGGACAGGCGCGGATGGTGACAACTAGTCATAGCAGAGCTCCATCGCTGTCTGCTTCATATACCAGACTGTTCTTGATTCTGAACATTGCGATTTTCTTTGTCATGTTGGCAATGCAGCTGACTTATTTCCAGAGGTCCCAGAGTCTATATGGCCAAAGGTGTCTTTATGCGGTCCTTCTGATAGATAGCTGTATTTTATTATGGTTGTATTCGTCTTGTTCCCAGTCACAGTGTTAGCACTGAAGCCATAAAATTGGTTGATCATTTTATGATCACAAAGAGTCTATGCAAAAAAACAAAACAAAAAAGCCCCAGTTTGTTATTGAATTTTTTTTTCTCCTCAGATTCATTTTAGTAAGTTAAGGGAAGACATTTTCATACAAGAAAGCAGAGACATGGAAAAATCAGAATTGGAGCAGCAAAGAATTTATCGAAGGAATAAGAATAGCTTGTTTGTTCCCTAGTGTTTTTGGAAGTGTTGGATTTGCTGATTTAGGAGTGATTAAAGTACTACCCTTGAAATAAATAAAAAGCTTGATTTTTAAGTATTTTTTCTTAAGGTAAATAAAAAAGTTTTAGAAAGAATTGGGTTTTATAATTATTAATTTAAATTTAATGCTGTTAGCAATTTCCAGATACTGTATTGTGAAAAATACCAAATCGTGTAATTCCAAGAATTATAAGAAATGAGTGACAGGATTTGTCATTATTGGAACTGGATATCTATTCATATAATAGAAAAAAATGATAGCAGAAGATCATTAGAAACTTAAAACTTATTTCCAGTAGGAAACCTATACACAAAATCTCCTTGATGATGTTGTCTCTGCAAGCATATATTGGTTGCTTTTATACATTTGTTGATTTTTCAATAAATAAGACAATTACAGACAACTTAATATTGTATTTCCTTCTATGGAAAATTCTTTTAGACCCAATGACTAAACTTTGCAAAATAAAGTATTTTATATCCTGAATTTTAATACCAAAGAATATAGGGAGTCTAATCTGGATATGATTCTTAATGTTTTTTAATAGAAAACTTTCTTCAAGTTTATTTTGCTAAATAAACAGATCATAATTGTGATTTTTCTCTAGTGTTTTCTTCTGTGTAACAGGTTACATTCAAAATGAATTCACATTTTCTGAAATCTTTGAGGTGGGATTTTTGTTTGGACATGCATTCATTAAACTTATAAAGTAGTATTTGATTCAAAAGAAGTAATTTCTCTGTTTATTGACTTTTCTGTTGCTTAAACATATTAACATTTAAAACAACAGCCAACATCTGATATTTAAATAACACCAAAATTTGTTTTTAAGCATTAAGTTTTCATAGTGATTTGCAATCATGTCCTCAGAAGGTAACAAGAACATAGAATACTGGAAATGTAATCCACAATTGATGTTTGATTATATGAAGATGATATACTTAGGAGGAACTTAAAGAATAAATTACTTATGTTCAGCATATTTGAACCTGATGTATTTCTCCCTTGAAAATAGAAAATTTATTTGGCTTAAATTTTAGAGTAAGAACACATTCACTGATTTATAGATCTAAAGTAATAACAGTACCTTTCCTCTTACTATTCATTTTGGTTCATGGGAATACCCATATGTAATAAAATTTTTTTAAAAAAGAAAGAACTCAGAAAAAACTCCTGTGAGTACCTTTGCAGTTCTAATTTTGACCTATTTACAAAGAGAAAACGAAAGTTTGACTTTTAACTATGCTTCCCTCATTATTTGTGGAATCTAGAAAATGACTTCTGCGGAAGCATTTTTTCTCTTTCATGGAAAGTCTCTGGGGAGGATGTCATTACACACTGTTTAAAAGAATAATGTTTTCAAAAGAATAATGCTTCCGTTTGTCCTGCATGGATGCTCTTACTGGGATTTAAACTTGCTTTATGTGACAGATTCTCCGTTTACTTAACCTCATTCAACATTCTTTTCTTCTACAGTTTCCCATTCAGAAAGATGAACTGTTTGAAATGATCAAAAGGAAATTTTGAAAAAAAAAGGGGGGGGGGGTGTTACTCTTTGAGGCTACAGGCAAACCTGGTCTCAGATCCAAAACTCAGGCAAACTGTAATGGAGATGAACTGTGCAAGAGAGTGCCAAGTCCAGTTTTCCTTAGGTAAAGGCTAGACAGGCATGACCCATTCTAACACATTACCTCATTTTAAAAGTGATTTTTTAAAATATGGTAATCATGTATCTTTAAAGCAAAATGAATTAAAATTACATGGGGTTTTCTTTCCCTCCTTATAATGAATGTAATATTTTTCTCACTTAAAAAATTTTCTTCAGGCAGTAATTTTAAATGGGTAAGTGAAAAATAATGCTAGAACAAATCACGGTTCTTCATAATGAGATGTGTTTCCTATCAGGAATGGTACATGTTTTAGTAAAACTAAGGAACTCTTTGTGTCTTCAAGAAATCCAAGCAATATTAAATCTCTCTTGAAACTGAGTAATCAATTATGAAATCTGTTTCTGTGTTGCTCACTATGAAAGGAGCATTTCAAGTTCATTGGCTAGTATACGGGCTGTTGTTTAGGGGATTGGCAGGAATTTTAGTCCTCGCCTTAAACAAAATGTGAGCATGATTAGCTACAGAGCTGTTTTATGTAGTGGGAGTAACATATTCCCTTGTTTGTAACCAATTAACTTATAAACAGCCCTGATGATAGATGAGACCTATCATTTACTGAGAGAACATTCATTGAAGAGCATGGTTACAATTGTGAATAAAGTCAGACAGAAGACCTTAGACTGTTTCAATAATTAAAAGATATCACCTGGACTATTAAATTAATTATGGAAAAAATATTTTAGTCATAGTTTTTACATATCACATAGTCTAAGGTTATTAAAAAGAAAAATTTAACAATACTTTTGCACACTGAAAAATAAGTGTTTAAAGAGAAGAATTTACCTTATAGTTTATTGGGCTTAAAAAACATTTTTTAAATAGTTCACAAGCTACTCACAAAGTAATCTGAAACTTCTCCAAATTTTAAAAGAAAGTAAGCTATGGAATGTTAAATTTATAAGTTTAAAAATAAATTCATGTGTTTCCTTAGAAATATAAAATAAGGTTAAAGTGGATATAGTTATGGGTAGAAGGGCCACGTGTTTATCCTCCAAACCAGAACACTTTTTTTTTAAGGAAAATATTATTTTTTTTATTGGCTTCATTTTTAATTTTAAAATCAGGTAACACTTCATTCCATAGAACAGAATCAGTTTTCCTATGAGCCAAGCACTCATCAAAAATAATTTGATGAGTTAACATCAGAGTATTTATTTTGCTTACACAAAATAAGGACAAGGAAACTTCACTATTTCACCAGTTGAGAATGGCTGTTCTCCCTCCAATCCAGATTTCTCTTGGAGGACCAAATGTGTCAGCTTGATTTGATTGACTCCATGTTGTTGTTTTTCCTTTGGAATATTGTCTCTGTTGAAAAACTGGCTTCACAAAGAAGGTGGCAGCAGGAAAATTTCAGAATCCAAAGCTCAAAAATAAGTCTTGGGCAGTGTGGGGTTATTTTCTGTCTCTGGGAGGGATCATCCGGTGTCTGAGGCCTGGGGATAGAGGCAAAGTCCCCAGCTGCTCACCCAAGAGATGTCACTCTCAGTAGTGTCTGGTGTCCTGACCTGTGCTCGCCCAGGATGATGGTAGGTAAGGAGCAGCAGGTCACAGGGGCCCCCTGACCCTCTGGGAGACAGCGCTCTCCCTGGGCAGACCCCGGGGCTGAGGGTCAGCGGCCAGGGGAGAATCATGTCAACAACTGTCCCCGCTTGTGGTCCCTGAGGTCCTGGGGCAGGGATGCAGGAGGCAGCCAGTGTCACAAGAAGTCCCTGTCCCCAGCCAGGCCAGGCGCCTGGCTAAGTGAGGAGAAAGACGGTGTCCCTCCTCAGGGCCTGGCCCCTGCGTCTGGTCTCACTTCCTCCCAGCACCGACTGGAAGGGGAGGAAGTGACACCCAGGGGAAGGCCAGGAAGTGAGGCCGCCTTCATATTCAAGTTCAGGGTGTGACAGCTCAGTCTGCCCCCCAACAGGCCCCATACTCAGCTCTTCTTCATGGGCCATGTCCCTTCTGAGAGTCACACCCTACCCTTTATAGGCACAAGGACCCAGAAGTTCCAGGGACACATCCATGTTTAGGCCCTCGGATCCGGAAGTGCCTCAAGTGTCCATGTTTAGGCCCCCGGATCTGGAAGTTCCTCAGACATCCAAGTTTAGGCCACCGGATCCGGATCTGGAAGTTCCAAAGGTGCACGTCCATGTTTAGGCGCCTGGATCCGGAAGTTCCTCGGGCGCACATCCAAGTTTAGGCCATAGCATCCGGAAGTGTCTCAGGTGCACGTCCATGTTTAGGGTCTAGGATCCGGAAGTTCCTCAGGCATCCATCCATGTTTAGGCCCCAGGATATGGAAGTTCCTCAGGTGCATGTCCATCTTTGGGCCCTTGGATCTGGAAGTTCCTCAGTCCTCCATGTTTAGGCTGTAGCATCCAGAAGTTCCTCGGGTGCACGTCCATGTTGAGACTCTAGGATTCGGAAGTCCTCAGGCATTCATGTTTAGGGCCCCGGATCCGGAAGTTCCTTAGGTGCACGTCCATTTTTAGGGCCCCAGATCCAGAAGTTCCTCAGGTGCATGTCCATGTTCAAGCCCCTGGATCCGGAAATTCCTCAGGCATCCATGTTTAGGCTCTAGGATCTGGAAGTGCCTCAGGCATCCATGTTTAGGCCCTTGGATCTGGAAGTTCCTTAGGCGCATGTCCATATTTAAGCCCCCGGATCCGAAAGTTCCTCAGTCCTCCATGTTTAGGCCGTAGCATCCGGAAGTTCCTCAGGCGCAGGTTCCCAAACACTTTTTTGAGTGTTAGAGGAGAAACAGTTCAGAGTTATTCCAGGACAACATATGTAAACCAGGACTGTACTAGGTAATCTGGGCTATATGGTCATCTTTGTCAGATGTCTAGATGACTCAGGAAAAAAAGAGTTAGGGAGAGGTGTGAAAGTCTATCTCAAAGTTTAGTACCAAAAAAGGAACTTGAGCTGATCAGACTGAGCCCCCTAAATCTATAGATGAGAAAATGGAGGCTCAAGCAAAAGGGCCCAGATCCCCTCCCTTCTCCCTGCCTGTGCTTATATAATTTCTATTGGCAAAGCCCCTCAGCTTGAGTCTCTCCTCCTCAGGTTCATGTTGAGAAGAGGTTGGTATTTGTAGCTTAATTAACTAGCAAAGATGACATATGCTTCCAGAAATGTTTCGGTTGAATATTTATTTTATACTTGTAATGCCAATTAAGTCCTGACACGTTTTTAAGAAATGAAGGAGAAAAATCATGTGTTCCACTACATATCTAGATTTGGGTCATCTGTTTCGTAGACAGGTTGAAACTCTCCATCATCCTGAGGCTTTGCTTTGCTTCTTTGCTGTGTAAATCTTTTGTTTCTTGCTTCTTACACTTCCCTTTTTCTTCAGTCACACTTCATTTTGGTGCAGCATAGTCTCCCTGAATTCCTGAGAACGTATGCATGGGAGGCGAATATATTTTTTCTCCTTTGGCCTGAAAAAAAAGTCTTTATTCTCTCTGTTACTTGATTGATCACTTAACCAGCTGTTCTAGGTGGAAAATAACCTTCCCTCAGAAGGGTGAAGTAGTGGCTCTATGATCTTCTGGGTTTTGATGTTCCTTCTGAGAAGTCTGTTACAGTGTTTTCTGTTGGACAGAATAATTTTTAGCAGAGAGACTCTCCAGTCTGTTCTCTGGTTAGTTTGGTGGGGAAACTAGAAGAAGGGCCCCAAAGTCAAGTGGAATAAGGGGATTACAGGTCTCACAGTTGGGTGGGGCAACCTCATCTTCTGCTTAAGTACAGCCCTTCCACTCTCAGCTGTGCTCATCTGTAAGTCCTGAATCCCTCTTCTCAGTCTCTTCAGAGTCATCTGCTGTGGCCAGTGCGCTTTGCTTGTCATGATTCCGTTTTCCATTCAGGGGCATCCCCAATTTCAGTGGTGCCTGCTGCCAATTTCTGAGCCTCTTTGTGGTTCTACTGAATGACTTGCTTCTGACAACTCCCATCCTATTCTCTTGCTGGCTTGGGCTTTATTCTCCCTTTGAGTTACCAGTCATCCCTGTGCTCTTGGCATTCATGGGATTGTTCTATTCTTTACTCATTCCGTTTTTGATCACCCACTAAGTGCGGAGTACTGTTCTGGTACTTAGAACACTGCATCAGAAAATAAAACAAATATCTCTGCTTTCTTGATGCTTACATTTTAGGGATGGGTCTTGAAAAACTGGTATAATTTATGAGTTAATTGTATAATTCATTAGGAGATAAGAGGGATGCAATGGGTGGGGGAAGGCATGGTAAAAAGAATGGGAACAGGAGCCTATTTTATTTTATTTTTAATTTTTTAAATAATTTTTATTGTTGGTTGTTCAAAACATTACATAGTTCTTGATATATCATATTTCACATTTTGATTCAAGTGGGTTATGAACTCCCATTTTTACCCCGTATACAGATTGCAGAATCACATCTGTTACACATCCACTGATTTACATATTGCCATACTAGTGTCTGTTGTGTTCTGCTGCCTTTCCTATCCTCTACTATCCCCATTCCCTTCCCCTCCCCTCCCCTCTTCTCTCTCTACCCCATCTACTGTCATTCATTCCTCCCCCTTGTTTTTTTTTTTCCCTTTCCCCTCACTTCCTCTTGTATGTAATTTTGTATAACCCTGAGGGTCTCCTTCCATTTCCATGCAATTTCCCTTCTCTCTCCCTTTCCCTCCCACCTCTCATCCCTGTTTAATGTTAATCTTCTTCTCATGCTCTTCGTCCCTACTCTGTTCTTAGTTACTCTCCTTATATCAAAGAAGACATTTGGCATTTGTTTTTTAGGGATTGGCTAGCTTCACTTAGCATAATCTGCTCTAATGCCATCCATTTCCCTGCAAATTCTATGATTTTGTCATTTTTTAATGCAGAGTAATACTCCATTGTGTATAAATGCCACATTTTTTTTTATCCATTCGTCTATTGAAGGGCATCTAGGTTGGTTCCACAGTCTTGCTATTGTGAATTGTGCTGCTATGAACATCGATGTAGCAGTGTCCCTGTAGCATGCTCTTTTTAGGTCTTTAGGGAATAGACCCAGAAGGGGAATAGCTGGGTCAAATGGTGACTCCATTCCCAGCTTTCCAAGAAATCTTCATACTACTTTCCAAATTGGCTGCACCAATTTGCAGTCCCACCAGCAATGTACAAGTGTACCCTTTTCCCCACATCCTCGCCAGCACTTGTTATTGTTTGACTTCATAATGGCTGCCAATCTAACTGGAGTGAGATGGTATCTTAGGGTGGTTTTGATTTGCATTTCTCTGACTGCTAGAGATGGTGAGCATTTTTTCATGTACTTGTTGATTGATTGTATGTCCTCCTCTGAGAAGTGTCTGTTCAGGTCCTTGGCCCATTTGTTGATTGGGTTGTTTGTTCTCTTATTGTCTAATTTTTTGAGTTCTTTGTATACTCTGGATATTAGGGCTCTATCTGAAGTGTGAGGAGTAAAGATTTGTTCCCAGGATGTAGGCTCTCTATTTACCTCTCTTATTGTTTCTTTTGCTGAGAAAAAACTTTTTAGTTTGAGTAAGTCCCATTTGTTGATTCTAGTTATTAACTCTTGTGCTATGGGTGTCCTATTGAGGAATTTGGAGCCCGACTTTAAATGGGATGATCATGGTAGGCTTTATTGATGCTGTTATTCCCATGTCATTTTAAAAATCCATTTACTGCCAGTTTAGTGGGGTTTTAGGAAGGAACAAATAAATTCATATATTGTTTAACACAAAGTGCCACGTCACTTGAGTTGACAGATAACCAAAAATGACAACACATGCCAAGTACTATTTTAAGAAACAAAGATAGGTAGAGAACAGCAATGACAAAATAAAGGCTGGCCCTCATGAGATTTATGTTCTAGTTTAGGTGGATTCAGGGCAAACAAGGCAAACAATGACAAAAATACAAGATGTCAAGTGGCAATAACTGATGGAGAATAGAGCAAAAGGTATATAAAGTGATGGAAAGCTGATATTGTTCTATAAGAAATGATTTCAGGTGTGATTACATATGAGAAGACACTTGAAGGAAATGAAAGCGTGAACCACAAGGACATGGAGAAGAGCTTTTCACACAGAAAAGCAGTTTCTAATGTCCTGAGGTCAATATGCATTTGGTGTGTTTCAGGACTAAAGTCCAGTGTGATGGGAGCAGAATGGTAAAGAGAAAATTATGGGAACAAGATCAGGTAACATATGTCCTCATAGACTGTAGCAAAGACTTGCATTATGAGGAGGGAGTCAGCTGGAAGAATGGAGTTTCCCGTGAACTAAGATAATGACCACAGAAGAGGCAAGGAGGGCGTGGGAGCTTGTTTAATGAAGTTAAATTTGTGCCTTTTTAAAGGTTAAATGGAAATTCACTAGCTGTTGAAGAGGAGAAATGAATGCTAGGTAAGGGGAATAGTATGAAAAAAAATAGAAATATGAGAAAGCAAGTCTGACTCAGGAATTAATCCAGATTGGTATTGTTGGCCACAAGGCATGTAATAAGGAGTGGTTAGAGACAAGACTAGAAAGGAAAGCAGGGAAGATATTGTGCAGGTCTTTGTAGGGTATGCTAAGGAATTTGGATTTGATTATATAATGAATGCTCTCAACCTTTTTTAGCATTACTGAAGGATGCAACATTCATCTGTTATTGAGAGAGCACGAAGTAGTTTTCATGGCATGGGAAATGTATATGGTGGACAAAAGGGGCATGGTTGAGGGGATATGATGATGTCACATATTCCCATGTTTTTATCCTTGGGTTAATTTATGTCTTAGTTTGTTTTCTGCTGCTGTACCAGAATATCATAGGCTGAAAAAAATTATAAAGAATATAAAGTTTTTTGTCATACAATTCTAAGGTCTGGAAAGTCCAAGATCAAGGGGCAACATCTGATGATGTCCTTACTGCCTCATAACATGATAGAAAGCATCACATGGTGAGAAAGAGGCTAGAGAGAGACAGTCTGGCCCTCATGAGATTTATGTTCTCTCTTTATAACTAACCCATTTATAAGACAATGCCAAATTCTCTCTTTATAACTAACCCATTTATAAGACAATGAGCCCTCAGGATCTTATAACCTCTTAAAGTTACCACCTTTTGATACTATCATAGTGGCAATGAATCAACATAAGTTTTGAAGGGGACATTCAAACCATAGCTCCCATTCCATAAGTACACTCTAAGGGAGAATTTCCCTCTAATTGGAAAACTCTGTAAGCAATGGAGAGCCAATAAAGGTTTTCTCTTCAAATAATCAAATTTTCATTATAGAAAGAAATTAGCTTTAGGGTAGTGGATGGATCCAGTGGGGGCGAGAATAAGCAGCCACATTATTCCAGTAGGAGGTACTTAAGCTCTTCAATCAAGTCTGGAGAGGAAATACTTAGGGCCCAGCTCACAGGCAAAATGTATGACCAAAGGGATGTGTATTTTGTAGAAGTACTGATCAGAAAGAGGATGAATCCAGGGTATCTAATGATGTGTATGTCTCTGAGTTCTATTTATTGTAGAAGAGCATGGTTGCCTGCCATGGCCCTGCCCCTAATCACCCTGGAGATCCCTTAATAAGTTGAAGAATACCTTCTAAATCAGAAAAGTCACAGTGCTGTCCCTGTGTATCTTTAGAAACTAGTTTGTGGGAAGCCTTTGTCATGGAATGTTCATGTGATTTCAGTGGCAAGTCCCTGTGGAAACACTAATGATTTGGAATGGGCTCCTGAGGCTTTGGTTTAAGGTAGAATTTCTTAAGGCTAGAGCTTCTAAAAACATTCCAGTCTGCCCAGCACATTCCAGATTAAACAATGAGGGATGTTTTTAGTATATATTTAGGAATTTTTTTCTGAACAAAAGAGTTTTTAATGGTTGAGACACCTTCTTTTTCTTTCAAACAAATGGAAATAGCAACTCACTAGAAATACATTTTTGTGTGAAGGGATTATGAGTTGTCTCTACTTTGTAGCTTTTAGTCTGTTGTTCACCAATTTTTGTCCACAGAGGCCTGAAATAAAATAAAATAGATCCCATTTGTTGCCTCTCTATGCAGATAATCTTGATTTCTTAACTCCTTCACCCTATTCTCTAAGGAATTTCTTTTAATGACAGAAGAATGAATCCCTGTCCTTTATTACAGTCGTGAGGAGAAATCTTGGGGTACTGAGTATATATTTAAAGCTCTGTTTTGACACCAAAAAAAAAAGAAAAATTTGATTATTTTGAAAGATGAATTCATAGAATTTTATCACTGTTGAATACCAATTGCATAAACAATTTAAAACAGATTGTTATTACTGAACACTGCTGCTCTTGGGTGGCTCACACTTAACAGACCCAAAGAGGTCATAAAAATAGCAGCTTAGTCCATCTTCCCCACTAGACTATATTCCTTTAGGGAAAGGATCTTGTCTCTTGCTCATTTATATACAAGGTTCTTACACAGTGCCTAGTGTATATTGTACTTGGTATTCAAAAAATGCATGCTGAATAGACTGACTGAATGAATGGAATATGAAGACTGGTCCTATAAGACTTAACATTGAGCTTGCTACAGAGTGAATGTTTGTGTCCCTCACAATTCACCTGTTGAAACCTAATCCTGGTGTGATAGTATTAGGCGAAAGGGGCCTCTGAAAGGTAATTAGCTAATGAGGGTGGGGCCCTCATTAGTGGGATTAGCAGCCTTATAAAAGAGACCCCAGAGAGGTCCCTTGTCTCTTCTGCCATATGTGGTTACACTGAAAATACAAGCCATCTATAAACCAAAAAACTGGCCCTAATCTGTCAGCAATTTGATCTTAAACTTCCTAGCCCCCAGTACTGTAAGAAGTAAATTTCTGTTTAGTGAGTCACCCCAGTCTATCATATTTTTGTTATGGCAGCCTGAGTAAGCTAAGAGCTCTAGCTCTTGTAATGAGCTAACCTCATTAACCTCCCACATAGCTGTGAACCTTGGCCCTGTGAGATACTCCAAATAGATCCTGGAGCCTTTTCAACATTATCACCTCTGAGCTATGTGGAAGTCCTAAATTCCATCTCCAGGAAAGGGTATACTGAAAGACAGATGTTAACAAGATACACAAAAGCAGCTGCCACAAGATTGTTGTACATAGGCTGGTCCCAAGTGGGACAGAGAGCCCAGATGCCAAAGCACAACTTAAAATAACATACCATCTGCATGGGAAGTTGTAAACCACTAGTAATCAACAGACTGTTGCTAAGCTTCAGCAACTGCCTGAGAGAGTGCCTTCTGAGTTCACAACATTGTGCAACCCAGAAAGCACCACAGGCACCTCAGACTTCCTAGAGAACACAGGACAATGCAGTGTGGGTGTCGGGATGTGGGTAGCTGCATGTTGGGGAGGCTTGGTTATTCAGCTGGCCCTTCAGCCACACCTGCACATGGATTGGCACACCAGGGCACCTCAGAGTACACTGATTTCCTGGAAAAGGCTCTGACAAAGAGTGTCTCATATAAGTTACTGTAGGTTTTTTCTAATTTCTAAATAGGATTTCTGTGTTGCACTGTGAATATTGTAAGAGTCCTTTAGATGATGAGAGGAACTTTGTGAACTCACTACTGAGAAAAAGTCATTTCTTAAAAATAAAAAATATATATGTATATATGTATGTGTGTATATACATATATGTTTATATATCATGTTTTATATATGTTTATATATTATATAATATATAATATAATGTATTATATATTATATAAACACATTATATATAATATTTATATATTTTTTATATAAATATTTATATTTATATATTTATAATAATATCTGTTTATATATACATTTTTGGGGGGCGGGGGGATGCCAGAGGAAAAAGTAGGGAATGAAAGAAGGATGATTTGATAATTCTGTAAGATAAGCTTTTTTTTTAATGGCATATGAAGAACCTACATGTCAGGCTTATTTCATACAATGTCCTTAAATTATGAAAACATTGCCCAGTCCATTTTACACCATTCTTACATAAGAGCAAGCACACTGGATGTTGGTGATTGTAATAGCTATCTTACTGAAGCCTAGAAGAGTTCAAAGAATGTCCACAGCTCCACACTATAATGCCAGTACTAGGAAGCTAGGCTCAGAGAGATTAAGAAAATGATCACAGACACAGCCATCAATTATTATGGACTACTGTATAAAGCTCAAAACTAAAAAAAGAAAAAAAAAGTTCTGATAGTTGAATTTTAGTGATTTGAAGTGTGCAAAATGCCGAATTATAATCATTTAAAATATTGAGTGATAAGCACAGTTATATCAAAAACTCTAAATTAATCATTGCCATTTTTTACCCTTAATCTTATGAAATAAAATAACAAACGAATATTATTATTAAAGTAAATTATCCATATTAAAGATAGACCAAAGGATATCCTCATAGTTACAAATTACTACGACTATTTGCCATAGTGTAGAATTCTGCTGCACAGCCTCCAGAGAGCATATGATCAGTGCAGAGATCAGACTTCTGCTTTTTGTTTCTAGTTTCATCTTGTCTCCAAACTGTGAGCCACTTTGACCTTCATAAACAAACAAACAAACAAACAAACAAAAATCCCAAATGATATACTAGTCTCTGTGTCTTTTTTTTTTTTTTTTTGATTTATGAAATTTTTTTTTTTAATTTTTTTTTTTTTGATTTATGAAATTTTTTTTTTAATTTTTTATTGTTGGCTGTTCAAAACATTACATAGTTCTTGATATATCATATTTCACAATTTGATTCAAGTGGGTTATGAGCTCCCATTTTTACCCCATATACAGATTGCAGAATCACATCAGTTACACATCCATTGATTTACATATTGCCATACTAGTGTCTGTTGTATTCTGCTGCCTTTCCTATCCTCTACTATCACCCCTCCCCTCCCCTCCCCTCCCCTCTTCTCTCTCTGCCCCCTCTACTGACATTCGTTTGTCCCCCTTGTATTATTTTTCCCCTTCCCCTCACTTCCTCTTGTATGTACTTTTGTATAACTCTGAGGGTCTCCTTCCGTTTCCATGCTTTTTCCCTTCTCTCTCCCTTCCCCTCCCACCTCTCATCCCTGTTTAATGTTAATCTTCTTCTCATGCTCTTCGACCCTACTCTGTTCTTAGTTACTCTCCTTATATCAAAGAAGACATTTGGCATTTGTTTTTTAGGGATTGGCTAGCTTCACTTAGCATAATCTGCTCTAATGCCATCCATTTCCCTGTAAATTCTATGATTTTGTCATTTTTTAATGCAGAGTAATACTCCATTGTGTATAAATGCCACATTTTTTTTATCCATTCATCCATTGAAGGGCATCTAGGTTGGTTCCACAGTCTTGCTATTGTGAATTGTGCTGCTATGAACATCGATGTAGCAGTGTCCCTGTAGCATGCTCTTTTTAGGTCTTTAGGGAATAGACCCAGAAGGGGAATAGCTGGGTCAAATGGTGGCTCCATTCCCAGCTTTCCAAGAAATCTCCATACTGCTTTCCAAATTGGCTGCACCAATTTGCAGTCCCACCAGCAATGTACAAGTGTACCCTTTTCCCCACATCCTCGCCAGCACTTGTTGTTGTTTGACTTCATAATGGCTGCCAATCTAACTGGAGTGAGATGGTATCTTAGGGTGGTTTTGATTTGCATTTCTCTGACTGCTAGAGATGGTGAGCATTTTTTCATGTACTTGTTGATTGATTGTATGTCCTCCTCTGAGAAGTGTCTGTTCAGGTCCTTGGCCCATTTGTTGATTGGGTTGTTTGTTCTCTTATTGTCTAATTTTTTGAGTTCTTTGTATACTCTGGATATTAGGGCTCTATCTGAAGTGTGAGGAGTAAAGATTTGTTCCCAGGATGTAGGCTCTCTATTTACCTCTCTTATTGTATCTTTTGCTGAGAAAAAACTTTTTAGTTTGAGTAAGTCCCATTTGTTGATTCTAGTTATTAACTGTGTCTTAATTTAATATTTATTATTCCCCACTTCGCCCTATGTAAATGTTTGTGGTTTTTCCGGCTTGAAGTGAATGAAGCCACTATAACACTACAATGCTTTCCATTGGCTGACTAATGCCTTGCTTAAAGTAAATCAAGAAGGCAATATTTGGCTAGAATGATTAAACAGAGGGTGTGGGGATGTAAAAGGGACTAAGAAATAGTTCACAACCAATAGATCATGCAGACAGCCAGTTGTTTTATTCCTTTTAAAAACAGTACTCTGAGGGCAGGGATTGTATCTCAGTGGTAGAGCGCTTGTGCACGTATGAGGCACTGGGTTCAATTCTCAGCACCACATAAAAATAAAATAAAGATATTGTGTCCACCTACAAATAAAATAAAGGTATCGTGTTCATCTACAAATAAATAAATAAATAAAACCCCAGCACTATGAGAAAGGGAAAATGGAATGGCAATTTTGTTTGCTTTTATTGTTTCCTATTTTTGTCAATTAAAATGTTCTTTATAACTTTTTACTGAGTTTCGTCACTTTTTGGTCAAGATTTTAAAAATTGTTTTTACAGGTAATATCTATTTCTAATCTTTTTTAAAAAAAATTTAACTGACACATAATAATTGCACATTTATATGGGATCTGATATGACAGTATATGTATACAATGTATAATGATCAGATCACAGTAATTTGCATTTCTATCACATCAAACATAATCATTTCTTTGTTGTGGGAACATTCAAAATCCTCTTTCTCAAGCTTTTAAAAAATATATAGAAAAACATCATTAACTATAGTCATCTATTATGCTGTAGAATATGAGAACTTATTCCCTCTCTAGCTGTATTTTGTACCTGTTTATCCATCCTCTCTCTTTGTCCCTTTGCTGCTAGATTGTTGTTTACCTGTATGAAATCAACTTCTTGAGCTTCTACCTATGACAACATGCAGATTTATCTTTCTGTGCCTGTCCTGCTTCATTTAATATAATGTCCTCCAATCTCATCCCCAAGATTATGTTATGGAGAGATGCCTCAGAAAGCACTCTTAAGTCCGAATTTCAAATCAAAAAAGAGCTTCATTTACCCAGCCAGGGACTGTCACCCACCACAGAGACTCAAGCTCTGTGGGAGGACAGCAGCTTCCTGGTCCATCCAAAGAGAGTATAAGGACAAAAACCCACAACTCAGTGACTTGCTTATCATCGCGTAAGCTAGACAATCATAGAAATTAAAACATTAATAAGTGGAACCTGTGGACTCTTGGCAGGACTGGAATTTTCCAGTCAGCAAGCAAGGGATAAACAGAAGCAAAAAAGCATTAGCTTTGCAGTTCAGTTGACCACAGTCCTGGGTTCAAGCAGGTGCTACACAGTCGCATCCTGAACTTGGGCAGGGGTGGTGGTGGGGGTGGGGCAAGAATCTACTTCAAAGTCATGTAGACCCACAAGGGCATTCACACCCAGGATGTAGCTCACCATAACCACTGCTACATCCTGAGTAGGATACAATTTGTGGGGTACAAAGTACAGAAAGACAATTTTTTAAAATCAGAAAACATCTTTCATTTCAGTTTCTCAGAAACAGCTCTTGTAACAGTATTTTATAGAAGGCAGCAAAATGGAGTCTTAGGCCTATCTATGACAGTTCTTGCTTTATAATTGTCTTATCTCACTTATCAAAATCTTCTATCTATAATCTATATTTTTTACTAATCTATAACCTACAACTTACTCTTATTGATTGTATTTAACAGTTCACACCACAATAATTAATTCTTTTTTAAAGCTTATTTTTTATATTTTTATTGTTTTCTTTAGTTACACATGACAGTAGAATCCATTTTGATATAATTATATAATTATGGAATATATTTTATTCTGATTAGGACCCTGTTCTTGTGGATATACATGATGGTGAGATTCACTCTGGTGTATTTATATTGTACATAGGAAAAGTTATGCATTTTTATGACTGAATAATTGTTTCTTTTCTTTAGTGAACTAGAATTGTATATTACAGAATGTTAGAATTGAAAAGGACCCTGAAGATGATCTAGTCCAGCCTTCCCATTTTACAGTAACTCCAGGCAGTTTATACATAACCAGATATATTTTGGTTATGTACGTATATAACCAAAATCCACATTGCCCACTTTGATTTTCCCAGTGCTTGTTGGACTAACCCTAGGCTGGGGTATATAGAAAATGAACTAAAACCAGTAATATAATGTCATTGTCATCAATCTGACTATTGGATTATTTTAACCCAAAATAATTTCAAATAAGTTATAGACTTTTAAATGCTTTCATTAATTTATTTCATTGAATTTAAAAGATAATATTTTGCTTACTAAACATCTGATTCTCTGGTTCCTAATGACTGAGTCAAATATTAAAGTCTTCAAAAGTATAACCTATTATAAAACAGTGAATCAGCGCCCTCTAGCACATGTCTGCATCTCCACTTTAAAAAAAAAAAATCTTTTATAACATTTAACTGTGGAATTAAAATGTTCTTAGTACTGTGAGGAGCTTTTTTAAAAATTTTTTTAACAGTGTTGGGAATTGAACTCAGGGCCTTACACATGCTAGGCAAGTGCTATACCACTGTGCTACATGCCCACTCCTTTTTATTTTAAGACACAGTCTCACTAAATTGCCTGGGCTGACCTTGAACTTGGAACCTTCTGCCTCCTGAATAATTGGAATTACAGGCATGTGCCACCACTCCAGATTCTTATTTTAATTCTCACAAAGATTGTATAACATAGGTTAAAATGGGTCTAAGTAAATAAAAGTATTACACAATGAGTAAGGGCTACTTCAGGTGTGAGGAGAGAGCTGCAAGCAGAGAATGGCTGACCCCATGGAGGGACAAAGTGGTAAATGAGCTCTCTTGGAGCTCCCAGTCTCATAGGAGACAGAACCCTGGGAAGAAATGTTGCAATGGGCACATTAAGAACTACTGCACCATTATTTATTTTTAAAATGGTGTGAGAGCAAAGAAAACAGAATTGCTAGTTCTCATTGGGAGTTTTGAAGATGAAGAGAGGACATAGGGGTGATTATTAAAAGAAGATAATAGTGTCCAGTTAAAGGACAGAACAGAGTAATGTCATTCAAGGTAGCAAAGGAAGCAAGTAGGAAGGTATGGTGTTGAGAAAGAACAGGAAATGTAAAGGGATCTGTGGTGCTAACAGCCAGAGGACACAGGATGAAGTGGGGCAGAGGTTTTTGAAGCAAGAGCTTCTTCCCTGCCAAGGTATGGTTATGACACTTGTTCTCCTGACAACCGAGAGCAGAGAGGTTTTCAACTAGAAAACAATGAAATTGGATTACTTCCTTTTTCTGCCTCATAAATTGAGAAATAACCCATAGTCATAAAAATACTAAGAGACACTGTATAAAGCATAATTATAAAGGAAACATCTCTGTAACACTCACAGTGGCATAGAAATATGACATTGTTCATACTCCTTTCTGCTTTCCCAATAGTAATAATTTCATTCAAGTCCTAAAGATGATAACTGTTCTGATTCTTAATCACTTTGTTTTTCTTTATCACTTCTTTCTACATCCTCAAAATATACTTTAGTTTGGACTATTTCTGAACCATTCGCAAGTGAAATCATACCAAACATTTTTTGTGTTTGATTTTTATTAATTGATATTACATTTTAAAAATTCATCCTTGCAATCGATTGTTGCTATAGCAGTATTTGTTTGTTTATTTACATTGCTGTATAATATTCTCTTCCTTGACTCTTTTACAACTGATCTTGTCTGCTGTTGTTGGATATTTGTTTTTGCATTTTTATTTACCAGTTCTTATGTTTTATCAGTCTTTTTTTAACCATGTTTTTTTGCCAGATATGAATAATACTACTACAAACTTTTATACTCTGTGTCCCATTGACATGGGCACAGCAGTCTCTAGAGTATACTTAGAATCATTTTTAAAAGAGATTTATTTTAGAGCACATTAAAGTGTGTGGCAAAATTCAGAGGATGGTACAGAGACTGCCCATATATTCCCTGTGCCCTACATGCACAGCCTCCTTTATAGCAACATCCCCCACAAGATAAGTACATTTGTTACAATTGATGAACCTGCATTGACATGGGTTTTTATAAATGTATAATGATATATATCTGCCATTGTAATATATCCAGAATCTTCCTTCACACTCTACAACTGAACTACAACTGCAGTCCCCTATCATCCAGACTAGTTTCGCCTACCTTAAATTTTTTCTGTGCTCTGCCTATTCATTCCTTCTTCCCTCTTTGGCAACCACCATTTACTACCTCTGGAGCTTTCCAGAATGTCATGTAGTTGAAATCATATAGCATGGAGGCTTTTCAGATTGGCTTCTTTGACCTAGTAAGTGCATTTAAGTTGCCTCAAGTATTCCCATGACTGGAGAGCACATTTCTTTTTAGAATTGAATAGTATTCCATTGTTTAGATGTAGCACACTTGTTTATCTTTTACTTACTGAGGAGCATCTCAACTGCTTCCAAGTTCCAGTAGGAATGAATAAAGCTACTATAAATATTCATATGCAAATTTCATGTACCTACTTTGGGTAGGTACCCAAAGGATGAGATTACTGAGTCGTAAGGTAAGAGTGTTTTAATTTTGTAGGAACTACCAAACTGTCTTCCAAAGTGGCTGTACTACTTTGCATTCCCAATAGCAGTACCTCATTCGAATTTTTGAAGAAGTTAATTCTGATCGGACTGTGTGGCATAAACTGCAGTGGAGTGAGGTAATGAGGAGCTGGTCCACATGTGTAGAGGAGAGATCCAAACTTAGGGACAGTCTTGGAGCAGAATTACATTGCAGAGAAATGGAGTGACTCCTACTGGTGACCCTGAGTTTCCTAACGTAAAAGACCTTAAAGTTCCAGAGAAAAAAAATAATAGTAGGGTAAAATGAGTTCTATTTTGAGTTTGAGGTGGCTGGTTGGCTTGTAAGTGAAGACATCTACCAATCAATCTACAGATGCACCTAGAAACATCCATGTACAACTTAGGGAAGGGAGGGCTGGAGATGAAGATTTTAGAATGTTAACATCCAGTTGGTTATCAAAGCCATTGGAAAGGAGAATAATCATAAATTGCCAATACCTTTTGAACACTCACTATGTGCCAGGCACTAACATAAGAATGTTATACCTATCAACTCATTTAGTCTTCCCAACAATGTTTTCATTTTACAGATGAGAGAATTGAGACACACAGAGAGAATTCACTTACCCAAGTTCACATATCTAGTTAGTGGTGCAGCCAAGGGGAGATTATTCAAGGAGTGTATGTAGAAAGGACTAAACTTTTGTGAGCAGCAATATTAATAGTTGGGAAGGGGTGGGAGAACCTGGAAAGGAGACTTGGATGAATAGTCACAGAGTTAGGCGGAGAGCCAGAAGACTGTCAAACTTGGATTAGTTTAATAAGGTAAGTACTGCAGGTGCCTGGCACTACCGCAGGAAGTCAGGTAGAGTGCCAAAGTAGTCACAGAGAGTAAAGCTCTGAGTCTAGCTGTGAACAAAACTTACTTAGGTTTGATTCAGTGCTTCCAAGAAAGGAAGTGAAACCTCTTAAGGAATCTAAAAATAAAATATGGAAAAATAGTTATTGCTCTTTGGTTGCTTCCTACAGCTAAAGTAAAAATAAATATTCCTCTGTTAAGTAATTCAGTAATGTGTGGGTATGGAAAGATGGAGAAATAGGGGAGATGGCAGGGAAGACAACTGTGCTGAGTAAACAAGACCAAAGCACCTGACCTGACAGGAGGAAGTTGTGGGAGATTCCCTGCTTTACCCATGTCTGCAGCTCCACCCTCCCTCATTGTGTCTAGTTGACTCTAATGAAAGTGGGAGGCAGTGGGTGTCCATGAGGCTCTTCAGCTGCACCTAGAACCTTCCCCACAGCTGACTTCTTCCTGGTTTTGTCCTGACCTGCTCTGGATAGGCTGTTTGCTGTTGGTCACAAGATGCCTTTGTTGTTCTGAGCTGGGTCATGCTCAGACAGGCAAGACAGCTGCAAAAGGGCTCAAGTTTTGAGATGGATGAAACAGGCATAATGCTAACTACAGGAAGAGAAGAGAAAATTCAAGTCTTTTTTTTCACTCATTCACTTATTCAATCATGTAATTGGTTCATTCATTATTTCTACAAATATTTATTAAACATTTACAATATCCTAGGTGCTATGATAGTACCTGAGTAGAAAAAAAGGGGATT
Source organism: Marmota flaviventris (assembly GCF_047511675.1). Classification (NCBI taxonomy): domain Eukaryota; kingdom Metazoa; phylum Chordata; class Mammalia; order Rodentia; family Sciuridae; genus Marmota; species Marmota flaviventris. The sequence goes on along the minus strand of NC_092503.1, from coordinate 47,732,081 downwards.
AAGTCAGGAATGATTATTGCCCTCATGTCACTTAAAATCTAATTGGGAAGATAAACAAAAGGTAGTAAACAGGAAATAAAAGATTATAAAACTGTCACATGTATAAGGATACAAATATGTGGCAAAGAAGTTCAAGGAGTGGGTAAGGACTATGAACAAAGACTGCACTGGAGACTCCCCGTGCTCACCCAACCCAGTGCCCTTTGCTATGAAGGCACAAGAAAGGACAGTACTTCCCCTTTTCCTCACAGGCTGCTGGAGTCTTGGGGCTAGTTCTGTCCAGACACTGGGATTTGAAGCAGTGTGCTTCCATAATGAGGGTGAGGATTGTGGCAACCAGTGGTTGACAGCATAGAAATTGATAATGAAGGCTAGATAGATGAGAATTCTCCTTAGGTGGTGGTTGGTAAAACCACTTTCTGTATGAAACTGGAAGGAAGATTATGTAGGTAAAGAAAATGTGATTCTAGGGGGAAAACAATGTCTCTAGTGTGTGTTCCTACAAGTGTGTGTTATCTATGGACTAGGTTTTGGCAAGATTTTATAAACTCAAAAAGAATTAGCTGATTTGTAAGCATATACAAAAAAGAGATATTTAAGAAATTGGGGCCTTGCAAAATTGGAGGTCTAGACATTGGAAACTTAGACTCCAAACACTTAGGAATTGATAAAGCTTTGAAGGACAAAGTCCATTAAAATAAACATGTGGAAAGATCAAATTAACAGTGTGGCTTCTACATTTATTGGTGATGCTTCTCTGTAGATTAAAACTGTTAGGACAGATAACATTAAGGTATTGGATTGGGTAAATATTCAGGCAAAGATCCAATTAGGATGTAGCTTTTCCACAGAAAATCATGGACTCATGTAGACTCAGGGAATCTGTAAAGGCAAAAGATACAGAGAATGGGTCAAAACCAATCTCAGAAGCAAATTTCCAAAAGGACAGTGGAATGTTGGCAAGTATACTTAACCAAATTCAAAGGGATAAGAAACCTTACTAAATTTCAGTTGAGATTTAAACCAAAGGAATCATAAGCCCAAGTGTATCTATGGTCTTTGAACATTACACAAAAAGGACCTGGACCAAAAAAAAAAAAATGCTCAGACCCCAATAAGGGCATGTACATGCAGCCAAGGAACACAACAGAAGGAGACACTCCAGGTATTGGAAGACTTATAATCAAGAAACATTTTGGACCTCAAGTGTAGGGATCTTTGCAGCTTTTGCTGAGGGGCCATTTCAGAATTGCAACAGGTTAGTGCCTGCCACCACCTTCCATTTTCTCCTTTCAGAATGGGATATTTCCCATGGTTGCGCTGGCCCTGACCCTCCACTATGTATTTTCTTCAGGGAATGGATTAATCTATCATTATTAGTTCATAGCTCTAATATGAACCTCTTGACTTGTGGTCAAGAGGACCACAAGAAGACCTGAAGTACAGACTACCACACGTAATGAACTTCCTACAATGACCAGTTTGGATTTTAGTCTTTATGGAAGGAAGTTAGTGGGTTCTCTGTGTGTGTGTGTGTGTGTTGGGGGGCGGGGGTGTTGAAAAACGAAACAGAAGATAGACACTGCAATAGACACTAGTGATGGCTCCATTCTTTCTGGCCAATGGGCAAGTTATGTGTCCTTGCTCCCATGCATAGACTGTGCTGAAGTATTAACGACTGCCAGGATACCTACTAGCACTCTTCCTGCTGTGACAATCATGGAGAATGTGACACTTAATTTTGGTAAAACATACTTCCAGGTGTGTCTGAGAGTGTATTTCCAGAGAAGATTGGCATGTGTGTGGGAAGACCTGCCTGAACATGGAGGCACCATCTGCTAGGCTAGGGTCCCAGAGGAACCAAAAAGTGGAAGGAGGTAAGCTAACATGCTCAACCCTTCTTCAACTGGGATGTTTTTGCTGCTGCTATTATTACCTGTGGACATCTGATTCCAGAGTCTTCAAACTTTGCACAAGGACTTGCAACAGAGTTCTCAAGGTGCTTTTAGGCCTTTGGCCTCTGACTAGGGCTGCATCATTGATCTTTCTTGTTCTGAGGCTTCCAGCTCCATGGAGGGAGGAGCTTCAAGTTTCCCTGGCTTTCCAGCTTGCAGATTCCCATTATGGGGCTATTTAGCCTCTGATCATATAAGTCAATATAATAAACCCCCATACATACTAATAGAATGTATCATCATGAATTATATCACTTCTATTCTTCCAGCGATCTCTGACTAATTCAGAGAATGAGAGAGGCATTGGGTTGAAATGGAGGTACTAATTATTCAAAGTAGCATAGAGAATAGGTGCACCGGAACATGACTTGGAAGTGAGAAATTAAATTAATTGTATTAAGCTACCAAGATCGACGGTGGTTATTGCAGCATAGCATAGCCTAAACTATCTAATAGAGAAAGCTTCTTTGAGATATTTAAACTAACACTTAATTGATAAAGAGGAACTAACAGAGAATATCCTAGGAAGAGGATGATTTATATGAAAAAAATGTTAAGAAAGAGCTCATTGTGTTGGTGTTGATGTCCTAGAAGTAGAAAGTAGAACAGTGGTTGTCAGAGGCACAAGTAGCTAGGGGATGTGGGGGAATGGGGAGGTGTTGGTCAAAAGATATAATTACAGGGCCCCCGGGGGCTAGGGGAAGATGATAGGTGGGGAAGGGAAGAGAAATGGAAATGACTACTAACTGTCATGGAGTCTCTTTTTTATGTGGTGAAGATGTACTAAAATTGATTATGGTGATGGTTGCATGTGGTGATGGGTTAGTATGTTCAGTTTTGTGAATATTCTAAAATTATTGGATTATACACTTTAATTGGTTGAATTGTATAATACATGAATTATGTCTCAATAAGGCTAGTTTAAAAAAAAAACTTAAGATAATAACGTGTCCCAGACTTTCAAATCCCTTGCTTAACATGAAAAATATTCATATTCTCAACATGCAGGAACAGGGCTAGGGATGTAGCTCAGCCAACATAGCATATGCCTAGGAAGCATGAAGCCTCGTTTGATTCCAAGCACCACAAGAAAAAAAAACAACACACATACAGAAAGATATTCTTCTCTGAGTAGGAATGTCATAGCAGTCATATTCCAAGCAGGGAGGATACCACAGTTGTGAGTTCTCATGAGAGCTACAGAGAATAAGGATTGGGAACCAGCTCCCTGGAAGATAAATGTAAGAACTTACAGAATCACAGAGTGCTATGTATTTCCTTTCAAGGGTTTCTTTTAATTTTTTTTTCTGAGAAATTGTGGTTTCTGACACTCATTCCTGACAATGCAAATGATAGTGTTGAAAAACAATGTCCCACAAAGAAAATGAAACAAACCCCATAAACATTGGTTTTCGGGTGTGCTTAACATGAGAATCTCCCACTCACTTCTCAAAAGCTAAAGAAAAGTGGCATCAGAATCAGATTTTTTAAAAAGTTCTTTTAAACATTATTATTTTAAACATTATGTAGTCTACTCTCAAAGACGAATTCTTGAATCCTCTCAACACCACTAGTATGTTAGTCTGTTTTCACTGAGTGTTGAGATTCTCAGCAGCATCCTCTTAGCACACAAATTAGACATGAAGGACTGGGAAATTTTTAATAGACCCATAACTGGAATTACCCACTGATCTGGAGATGTCAGAGGTGGGTAGCAGGGTCCTAGAGTCAATGTCAGTGCTGAGAGAAAATTCAGGCCTGACTTGCAGAACCTGGACTCTCAACAGTTGAAGAAACCTGTAATGAGTATAAAATGGTGACCAGCATCTGAGACAGATGTTATTCTGGAGACACAGAAATAGCAAACCCAGGAGGTGTTGTTTAGATACATAAGATGACAGGACAGTGTGTCAGGATGCAATTCATTCTGTGAAGAATTTCTATAGCAGAATTAAAAATGATATATTCTGGTCTGTGAAGCCCCTAAACCTGACCTTCTGCTTGCAGCTCTGTCTTCATGACATGTCCTCTTGCCTCTCTACCCTCTATGCTCACACCATGCTGACCTTTCAGACCAAGCTCTTTGTCATAAATATTAGATGTCATCTCCTCACAGAGCTTTTCCTTATGACACGCTAACATTTCATATCCTTTTCATTCCCTGAATACTTTAGAACTCTCTCTGCCTTAGTGCTACACGCTCAAGGAGAACAGGACACCTGTTGATAAAGAGGAACTAACTAATTCATTTGGCTAACAAATGAATTAATTTAGTTGAGGGATGGAACTAAAAGATAGAAGTTTTTGTAGCTAAACATACATGAAACCGAAGCCTTGACTAAAAAATAGCAGAAGTGTGTCACCTTAATTCAAATCTTAATAAATGAAGAAATGAAGACAGGTGGTAGGGGTGAAGTAGAGGGAGGGATGGTGCTGAATGACTTGAGCCTTGCAGGAGAATAAACTACAGTTCTCTGCACAAAAATTGTGGATTTGTTTCTATTGGAGTATGGGAAGTGTGGAGGAGAGAGAGAACATCTTAGAGGAGTGAGATGGGTGAAGAAGTGTCTACCAGTAAGAGGAGAGTTACCCAAGGCACAAGGGAAGGAAGGAAGGGTTTTTGAAGATGGAGGATCACAGAGATAAGTCGTAGCAAAAGTGATTCTCCTCAAACATGCAAACTTGCTGCAAGTTTACACGATGCCTGGTCTAATCTCAGAGAATAGGGCCCCAACTACCAGGATCTGGAGTCAGCGTCTAAATACACAGAAAAAATAGGTATTTATCACATCACTATGGAAGTTCTGATGTAGGTACTATGCTGGGCACTGGTCAGGGTGGTGAGAGGAAGTAATAAGATGACAAGTGGAAGTAAGAAAAGAATCCTATGTTTCTTGCCCCTTCTACAGCAAATCACTTCGTTCTATAGGATACTTATTTTTTCCTAATAGAATTAAGCAAACTTAATAGATGGATGCCAATAGCAACTAGTTCATAGAAAACTGTCCAAATGAACTTTGGATCTGAATACCCTCCTTGTAATTAGGTACACAACTTAGAGACACACCAATTCTCTAAAGCAGTAGAGAGTCATCAAGTAATCCTCCATCTGAAACTGAGCATTCATTTGTATTTTTGTTATTGTGTAGTTTTTTTCTACTCCCAAAGGTGCAGTTTAAGCATTAATCCCTCACATTGAGCATTCAATTAATGACAAACCCTTTATGTTATAGCACTTTAGATATGCTACTCAATTACTCATCTCAACAATCTTAAATGGACACTATTATCCTTCTATGACAGATGAGGATGTGTCACAACACACGACAACAGGTTAGGGTCACTCCAAGTGAATTTTGGCAGAATAAATAAAGACAAGTACACATAAAGTAACTTTTCTTTGGGTTTAGTGACCTCTCCTCAGCCACAGCTCCCACAAGGGAGGCAAGGGAGGCAAGAAAGAGAAAGAACATGCCTTGAACCCAGGTTTTACTGGGAAGAAGCCATTCAAATGAGGCAAGGGGTCAGGTTTCAGGGGGTTGAGTCTAGCTTCTTGCTGTCAGCACATTGTCTGACATCTTGGAAGATCACGTCCATCTCATGTGCTATGTGATGATCAAAGGCAGAACAAACGAAGGGGACACATTATGTGCACAGCCCAGACAGAGCAGCATTATCAGTCCAGTCTCTTTGTGCGCTCTAAATGCTCACAGCTCACACACACAGCCCATGGGTGGCTCACCACAAGGATGCTGAGTCTTAGAGAAGCTAACTTGTTGAACAAATAAAGTGACACACAGTCCCAATGCACCTAACTTCAGGCCCATGTTCTTTCAAGTGTAACTCACCTCACTTTGAAACCAAAGTAAGGCTCAGTGTCATGGAAGTGGTTACAGTTTGTGTCAGAGCAATGCTGTCTTGAGAAAACTGAAGGCAGAGGAAACAACGTATTAGATGTAGCTGGAGTTTGATTTTTTGTTGTTGTTGTTGTTCAACTAATGATCTTTGAACAACCATTTATCCTCTCTGTGCTGATCAACTTGGTGGTCACAGAGTAACAATTTGACACTCCCCCAGAAACTGACAGTGTTATGGCATATCTGAAAAAAAATTCATACTTATTGCATTGATGAGTAAATGAATTCAATATATTCAGTCTAATGCCATGTGGGAGATTAGGAGAGAAGAGTTCATATGAAGGAAGCTAGTGGTTCTATTCAGGAAGGGGACAGAATACCATGGAAGTACTAGAACTTGACTTTGTTCTGGGCTGTGGTGTGATTTAGTTTATGAAAGAAAAAAACTTGTCTTCAAACGTTTCCTGAAAATGATCAGTACTTTTGGAATTGAAAGTTGGCTTAGAAACTAGGATGACTACAATATAGAGGAAATTCTGGGGTTTTTCTCCCCCTTTTTTGCTCAGTGACTGCTTTGATCAGAAAGGGCAATGAAAGTGCCCTTGTTTGCTGTCTGACTGAAGGAAACAAAGATAATGACCAATTGAACAGGGCTGTTCTTCTGACAGAGTTCCTGAGTTGGAGGAGAAAGCTAACAGGTGCTTCTGCCTTTAGAAAGGGTTGGGTACTGGGGAGATCAAAGTTAACAGGGGTAGTATATAGCTTTGTCAGCCAGAGCTGGTTTTGTTGAAGTGAGAAAGTGAAACCTCAAAAGACCTGAGAAGCCCTCTTCCCTTTTTGAAAGCTGCTTCTCAGCAGAATTTGGAAAGCCCCAGACCCAGTTCACCCAATTCATCTGACAAACAGGGCAGCGAAGTGACAGAAACTTCTGGGCCTGTCCACGGCTCCCTAGGTTAGGAGAAGCCATGGAAAAGTTTAAGACAGTGCTGGACCTGCACCTCAAGTACAGTAGCGCTCTGGGTTATGGCCTGGTGACACTGTTGACGGCAAGCGGGGAGCGCATCTTCTCCACTGTGGTGTTCCAGTGCCCCTGCAGCGCCACCTGGAACCTGCCCTACGGCTTGGTCTTCCTGTTGGTGCCAGCGCTTGTGCTCTTCCTCCTGGGCTATATGTTGAGCTCTCGCACGTGGCGCCTACTGACCCGCTGCTGCGCGCCCGGCGCCCGTGTGAGGTGCAGCTCTGGGCTGCGGGGCGTGCAGGTGTTCGCGCAGATCAGCGTGGCTGCAGCGCTCGCACCCCTCACCTGGGTGGCCGTGGCGCTGCTTGGGGGCTCATTCTATGAATGCGCAGCCAGCGGGAGCAAAGTCTTGGAGCAGTACCTGTGCAGAAACCGCACAGGCTGCACCGACCAGCTACCGCTGGTTCCCTGCAGCAAGGACCAGAAGTCCGACCTCCAAGACCTCCTGAAGGAACTCAAGGCTCAGTCGCAGGTCAGGCGCTGGCGCTGGACGCGGGTTGGGAGGAGCAGGAGGGCGACCTCGTGAAGGAGAATTCAGTGACTTTTCTCCAGACAGGTGTCACCCAAAGAGAAGCTGGAATAGCGCCTGTTTCTAACGTACCCATAGGCAAGTATTCAATAAAACCAACGAAAAGGAGAAAAAGCACTCATATAGTACTTGGCGCTGTGGTGAAAGGTGGAGGGTGACAGTAGGCATGCCCCGGCTGCGCTGGGTCCTTTACCACCTAATTATTCTCACAACTTTGCAGGAGTATTATTATCTCCTCTGTAGAGCGAAAACTGAGAATCTATGTTAAGTTGTCCGGGCAGGAGAAAGCAGCAGAATTATCACAATTAAATGGGTCTGTACAATAAAATGGGTCTGCCTGATCTAAAGCCACCAGCCACGCTGCCTCTGGGCTTATAAAGCTCAGAGGTTCTGTAGAGTGTTCATTTGTAGGAAATCCACATTTTGAGTTCTAGGGGGAGTGACAGACCTATGGGCTCCTTCTGGGTCCCTGACATGACTTGGCCTGTGCCTGACTTTCCTAGTAAGCAATTGTACTGAGGAGTTGGGGAAGTTTCTGCCATTCCTTAATCTTAAGGAGTTAAGACTTAAAATACTGTTGGCTTGTTCACCATGCTAGCTGGTGAGTAATTTAAATTTTATCTGAGGATTTGTAAGTTTGTTTTTGTTTCTGAAGAGTGACTAAAAATTGCTATTTATTGTGTTTTTTTAAGGTGCTGGGCTGGATCATCATAGCAGCTGTTATTATCGTCGTTGTGATATTTACATCTGTCTGCCGATGCCTGTCTCCAGTTAGTTTTCTGCAGCTGAAATTTTGGAAAATTTATTTGGAGAATGAGCAGGAGATCTTTAAAAGTCAAGCCAAGGAGCATGCCACTGAATTGGCAAAAGAAAATATTAAATGTTTCTTTGAGTGCTCACATCCAAAAGAATACAACACCCCAAGTATTAAAGACTGGCAGCAAATTTCAACACTGTATACTTTCAATCCAAAGGACCAGTACTACAGCATGTTGCACAAATATGTTAACAGAAAGGAGAGTGACAGTATCAAATCTTCTGAAGGAGATGTAATGCTTCCTGTTCTTGGCTTTGTAGATTCTTCTGGTATAAATAGCTCTCCTGGGTTGTGACCTTATAAATGAATAGATAAAAAGTTCTTTTGAAATATTGAATTATTTGCTTCATAAAAAACCATTGATATTATTTATGGCTGTTTTCTCCCCTTTTAAATTGTAGGATTTTAGATCTGAATTGAAATATTAATCTCTTTATTATATTAATTACTAAACAAACAACTGAGAAAAAATGATTCACCCAAAATGATGAACAGAGACTACATTAGAAGTCTTATATCCCTATTCTAGGGTTCTTTTCAAATAAAACACTTTGGTCTTTTAAAAGCAATAGTTATTGCTTTCAGTAGTGAGAAAAATGAAACAGTTCAGCTTCAGACCTTTCTGTTAAGTTATCTGATGTTAGTTGAAAATTCACTTCCTTGCCAATAGCAGCTTATTAGGAACCTAAAAATTGTGACATTCTAACCTGCTTGTACCATTGTGGAGAACAGTGACCTGGGTCATGGTTTTTGACTGTCTCAGAGCTGTGGCTGTGCTTTGCTCTGGGAACTTTCTGTGCAAAGGTGCAGGACAAGATTGCTCAGTTGCTATATGATGCCTTGCCTGAGGAAGTTCTGTGCAAAGGCATGGAATTATATCAGTCTTGACTTTGAGCTCAGACACCAGCTGACAGGGATAGAGAATTCTGAGCATAACAAGATAATTACAATTGCTTTTAAGCCCTGTGAACTTCAAGCCTGCCTGCTTTGCAGAAACTTTCCTACAGAAAACCTTTTGATGATAAAACTTATATAATAAACGTGCTGCGCTAGGTCTGGGTCACTGTTCCTCCATCAGAGGTCGGTGTCCCACCTGGTCCCAGCTTTCTCTTTGTAAATGTTTGTGTGTCTTTCTTAATCCCCTGTTGCCCCTCACAGGTTTCTAGAGTTCAGCTGTGCAGGTTGCAGCATACTGTAATGTAAGTCCAGCATGCTGGACTTCTAGTCAACCCTACTGTGGTCTTTCAAATATAACAGCATTTTATGGCTCTAATATGGTTACTATGTAAAAATTAACCATGAAAAGGAAAATTTTCAAAAAACATAAAGTTGGAAAAGTAATTTAGGATAGCTGCAGGCAATAACTATTGCTTTTAGTTTGTAAGATCCGAGGAAACATTTTCAAGCTATTATGATAAGTTTAAAATATGTGCAACAGTAGAGAGGGTAGTATTATGAACCCCCTACCCAGTCATACAGCAGCTTCAGCAGAGAAGGAAAGGCAAATAAAATCCATGCCATACAAATAATTACTGGAAAAAAATGCAAATTGTGATTTGATTTAGAGTAGGGAAGGAAGAGGTTGGAGAAAGTCGTGAGAAACTGAAATCTATAGAGTAGGGAGCAAAGCAGTTCAGGCAGAAGAAAAAGGATGTGCAAAGACGCTGAGGTGTGACAGATCTTAGTTGAAAGCTTAAAGGCGAATGGAAAAATAAGGAAGGAACAAATAGGACAGAGCCTTGGAATCATATTAAGGTTTGGGTTTTCATTTTCTCTACATGTTAAGGAGATTTTTTTTTTTTTTTGAGGAGAAAGGTATGGCAGGGAAAAGAGGAAGAGCTAGGGTGGAGGTGGAGAGACTAACAGGAGGTCACTGCAGTGGAAATAGGCAGGAGCAAACGTGAATTGGATGGGCAGTAATCAAAATGGTAAATAATGGATTTTGTACATGGTCATGACAGGATTTGTTGATGGAAAGGATGTAAGAATTTAGTGAGAGCTATGACATCTGTGATTTTTATTGTAAACTCTCTTACTTGATAATGCCATCACTTTTCAGGGAAGCTTGTCTTCCATTAGCTTGTCATTCCTGCCCATTCCTCAAATTTATGACTGATTTCTGCATTTTAGGAAATGGAATATGAAAACTTTAAACTGGTTATATTTAGCTCTTCCTCTCTTGGCAGACCCCTGTACTGGGTTCTATTTTGCCATTTTTTTTGCACAGGGCCCTTAAAAGGAACTAGTCAGAAGGGCTGAATATCCTGTGGTTGGGAGTCATGTTTAAAAAGAAAGTTGGCAGTGATGCTGCATGATCAGTTTTTTTCCACTTCCTAAAAAAAAAGTATTTTGAAAAGTCACATTATGCCTATTTCATTTTGCTTCTTTTATTTTATTTTCCATTTTTTCCTTTTATTTATTTATTTTTTCTCTTATTGGGGATTAAATCCAGAGCCATTTTACTTTTGAGCGACATCCCCAGTCCTTGTATTTCTTTGAGACAGGGTCTTGCACAGTTGCTGAGTGTTTCACTAAATTGCTGAGGATGACTTTGAACTTGTGATCCTCCTGCCTCAACCTCCCAAGCACTTGGGATTATAGGTATATGCCTCTGTGACTAGTTCCAATTTTTTTTTTTGTGTGTGTGTGTGTGTATTCTTTCCTTTCATAACTTTTTTTTTCCAGGTGTAGCCTGTATACTTACATCTTCAGTAGTATCATATTGTGTTTATTTTGTTGGTGTACGCTTCTCTTTTCTTGCAGGTTTTAAAAATTATTGTGAAAATATATGTGAGATAAAAATATATTCATATAAAAATTATAATAGTGGAAATTGTGTAAGATAGAAAGTAAAAGTACCTCATTTGCAAATTGCAATATTCACTTCCCTGTGGTAGTTATTATTCTGTCTGCAAAAAAAAGAAAAGAAAAAAAAAGACTGCACTAAAAATGTTGTTCTGTAACTTTTCACATAAAATATTATTCTATGTCAGTATATAACAATTTATGTTATTAAAAATTTCTGTATAGTATTCTACAGATTAGTAGGCTATAATCCTTTTTTTTTGTCAACACACACGAATCATAAAATGTATAAAGATAAGCCCCAAATTGTCAAATGTGGTCACTCCTGGAGTCTTAAGATTTGTATGGAGACTTTTTTTTGAACCTCAGGCACTTTTGATCTTTGGATTGTTCTTTTCTTGTTGTTTTTTGGTTAACGAATAATAAATATCAACTGCATAATTGGAAAAGATTAAAAATAGTCCTTACCATAAGGGCTTGCAGTCAACAAAGCAGTTTTGCATCTATGACCTCATTTTGTTTTCATGAGTTTAATGGGATACCCATAAACAGATCACCCACATTTAGGTGCGAGGAATCAAAAGTTAAGAGAGGTTGCATTACTAGTTCCAGATCATGTGGTCAACAAATGCAAAACCAAAACTAGGGAGCTGATCCTGTCTAAATCTTGTGGTGTAATATGGCTACGTTATTGTTTTTATTACTAGATCAGATTTCTCCCTTCTTCGCACAAGTGCCATTGTAAGCAGAAGAGATACAGATATTCTCAGCAAACCCTAATACTTTGCGTTTCATTTTGTGAAACTTGGCAACTGTTGATAGCTAAGACTGCTTTCAATAAAGATAGAGGGACAAAGATACAGTAGGATTATTTCATGGTGGGAATCTGGTCACTGCTGGTTGGCTTGCCACACCAATCCTCTGGGCCTGGCCTCAAATAGGCCACACCATGGGCTCAAGAAGTCTTTCTCTACTTGGTGTATATTTATTTGCTGGCCTACCAAAGAATTCTTCAGAATCATTCCCAGCTGTATGCTGACCTGAAGCCTTATTCTTGGGAGAGATTCAGACACAGCATCTGCTGTTAATATTTGCTGAAAAATAAACATATAAGAGATGATTTCACATTGTGCTGGGTACTGGCATGATATACAGTCTATAGGGAATAAGGTTAAGCATGGTCTCTTTGCTCCATCCAATGCTCTCTGAACTGATTTAAGATGAAATTCCCAAGGGAGACATCCTCAAACAGAATTAACCACATACCCAAATGTCTCTGACTGGAAAACGTCTTGGAACCCCTAACTTTGACAATACCCACATTTTATCTCCCAGGTGGCCTATGATAAATAACTCTCCCTAAGATTAAAGGTGGAGAAATACTCCCTGAGTCAGCCCTGGTAGCAGCAACCACTGCCTATTTTGTCACTACAAACTCCCACATTCTGCTTTTATTGCCCATTGTGTGCCAAACCCTTACCTGCCCTGAAAACTAAGCCTCTATTTGACCTAATTTTATCTCTTCCTTTTCATCACCTACCTATAGAATATCTCTTTTGAATTGCAGTGTGAAGACTATGAAATTGGTAATATTATATTTTTATTCAATGAAAGATCTGAATCAAAAAAGTATACATGCTGTCAAAATTCTTTGCCACACACTGTTAGAACACTAAGAAGTTTCACAGTAAAAGAAAAAAAGTCTCTAAGATCAGGCAAATTATGGCAATTTAAAAAATGGTGAGATATCAAAACTAGAATGGTATATGAAAATTATGTAAAAATTTAAAAACATATACAATGCAATCACTACCAAAGGGAAAGAAATAATACCTATTCAGTACCCCCCAAATCCCTGCCCCACATGTCTGTATAATTCTGGCTCTTTTCACCCAGAAGTGGGAGACAATAATTTCTTTACTTTTATTTACAGTTTTAGAACCTGTATGTTACCAAACTAACATGAGGATGAATTTATTGCTTATTAGGCAGACTACTAATGTTTAGTTTTGCATATATTTGAACTTTATGAGAATGGAATCATCCTCTAAGAATTATTTTGTGATGTTCATCCATATTATGTCTAGAACAACTTTTTTTGATTTGCCTCATACTATTTCATTATGTGAATATATCACAATTCCTTCATCCATTGAATTACTGATAGACATTAAGCTATTCCATTTCTGGCTCTTATGAGCAATGCCAAAGTGAACATTCATGGATCTGTATTCTATGTACATGTGGTTTTTTTTTCAGGGTTTGTTTCAAGGAATAGATGAGAGCATAAGGGTATGTACATATTTCAGTTTGTCAGGTTATGTCCAATGTTTGCCTTAATGGTTTATTAATTTATTTTATTTTATTTTTTTAAGAGAGAGAGAGAGAGAATGAATTTTAATATTTATTTTTTAGTTATCGGCGGGCACAACATCTTTGTTTGTATGTGGTGCTGAGAATCGAACCCGGGCCGCACGCATGCCAGGCGAGCGCGCTACCACTTGAGCCACATGCCCAGCCCCTTATTAATTTATATTACTATGAGAGTTTCCACTATTTTTTCCACAGTTTTTTTAACCTCTACAATATTTGGTATTCTCAATTGTTCATTTCTGTCACTCTGATGAATCTGTATATTAGATAATCAGAGGCAGATGGCCACCAACTGTTTGATTCATTGTACCATATTCTTAAGTCACACAGTTTGATACCAAAATAACAATTTGAATAAACTTGAATCTGAGACATGGTACAAATATGGGACAACCTATTCCGATGGCAAAGCAGGTACCTGAATACTTAAGGGAGTCATTAAACCCTCGTTATTTCATGGAGACGAGATTATCATATGTCTAGGCATCTTTAAAGATATTTAAAAGCACTTAGAGGGAAGGGCATAAAAATCAAAACCAGATGTTTTTCCTCTTAAAAATAAAAACAATCCTAACCCTTTTCTGAGCGTCCAGCTCTGCTCAAGATTTCTTGATGAGACAACTGCTTCTACTCAATTCATATGCAATCAAAAGGACTAACTTTATTTTTTATTTTTTTAAATAAACACTTGTGTTTTTTTTTTTTTAGAGAGAGAGAGAGAGAGAGAATTTTTTTTTTAATATTTATTTTTTAGTTTTCGGCGGACACAACATCTTTGTTTGTATGTGGTGCTGAGGATCGAACCTGGGCCGCACGCATGCCAGGTGAGCGCGCTACCGCTTGAGCCACATCCCCAGCCCAAAAGGACTAACTTTAATGAGTTCATTTTTTAAAGAAAACTTTTAAATCTGTTTGCCACTGTTCATACCAACAGAATTCCACAACGTTTCCAGGATCATAAGCACATTTATCCCAGCTAGAAGCTGCCTAATTCTCCTTGCAGATTATGATGAAGCATATTCTTTAAAATAATAGTTTTATTTTCTTAAAATTTCAGACTTTATTCTGGATCCTCTATATTGCCACTCCAATTTGAGGTCTAACAATTTACTCTTATTATAAATAATGCTTGGTAAACACTATTATTGGCAGCAAAAGTCAATAAAAAGATATAACTTCTGGTTAAAACTGTTGGTGTGAAAGTACATTTAGCCACAATAAAAATAAAAGGTTCTTTTTCAGTGGCATAAGGCAACCAGAGAAAAGGAGAGGAGGAAAGAGCAGCATAGTTTTGGGATGCTGGTGAGCAGAAGGTGAATGATCATTAGGCTAATAGACCTGAGAAATCTGAAACCCAAACAAGAAGGGGGAAAAGGTAAGAAGCAACAAGATTTGTACCATGGAATCTGCAAAAGGCCTAGCTCAGGAATCAGCAGCAACAGTAACCTATGGAAATGAGGCTAGTGATATAGTTAAAAGGGTGGATGGAGAACTTGTTTAGGAATTGCCTCTCAGTTCTTTGTTCCCATTCAACTCAGGTGAGAACTGCACCTCCACACCCTAGCACAAGATGGGAATTTTAATCTCTAGATATAAATTTAAAAAAAAAGATTTCTAAATGAAGGGCCCTACATTAAAAAAAAATGGAAGCTAAGTTAAAAACATATACTGAATTTTTACCTCCTAGCCTTCTTCCCGAATCTGGCTTCTAGAACGCTCGCCTTGGTCCTCTGTTCTCCAGGAAGTAGTCCAGAGAGCCATTTCTAGTAAATATGACTGCCCAGAAGAGACTTCAATAAACTGGCACAATTTGAGATTCACACTTAACATTCTCCAACTTTTCCTTAATCTATAAACCAAAATTCATATTTTATTCAGTGTAAGTGGATAGCCCAGGAGCTACAGAAGTTTGAGAAAAATATGAAAGACAGAGGCCAAAGAAAATAGAAAAAAAAAAAAGAGTTACGGGAAACAGAAGCGCTACACTTTTTAAAAAGATATTTTTTTAAACCTACTTTTTTATGACTTTTGAGACATAAGAGTAGACATTATATATAAGAAATAAGAATAGAATGCTATTAAAAATATTTGGAGGATAAAAAATCCTTGTAAATTAACAAGACACTAGCAGAAGTTAAAAATACAATAGAAGGCTTGGAAGATAAACTTGGGGAAAACTTGTAGGAGGTAGTGTTAAGAAACAGAGTTGAGGGCTGGGGTTGTGGCTCCGTGGTAGAGCGCTCACCTCGCATGTGCGTAGACCCTGGGTTCGATCCTCAGCACCACATAATAATAAATAAGTGAAATAAAGGTATTGTGTCCAACTACAACTAAAAAGTAATTATTAAAAAAAAGAAACAGTTGAAAAAGCAAAAATAATAAAGGCAATTAGAGAACTAGTCGAGGAGTTTTAATATCCTATCAATAAGATTCCAGAAGAAGCAGAGAAATGGAGAGAATTGGATAAGAAACTTTTAAAGAATTAATTCCACATGTTAAGGAAGGTATGATTTCTAGACTGGAGTTCCAGTAGGTGATCAGCAAAGTGGAAGCATACAGACCCATACTGTATCATGGTGCAATTTCAGAACACTGAGACCACAGAGAAAATCCTACAGCTTACCACGTAGAAGAACAGACCAAGGAAAAAGAATCAAGTGGTACCGAACTCCTGAAAAATAACTAGAAGCTGGATAATCATATCTGCACAACCTTTATCTCCTCTTCACTCTTTATCTGGAGGTTTCTGGTTCATGCACTCTTCCAGAAAAAATGAGTAGGCCAAGAAATAAAAGTAATAGGATCAAGGAACCAAGGGACTCCATGCAAGATAGAGGAGAAAGAAAACCCTAAGATAATGGTGAAATGAAAACATTCTACAGAAATGATGGCAAAACCAGCCCCTCCATAATAAGTTAGCCCCAGATGACAAGAGTTAGAGAAGAAAAAATTTAAAATGTTAACAAGATTATGAGTCCCTATGGTTTTACTGGAAAACCACTGAGACCTCTTTCATATAGTGTCTGATGGTTTTAAAACTCATTCCCAAAGTCTTTGAAATTCTTTCCTTCAAGAGATAAAGATTAATGCCTCCCTTGAGTGTGTGCCAGACACTAACTTAAAATGAGGAGAGAGAAGTAAAAGTGATGATGTGGTTGCTCAAAACCTACTCTAGTAGAGGAATGCATGTCAGGAATGCCTATGTATGTGACTGGGGTACAGGCTGTGTGGGAGAAAGCTTCCTCTTCCTTATGCAGAAGGTAAAAAGAAGTTTAAAAGTTATGCACTGAACAGTGAAAAAAAAAAAAGGGCCATATGAGCACATTGTATCTAGAAATGCAACAAATACCAGAAGAGGTAGAAATAGTGGAGTTCGGGCAGGGGACAAGTGGTAGGCAGATGATTTACATTCTTATCTTACTGTTTTAAAAGTATTTGTATAAATCAATTTTTTAAAAAGTAAACTGAAAAAAAGGAGAAGCAACATTGTCACTAAAATCATCACTGAAAAGTATGGACAGAATCTGGAAATGTTGATAGTGTTTCTAATCAGTGTTTCACATATCCTTTGTAATGCCCAATTCTCTTCAAGAGGCACTCTGAATATGGTCAGTGCATCTACTATCTACATGAATGTGGTTGGTAATCTACTGTCTACATGATATTAATAATCTGTGCTTAAATTCTTTCCTTTCTGTGTTTCCTAATCTTAGGACCACAGTCATAATAGTGTGCTGTTTGACAAGAATCATTTTGTATTCTGATATAAAACAAAATTCCTAATAACCACTTTAATCAACTCTGGTTTGTTTTCTCTATTGATTCAAAGCATGAAAAAATATCCTTGTTATTAAATAGATCTCTTTCACTGTACCTTTGCTTCTAGTTGCAATGTCACTCAAAAAAAATATTTAAAGCAGGAGCTATTTTGATTTAATAAATATTTACTAAGTATTCATTACATGAACACGGTTTAAAGGGACAAGAAAGACCTGTCACCAATAATTATCATGCATTGGAATTTAGGCAAAGATTAATGTTGTACATGTCAGAGAAATAGAGTACTAATTTGCCTGGGAGCTACATCAGATAGGGCATAGGTTTTGGAGAACATAATCACTACAAATGTATCTGGAAGATGAATTGTTTATCAGATGTAAAAAAGGGGAAGAGAATTGAAGGAAGAGGGAACAGTATATGAGAAGGCACAGAGGCAAGAATAGCATTGTATATTCAGGAAACAAACTAGTTCAGTATTGTCCTGTCCTTGGATGCAATGTCATAAGAGGCTACATTTGTCATCAGAAAGGATTTATACTTCCCTGTAGACAATGGAGGAGTGATTAAAAAAATGGATATGGATGGACCATCGTGGTGAAGGATTTTTAAAAAATTATTGTATGATTGTTATGTAAACATAGAGAAAAATAGAATAGTATAATGTATCATGTAAACATAAATTTAACAAGTGTTAAATATTTAATCATTATCATTTCAAAGAAATATTTATTAAGGGAAGTTTCAAGAACAAAGTAGAAAAAAATAATAAAATGCAGCCCTGTGTACACACACACATCAGCTTCAATAATTACCAACTCTTACCAATCTTATCTACATTCCCACTATTTCCTTTGTTATCAGATTATTTTGAGGCCTATTCTCATGTCATCATTTTATCTGTAAATATAAAATATATCTCAAAAGAGAAATCACTTAGAAAAAACTCACAATACCATCATCAACATCATCACATCTAAAAATGGTTTCTTAACATCATAAAATATTCTGTCAGCATTTACTTCGTACTTGCTTCCTAGAGGCATTATCTGTTTGAATTCGATTCAAATAATTGAAATTACATTTATTGCAAACTTGGAATGCCCCTTAAGAATTTTTCTGTGTTTAATCATTTCTTTACTATACATATTTTATCATTATTTTTGTTGTTGTTGTTGCTATTATTATTATTATTATTTTGGTACTGGTCATTGAACTTAGGTTCAACCACCAAGCCATATCCTCCGACCTATTTTGCATTTTAGGATCTCACTATTTTGTAATAGCAAAAATGTGTTGCTTCCACACTTTTGCTATTACAATCAATTCTGCTATGAGTTGCTTAGTGCCTCGTCTTTGCCAGGGGCTGGCTTTGAATTTGTAATCCTCCTGCCTAAGCTTCTGGAGCTGCCAGGATTACCCAGAGAGTACTACCACTTCTGGCTGATTCATTTAAAATTGTAATTTTCATCAAACACCTGTAACATGAACTTTGCCATATTAACCATTTTAAGTGTACATTTCTGTAATATTAAGTTCATTTGCATTGTTATGCAATCATCATCAACATCCATCTCAAGAGCTCTTTTCAACTTGCAAAACTGAAACTGTACTCATTAAACAGTAACTCCTCATTTCCTACTTCCTCTTAACCCCTGGTACCCACCCTACCAGTCTGCTTTCTGTCTCTATGAGACTACTTCTCAATACTGTATGTAAGTGGAATCATATAATATTTGCCTTTTTGTGACTGCATTATTTTATGTAGCATTAATATCCTCAGAATTCATTTACGTTATAGCATATGTTAGAATTTCCTTCTTTTTTAAGATTGAATGATACTTCAATATTTGTGAGACTTTTTAATCTATCCGTTAAGTTGCTTCCACATTTTTGCTATTACAATCAATTCTGCTATGAGCACAGGTGTACACATATGTCTTTGAGACTCTGCTTTCAATTCTGAGGAGCATTTAATCAGAAGTGAAATTGCTGGATCATATGGTAATTCTATTTAAAAATGTTTGAGGAGTCACTATAATGTTTGACATAGTAACTGCAACATTTTACATTCCCACCAACAGTTCACAAGAGTTCAACTTCTTCACATCCTGACTTACACTATGTATTTTGTTTTGGGACAGTGGCCATCCTAATGGGTGTGAGGCAGTATCTCACTTGGTTGACTTTTGTTTATACAAATAAGAATCTTTTCCTGTGCTTATTGGCCATTTGTATATCTTCTTTGGAAAAGTGTCTATTTGAGTTCATTTCATTTTATTCATGTATATTTTTAAATGCTGAGTGTTGCTTCAGTTTCTTATATACATTGTGCATATTGACCCTTTACTATATATATGATTTGCAAATATTTACTCCCATTCTGTGAATAAAACAAAAATACATAGACTCCATATTGACTCTATTGGTTATGCACTTTGATACATAGAAGTTTAAAAAAATTATTGGTGCATATAATTAAACATATTAGAAGGATTCATTGTCACATATTACACAGTTGTACAAGGAATTTTAAACTTTAATGTGATTCAATTCATCAATTTTTCTTTTATAATATGTGCTTTGAGTGTCTCTGTGGGATATTTTTAATTTTTTTTTAAAAATAAGATCATTATAATTATACATAGCATTTGGGTTCATTTTGACAAAATGATATATACAAGAAATTTTATTTCAATCTCCATTGCCCCACCCCTTTTCTTTCCCTCCTCCCTCCTCCCTCCTCCCTATCCTACCACCTCTACTAAACTTCATTTCACTCCTTTATTTATTTACCTTTGATTGGTACTTTCTACATACACATAAAGATGAAATTCACTTTGGTACATATTTATATGTAGTAACATGATTATGTTAAATTAATTCCATATTTCTTCCTCTTTTCCTTCCTTTCTCCCCCTATCTTGTTCTGTCTTCTACTTCACTGATCTTCCCCCAATTTTTATGATATCCGAGCCCACCCCCCCCCAACCCCCGGCCTTCTTTCCCTTATTTTGCTCTAGCTTCCACATAATAGAGAAAACATTCAACTCTTGATTTCCTGAGTCTGGTTTATTTCATTTAGCATAATCTTCTCCATTTCCATCCATTTACCAGCAGATGCCATTATTTCATTCCTCATTCTTCATGACTAAATAAAACTCCATTGTATAAATATGTGTGTGGGGGTGGGTGGGTGTGTATTCGCCACATTTTCTTGATTCATTCATCTATTGAGAGACATCAGGATTGATTCCATAATTTGGTTATTGTGAATTATGTTGCTATAAACATTGAAGTGACTGTAACACTGTAGTAGGTTGATTTTAGTTCTTTTGGGATAGCTGGGTCATATCACGGTTTCATTCCTATTTTTTCCTAGGAATCTCCACACTGATTTCCAGAGTGGTTGTACTAATTTGTAATCCCACCAACAATGTGCTAATTCACCTTGGTTCCCATGTGATCTTCTAAAACAAAAATACATAAAGACTCCATATTGACAGTTTCCAATTCAACTTATACACTATACTTTTTATATAACTTAACTTTATTAGACTTATCTTTTTAATTACTTTTTTCTCATGCCAAAAATTCCTTGTCTTAATAACACTAACATAATTGCTACTTTTCTTTATACTACCGTGTAAATTCAAAGGCTGATAATTATGCCAATACCACCATAAGTAATTTTATTATGGAGGGCAGTTTTGTATTTTTAAATTTTTGCTGTTCTTTCTTGTCCTTAAAGTATATCCCCCTAAAATCATACAATCAATAAAATTAACTGTGTTTAAAATGATTTCCATTACTTCTTCTTTATATGTTATGCCACTAACTCACTATGCAGTTAGCTCCATTTATTTAATGTTGCTTTTAATTGTTAGTAATTGCTTTCAATTTAACATGTTTAATTATTTCATTAAGTGATTACACAGTTGCAATGTCAAACCAACCAATCAAGGTATATTTTGAGAAGTCTACCTTTTATCCTTATTACTTTCATTCTGTCTCTACCCCAAAGATGGTAACCTTTTAAGAAATGTTTTTGGTTTAGTCTTCCACTTTAAATGTATGTTATTAAATGGAACAATATGTGCATATTGCATTTATTTATTTGAGAACTCCCCTGTCTTAGATAAATGTTAGTTTATTACGAGCAGTTTTTTCCACCTTCCTTTTTTTACTTAATAGATTCTACAAGTTATCATAACATGTAGTGATATATTACTCCTTACTTTTTAAATAGCAGTACATACTCCATTTTATGGATATATTATAGTCTACTCAATTAGTCCTTATTGATAGACATATGATTCTTTTATTTTTAATAAAAAGTCTTATTTACATATCTACCATGATTTATTTCGTCATATCTGATTAATCTTTTGTGAATAAGCTTAAAGAAAAATAGATATGTTATTTTTCCAAAAATATTTTATATATCCCTATAAAAATGATAATATCCTAAAAAAGAACATTACTATTATCATCCAAAGTATAATTAACAAAGTGGTAGTTAGTTTTCAGGAATGGCAAGAAGGGAAAGCCATTTCTGTGGTGGTAAGGAATAAAACTAAGGAAATGGCATTATGTAGGGAAAACAGGAAATTTATTCAAGGGACATTTAGTGGTAGTGGTGGGGTTGCTGATATTCAACCAGACTTGGTGATATAATGGATATTTTTATTGTGCTTATTTTAAGATGTCTTCAATTTACCTATGAAAGTAAATAAAATCTTTTTTTTGATGAGGTACCCATATCCATTCTATTACAGTTTGCATGGCTTTTAATTTTAAAGCCTATGTCCTTAAAATGAAAGAGTGAACCAAAGGACAGGTAGAATAAAGAATATTTATCCCATTTGTTATGGAGATTGATCACACCAGAAAATTAAAAGGGAGAACACATAATTTAGGAAATATGCAAGAAAATTATGGTCTTCCCCCTAATCCCCATGTCTTGAGCAAATTATGTAGTTCTGTGCATGACCAGTCAAAGCACTCTGGATATCTTCATGACCACATGCATCTATAATTACAAAGATACATTCTATCTGTTTCATATTGGTGAGTTTTGGAGAACCTTGCACAAAAATCTTGACATCAGCAATAGAAGGTCAAATGAATAATGAGAAAAGGAGGATAACTTTCCAAGATGGGCCAATTGGATATTTAGATTATCATCTCATTCATTCATTCTGCAATTTTGTTATATAATAAAAATACTATTGAGTGTCAGGGATCACTCTAGGTGCTAGGAAATGTAAAGATAAATAAGATGTACTCTTTGTCAAAGCAGAACTCACAGACTAATTTAGGGGGAAAGACAAGTAAGAATACACTCAGCATATATAGTAGAAATGTGTGTGAGGTACTAACGGAGGGAAAATCATTCAGTCCAGAGAAGTGGGTCATGGGCCAGTTAGGATAGTCTTTACTGAGTATATTGTATATGCAGGAGGTTAAAGAGATGGACCTAACTTGATGAGTAAGGAGGATGGAAAAAAAAAAAGGAGGATGGTATGTTTTGGAAATGCTATAGACAGGTAAACCTTGGAGAAGCATAGGTGTTATCACCATCTGGTTACTTTAGAAATCACTTGACTCCAGTGTGGAGAGTGAAAAATGGGTGGAAGTAACTGGAGATGGAAAATCAAGTAGGAAGCAACTTCAAGAGTGCAGATGAACCAGGTGTGGTGGTGTACACCTGTAATCCCAGAGACTCAGGAGGTTAAAGCAGAAGGATTGCAAATTTGAGGCCAGCCTAAATAACTTATTGAGGCCTGAAACAACTTAGGGAGACCTTGTCTCAAAATAAAAATATAAAAATGGAAGGTGATGTAAGTTTAATGGTAAGATGCTCTTTACAAACAAACAAAGTCCAATTGAGGGTCCTTGAACTAAGTGGAAAAGAAAAATTAAGGGCAATTTAGAATGTAGAATTAAAAGGATTAATGACAGATTGGATGTAAGTACTAAGAGGGAAAGGGGTCATAAATGAATAAAGGGGTTTTAGTTTTGAAAATGAGGTCATTAGCTAGGAAGTGGAAAATTAGAGAAAAGGAGAGTTAGCAGAGAGCAAAGGAAATAATGAGCTGAGATTTGAACTTACCAGATATGTTTCTGGAACATCCAGGTGGAGTTACTTGTAGGGAATGGAAGCAGGGGGTGAGGAGGGTAGAAAGGAGAGGCATTCTGTGTGAGGCTCATAGTGTCCAAGGGGATTGTTGACCTTGAGAAATCTCCAGCCATGAGCCCTGTGCATAACATCTGGGAAAGGCAGAGGAACTACAGGCCATGAAGGAGACTTGGTGTCATTTGATGAAATACAGCAGAAGAATCAAGATGCAGACTTTTTTTCTGAAGCCCAACAAGAAGAAAGGACCGGGAAGGAGGAGTGAGGAATATTAAGACACTGCAGAGAGGTAAAGATAGACTAGAAATAAAATGTTTATTTTATTGGACAAATAAGTGGGTAAATTGCAGCAGTACTAAAGACTCAGTGGAATGTGAGATTAGAAACTAGGTTGCAGTGAAGGAGGAATGAATGGTAGACAAAGAAGAGAAATCAATAAGCATAAGAATAAAGGGTGCCCTTCATTAAATGATCTTTCAAAGAAGGTGTTATTGTGTTATTTTTCCTGAAGGAAAGAGACTTACCTAAGGTCCCTCAGCTCTTCATTGGCAAGGTAAGCATTTTAACACAAGAGTGTCCAGTTTCAAAGCTGGTACTTATTCTGTCACATCATGATTTTCAGATAAGTTTGGCAATGGAAGGACAAGGAAGGCACTGGTGGGGAAGAAGTGTCAAGGGAGTGTTCTTTCTAGGATGATAGAGACTTGAGAATATTTTTAAGCTTCTAAGGAGGAGGCAGTGGGAGGGGTAAGGAGGTAATTGAGCAAGTAAGTTGGCTGATGAGGTAATAGGAATTGGAGCACTCTTGCATATCTCCAAGAGGAAGCAATTCCATATACCAGTAATTGCTAATTTAATTTTCTCTTTTTTGGTATCTTCCTTATGGCATCAAATCAAACTTTCAGTTATCATAACTTTATCAATTAAAAAAGTAGGATACTTTATAAATTCTCCAATACTTTTTGTTGTTGTTCTAAACTTTTATCTTTATAGCTTTTTATATAAAGTCTAATATACCAGAACTGGAAAGAAATATCAATTTCCTACATAGTTTGCCTCCCTGTCTTTTAGCCAAATTTGTGACAAATATTTCTGCTTCTAAAAGGTAGCTACCATGGATATCATTAAGACTTAGTTCAACTATGTTCAATTACGTTTAAGTTTATATTATAGGAATAAATCTTTGCCAAGAGACAGCTGGCTGAGTTCATGCATAGAAATACAACTTTAATCAATTTTTGAGTCTGGAGAAGTTACATTCTTGGTAAAGAATTACCCCTTGAGTTGTCTGAACTTGAGCAACCAGTTTTGGGACTTTTCCCCTCAATTCATTCATTTTGATTTGACACCCTCCCGGGGGACTACACCCAGCAGGTGTTCAGAGAAACTTAAAAGGCCTATCTTTCACCTGTCTAGTGGGTTTAAAAGGACATTGTTTTGACCTGGAGTGCGTCCAGACTGTCTGAAATGTGAAATGTCTGAGGCAGCCAGCCACCAGACAGACACAGGTTATGGTTTTGGGGGGACTCCTGGCAGTGGGAGTGGAGATTTTCTTCTTGTCAGTTTTTAAGCATTTCTCCAGCAGTAAAAGTGGTCTTATTGGCAGTCTTCCCCATGATCCATGCAGAGGAGACAAACACAGTTTAAAAGAGCTGGCTGCAACATTAAGCTAAGAAAGCAGCAAAAATCACATGACACAGAGAGTAGTTTGTAAACCAAGGGCAGGACGGCTCTTCGACCTTAAGGGTCAGCTTCCATGCTAAGCGCTGGCAAAGAGAGTGTGAGCCCATGGTTCCTTTATTTTTTAGCTGGGACATCAGAGAAAGGGATAAGGTTTCAAAGGTGGAGTCTTGCTTCTTGACATCTCTTGGTCAGCAGATTGATTGACATCTTGGCAAGTCACACCCATCTCAGGTGCTGTGTGGGATCTTGGGCAGAGCTAGAGGGGGAGGCTCACCTGCATCATGTGATCAATCCCTGACAGAGAGTTCACAGTGCCAGGCCTATCCCCTCAGGAGGCTACTATGTGCAACACAATCCACACACAGCCCATGGACAGCTCATGATACTCCAGCTTTTTGTGCTGTTTTTCCTGTTTTTTTTTTCCCCCCATTTGTGGCTTTTATCAGCTTTTCCCATTTCTGTGACATCTTTGGGATAATCGCCAACAAGTCTTGGTAGTGTCAGTTACGTTGCTTTCCCCAGTGGCATTACCATGTGTGTATCACAAACAGTTTCAAATGCAGGAAAACCTGGGAAAAATTTGCAGCCACAGTCTGATGGCTGCTTGAAGAACTCCTTATGATGGCACACAACCAAATGGCCCATCTCTTCTGGACATTGTTCTCATCATTCATGGGGAATCTCAGATAAGCCTGACCAGTCAGGATGCCATCATGGAAATTAATGAGCACAAGTAAAGCAAAGATAATGTGCATTTTCTCCCTGAGCATGATCATTCAATCTGAAGGCAGGTTATTTGCTACTTTAAGGATTATTAGCTAAGGGTATGGACAAAGCTCCACAGCAGGAAGTATAACAGCCTCTGCCTACCCCCTTCTCCACAAAGAACTTGAATCTTGCTTCTCGGGGAAGATTGAGGTCAATGGTCATGAATGGGATCAAGGTCTTCTAAAACTTCTCATCCCATCCCGCTCTCTGCTCACTCAACTTCTCAGAGGAAGGAGTAATCGAGTAGTTCTGAGTCAGACTCTTCCCCTGTGATCCAGATCTTTCGCATATCCACTTCTCATGACTTTGCATCATCAGTTATTCCCTCTCTCCTGTGTTTTCAAAGGACACTATTATGTTGGGTGTGAGGTGTCCCCCAAAAGCTCACACATGAGACAATAAAAAAAGGTTTAGAGGAAAAATGATTAGGTTATGCAAGCCTTACCCCAATCAGTGAATTAAAACCCTGACAGGGGTTTCCTCAGTGGTAACTGAAGGTGGGTGGGGTGTGGCTGGAGAAGGTGGGTCCCTGGGGGTGTGCCTTTGGGGTATATATTTTGTATCTGCTTTTTGATTATCATGTGAGCTGGTTTCTTCTACCACACTCTTCTGCTACGATATTCTGCTTCATCTCAAACCCCGAGGAATGGAGCCAGCTGACTATGGACTGAAACCTCTGAAACCATGAGCCCTCAAATAAACTTTTCCTCATTAAAATTGTTCTTGTCAGGTCATTTAGTTGCAACAGAGAAAAAGCTGACTAAAACAGATGCATTCTTAAAAAATAAAATTAAAAGAGCAAATAAGCACACCGTTGCACTGAATATCCTCTTTCCTTTTATGGTCAAGTTCCTTAAAAGAATCACCATTACACAGTGTCTCAGCTCCCATGGTCTCCTTAGTCCACCATAATGAAGGCTCTGCCACTGCCACTGCCCTAAATTGCTCTGAACCAAAGACCTTCTCAATGCAAATTCCAAACCCCTTTACTGGCTTAACTTTCTTGGCTTTTCTGTGGCATCTAACACCTCTGCCTGCTCTATTTCCTTTGAAACCTAGCTTCATGCCCCGAGTTTCTCCCCTCTATGTTTCTGACTGAAAAGTTGGCCTCCTTGGTGTTCTTCTCCCCTGTTGCCTCGTGAACAATGGTGAGTCTCAAAATTCTATCTCTGCCCCTTGTGTTTTCTCAAGTCTACACTCTCCTCAGTGTTGCCATCCACATCCATGATCTGTATAATGATGACTTCGAAGTCCATTTTCAGTTCCACTCCCTCTTCTGAGCTCCTGGTAGTTTTTGAATGTTTCAAAGCCACTGTAAACTCAAAATACTCAGGGCTAACTAGCATCTTTCCTATGCTGGCTGCTCCCGCGATGGTCCCTCTACTCATTAATCCTCCAGGTTGAATTCTTGGGAGCCATTGCCATCTCCCTTTACCCACTAGCCTCACATCTTAATACATGTAAGGCACTGGAAAATTAAGTTATTTTGTAGGTTCATAGCCAACCCTCTCCTTTCTGCTACAAACTTAATGCCTCATAAACTGCTGTGAGAATTAAATGATATAATACATGTACCAAGCACCTGCTAAAAATGTTAATTGGACACAAATAAAAGAAACCAGCATTTCCAGGTTTTTCTATTACTTGATATGTATCACTGGGAATTAGGATTTTACCTTCAACGTCAACAAAATCTGTGTGATTCACATACTTCCCTAAAATAATAAGTCCCTAAATGCAGTCTGCTGGTTTGAAAGATTTATATCATTGGGCAGCTCCTGAAATCAGAGAATTTTGACCTATCAGATATTATGAAACAGGCTTTATTTCATTGCTAATAAAAGGAATGGGAGATTTGGAAAATGCATTACTTTAGATCCTGTTGATGGCTAGTTGGTAACAAAATATGAATCCTGTTCTTGTAAAGAATACCGTAAATTTATTGGCTTGTGTAAATGAAATTCTAGAGATAGGGCAGGCTTTTTCCCTCTTCATCCATTTGTCCTATCCTCCTCCTATGTCAGCAGAAACCAGAGCCACATACGAGAGACACTGTCCATAGTCTTAGAATAAGAAACAGACCTGAATAGACACTTCTCAGAAGAGGATATACAATCAATCAACAAATATATGAAAAAATGCAAATTAAAACTACTCTAAGATATCATCTCACTCCAGTCAGATGGCAGCTATTATGAAGACAAACAACAATAAGTGTTGGCGAGGATGTGGGGAAAAATGTACACTTATACACTGCTGGTGGGACTGCAAATTGGTACAGCAAATATGGAAAGCAGTATGGAGATTTCTTGGAAATCTGGGAATGGAACCACCATTTGACCCAGCTATCCCTCTCCTAGGACTATACCCAAAGGACTTAAAAACAGCATACTACAGGGACACAGCCACATCAATGTTTATAGCAGCACAATTCACAATAGCTAAACTGTGGAACCAACCTAGATGTCCTTCAGTGGATGAATGAATTTAAAAAAATGTGGCATATATACACAGTGGAATTTTACTCAGCATTAAAAGAGAATAAAATCATGGCGTTTGCAGGTAAATGGATAGTGTTGGAGAAGATAATGCTAAGTGAAGTTAGCCAATCTCAAAAAAACAAATGGCAAATGTTTTCTCTGATATGAGGAGGCTGATTCAAATGGGGCAGGGAGGGGGAGCATGGGACGATTAGATGAATTGTAGATAGGGAAGGGAGGGGGCAGGGGATTAGCAAGGGCGGTGGAATGTGATGGACATCATTATCCAAAGTACATGTATGAAGAATTGAATTGGGTATCAACATACTTTATGTGTAAACAGAGATATGAAAAATTGTAGTATATTTGTGTAATAAGAATTGTAATGCAAAAAAAAAAGGATACATGTATAGAGCCATGAATTGGCATGAACCTACTCTATACAAAGATATGAAAAATTGTACTCTATATATGTAATAAGAATTGTAATGCATTCCACTGTTGTGTATTTAAAAAAATAAAATTAACATGCCAGAACCAATGACTATGGTCTGGGGATACCATATGTAGATTATGACTTTCACAGGAGTGTTTTTAAACTGGAAATGAGACCCTATGCTTAGGTAGTAGCAACAAAGTGGGTATAAAGCTGATTTCTCCTGAAGTAGATGTGTTGCCTAATTGAAATGATGAACATCCAAACAGAAAAATGTCATTTTATTAGGAGGGGGAAAGACATAGCAAGTCAACAAAAGTATATTACATGAAAGGTAGTTTTTAAAGGAAAGAGGCTGGGGACATAGCTCAGTAGTATAGCATTTTCCTAGGGTGCAGAAGGCCCTGGGTTTGATTGTCAGCACTAAAGACGGAGGGGGGGAGAGAAACTTAAGCTTCAGGAAGATTCCTTGGAAGAAAAAAGTATGTAATTGGCAACAGGACTTCTAGAAAAAAAAAGTGGAGGATAAAAGAAACAGAGGAAGAAAAGCAATGAAAGATTTAATTGGGAAAGAGAGAATCTGATTTTAAGGGATAACCAGTAACTACCCCAGGATATCTATTTCTTAACTGTTTCAAGTGAAGGCTTTACAATTTTTGATTTGTTAGGTTTAGTTCCTTCTCTCTAGTGAAATACTTGAAAATAAAATCTCACTGATTATTGTGACTGTTACTTGTTTTCAATTTTAGGGTGATACTTGCTGATTGGATCTGAACTGGTTGTTTCCTTCCCAGAGAACAGACTGAGGTGCTCTTCTCTCTACTGATGGTTTGCTCTAGACACTGTTGGTTGACTGCTGTTCACACCCAGATAAAATCCTGGAAAGTTCACCAGAATGAGGAAGTGTAGCAACTGGACAAATCTTTCAAAGAATATACAACTAAGCATAGTAAACAAACTTTGGCCCTCTTTTGAAAGAAGAAGAATATGGGACCTTTTATCATGCAAATTTTCCAGGTCTGGAAGGATGCCTCCCTCAAGGGCTCTAGCTGGTAGATGAAGCTGTGAAACATAAGGACTGCAGAGGGTCTACAGTCCCCACTGGAGGGTCCCTTACCAATGGATAACATCGCTTCTTTCAGCGTTTATTACTTCAGTTAATATTTAGCAAATCTTAGTTAAAATAGTGTCTTTGGTTTAAAATTTTGAAATATTTCCTTCACTTTAAGCATTTGGTTTTCTACATTTCTTCTTTGGTCTCTATCAAGGAAAAGAGGGAACTTTCCATTTATTCATAATAGTCCATTCCAACTGCTGAAAAGATTCAGGCTTCTAATAACTAATGGATGAAACTGAGAAGATTGAGAAGATAATAAATAAGTGCACGGAATGCTGAGGGAAGCATCTCTGATTCCTGGCAACTTTAACAGTGAACAGGCAACCAAGGCTGGCCTTCTCAGAAACACCTTGGGCAGCAGTCTGAGGGTGTCATTTGAAGGCACTAGTCTCTCTCTTTCTCTCTGCCCCACACATTTCTTCCTCTTTTTGTTTTGCCAAGATGATAAAAATCTCTGCTTTGATCAAGATTTTAGGTCGAAATTGAAGGCTTTTGTGAAATGAAAATATGACATCACTTCATAGTTATGCTGAATAATTTCCTCAAACCCTCTATCAGAGAGACCCAACTTTACACAATAGCAATGAAAACACAATTAGAGCCCAGGGATGATGTGCTATCTTTGTTTATTGTTTCTCTGGGTCACAGCTCAGTGGAAAGAGACCATTCCATGGATGTCTGACAGTTTCTTTATGCTGGTTTTCCTTAGCTTCTCTCAGGTCTGCCCATCTCCTCTCTTCCTTTCCATAATCCTGGATCCTCCAGATTCTTTCTTTGCATCAAAGATGAAGGAGATTTAAAGATCGTTTGATTGGGAATTCTAGACCATTGCTGTCCATAGTAGCAGCTGGACATATTTGGCTATTAAAATGTGACAAGTGTGACTGAATTTTGAATTTATTTCAATTAATTTTGATATAAAAACTAAAGCTACTAACCACCACTAATCACAACTTCATTGTTTTTAAAGGACATTTCTCTTTAATCTTTGAGAATTTACCATTGATTTCAGATGTACTAAAAGCCATAAAATACATACTGACATTCAAAGATGAGTATAAAAAATGTAAAATGCCCATGTTGAAATAATAATATTTAGGATAAGTAGTAGAAATGAAATATATTACTAAAATTAATGTCATCTGTTCTTTAATGTGACTTTTAGAAAATTTAAAATTAGTGGCTCATAATTCAAATGGGCAGCACTTTCTAGCTTCTCACTTTCCTCAGGTTAGAACACATATTAAATGCAAACAAGTCATTCTCTTGGGTATTAGGTTACCTTTTGTAGCATAAATTTGATGCCAAGAGACTCCCTTCCCACCAGGTGAGAAACACAAAGGATATTCCAGGATAAACAAACTTTATCCTAAAACCATTGCTAGTTGAAATACTCGGCTTCACTGAGAATAAAAGATTAAGTCATCTTCTGGGTATGGATTTTAATAGCTGGATTGGGAGAAAAAAGGAGGGAAGGTATAGAGAGATAGGAGAATACTCCAGGCATAGAGCTAGTTGAGTGCTGATTTAAGAAGGACTTTCTTAAACATTGGTCTCCAAGGGTTCCTGGAGGGATAAGTGTACTGTAAAGAAAAAAGAAGTAATGGAACAGAAAGTGGGGAAATCCTAAAAAGAAGCTTTGAGATGGATTGCAGGCGAGCATTCTGTTGGAGGCATGAACTTAAAATACGTGAAATAATATCCTTCTGATAGTTGACATCTTCTTCAAGATTATACTCATCTTACCAACAAATGGGACTTACTCAAACTAAAAAGTTTTTTCTCAGCAAAAGAAACAATAAGAGAGGTAAATAGAGAGCCTACATCCTGGGAACAAATCTTTACTCCTCACACTTCAGATAGAGCCCTAATATCCAGAGTATACAAAGAACTCAAAAAATTAGACAATAAGAGAACAAACAACCCAATCAACAAATGGGCCAAGGACCTGAACAGACACTTCTCAGAGGAGGACATACAATCAATCAACAAGTACATGAAAAAATGCTCACCATCTCTAGCAGTCAGAGAAATGCAAATCAAAACCACCCTAAGATACCATCTCACTCCAGTTAGATTGGCAGCCATTATGAAGTCAAACAATAACAAGTGCTGGCGAGGATGTGGGGAAAAGGGTACACTTGTACATTGCTGGTGGGACTGCAAATTGGTGCAGCCAATTTGGAAAGTAGTATGAAGATTTCTTGGAAAGCTGGGAATGGAGTCACCATTTGACCCAGCTATTCCCCTTCTGGGTCTATTCCCTAAAGACCTAAAAAGAGCATGCTACAGGGACACTGCTACATCGATGTTCATAGCAGCACAATTCACAATAGCAAGACTGTGGAACCAACCTAGATGCCCTTCAATAGATGAATGGATAAAAAAAAAATGTGGCATTTATACACAACGGAGTATTACTCTGCATTAAAAAATGACAAAATCATAGAATTTACAGGGAAATGGATGGCATTAGAGCAGATTATGCTAAGTGAAGCTAGCCAATCCCTAAAAAACAAATGCCAAATGTCTTCTTTGATATAAGGAGAGTAACTAAGAACAGAGTAGGGTCGAAGAGCATGAGAAGATTAACATTAAACAGGGATGAGAGGTGGGAGGGAAAGGGAGAGAGAAGGGAAATTGCATGGAAATGGAAGGAGACCCTCAGAGTTATACAAAAGTACATACAAGAGGAAGTGAGGGGAAAGGGAAAAATAATACAAGGGGGACAAATGAATGTCAGTAGAGGGGGCAGAGAGAGAAGAGGGGAGGGGAGGGGAGGGGAGGGGGGATAGTAGAGGATAGGAAAGGCAGCAGAACACAACAGACACTAGTATGGCAATATGTAAATCAATGGATGTGTAACTGATGTGATTCTGCAATCTGTATATGGGGCAAAAATGGGAGCTCATAACCCACTTGAATCAAAGTGTGAAATATGATATATCAAGAACTATGTAATGTTTTGAACAGCCAACAATAAAAAATTAAAGAAAAAAAAAGATTATACTCATCTTCTGTGCCACAGACCTGAAGGACTTTCCATGATGCTGCAGCTGCCTCAGGGACCCTCTCTGGTCCTTTGGGTCTACCTCAATAGCCTTCAAAGAGACAACTGATAGATGAGGAATAAACAATTTTCTTATGATCTTTTAATATCTCCAAATGTGGAATTTCAGAGGTCATTTTTATCATTTAAACACACTGATTTTTTTTTAGATATTTATCATATCCAATCCCCTCATGTTTAAAGGGTGGGAGGAAAGGAGAGAGGTGTGTTGCCCAGGATTAGCCACACTAGTCAGGATTAGCTGATGCCACTGGAAACACAATTGGGATTGGATCATCAGGCTCCTCAAGTCCTAGTTGACCTCTATCACTACCAGACCCAAGTTTTAATTCATGGAGCCCTGCTAATTATAACTTTTACTTGTACTCTGAGTTCTCTGCAGTACTAATTTCTGGGCTGTGTTCAAGGCTGCTCTTGTGTACTGATGGTCTGGCAAAGATTACTGTCTATTTAACAATGCGGTTCATTTTGAATTTTAAATATGTTCTGACCACAGACAAAATATTCTTTGGAAGATTTTTAGGGGATTAAAAATGATAGTAAAAATTCAAAGTAAATAAACTTTGGAGTTAGAAAGTGTTCTTCAAAGAACATTATTTACCATTCATTTTTAGAGATTTCCTGACTGGTTGTCATTAGTACATGAAAAAAAT
Source organism: Marmota flaviventris (assembly GCF_047511675.1). Classification (NCBI taxonomy): domain Eukaryota; kingdom Metazoa; phylum Chordata; class Mammalia; order Rodentia; family Sciuridae; genus Marmota; species Marmota flaviventris. The sequence goes on along the minus strand of NC_092503.1, from coordinate 47,698,604 downwards.
GAAGGGGTTTTGTTAATTCTAGCTAAGTGAATAAAAATTAAATGCTATTTTTAAATGATTCTGAATTGGCATACAAATCAATAACTTGTTTTGGTGGTTACAATTCAAGAGTAGCTTCAGGAAGTTAAAGCTATATGATAATATATAAGAAATATGAAATCCATAATTTCTTGAAAATATGGAAAAGTGTTACAAGTGGAACTATTTCTCTGGAGAATGCAATATACAGTACCTAGAAACTGTCTCTCTGTAATGAACTCTATGCTCTATCAAATCATCCATTGTCCTACTAAAAAGAGATAATACACTGTTTCTATAGGTGGTGCCTTTTTTCTCCTATTAATGAAATGAATAGACTCCTTGAGGATGGATTGTGTAATATATAGAATTAATCGCAGAAAGTTATCTGTATATGAAATACTATGAATGTGAGGTTGAAAATATGAAAAAGAAAATCCACATGCTCTGCATTTTAAATTTCTGGTTGATTTATAAGCCTTTCAAAGCTCATGCTATAAAGCAATTCAAAATTTCTGAAGCCGTATGTGTTTCACTAATATTCACTCCTCAACTAGCCACTCTGTCACATTTTGCACATTATTCTTCATTTTTTCCGTCTATATTTTTTCTCGTCTAGCTTTTTCAGAAATGTTATTCCTATTTCTGTCACTTTGTCACCTTTTAGTCTGTCTTGCAAGAATGAAACATCAGCAGACAAATGAACCTAGAAAAAAAGAAGAAAAAAATAGGCCTGTTCAATTATAAAAAAGATCTCTAAATTTTTCTCAATCTATTTTTTCAGCTTTCTTTACTTTCTGTATGGAAATATAAAAAAGAACATGTTCTAGGTTTGAAGAGCCCTGACTGTCCTCCAGAGACAGTTTGGTCACATATCACCTCTGTGGTGTGAATCAGCTGAGACAGGAGTAGGCCACGCCTGGCCCAGCTTGGATGGCTAGGATGCCCAAATGCATGGGACATGCCCAGCTATGTTCACAGAGCAGGGCTGAACTATGGATTCATCTCACATAGAACTCAAATTCCCTACTCAAATATAGCCCTGACTCGATGTGCTTGGCCAAGCAGAACTTCCAAGGATAAATGGATTCTTAAAGGATTCCTTTCAAACTGATTTACCATAAATCACTCTGTCATTAGCAAAACAACATGATCACTTATACTAATAACATTTAGCAATCACTTATGGCTTTGAGAGCTTTGAAAAAAATATCAACTAAATAAATTATACATATAAAATTAAAGATATTGAAATTATAGACATGAATATTTGATGTTCAGGACTTTTTTTTTTCCTTTCTAAAGCATTTCCCATTTTCTAGGCGCTGAAGAGAGCCTCAGGAATTACTTCTCTATTCATTAAATTGTATTCAAAATAAAAGCAGCCTGATATTGCTGACCCACCCTCAATAGAGTATTTGTCCAGAGTTATTTTAAGTCATTGGGATAAATAAGTGAAAGTACCTAGTAAAAGAACACAATAAGTGAAAAATGCCTGGGTCTAGCAGACAATTGATTAATATTTATTGAAACTTATCTGATCAAATCTCTCACTAAGAATGCCTAAGCTTATCAGACTGGATTTTTCAACCACAGACCTCCATAAATAATCTGGCTTACAGAGTATATGGACCTTGTGGTGCCGACCAGGTAACAGAAGAATGTAGATTGCACTTTCAAATACAAAAGCTAAATTTACCTTCTAGGTTTTTTTCCCCCATAAGATTTTTCATGCCTTTGTCAAATTTTAACATAAAATCAACTAAAATAAGGAGACTATGTTGAAGCTCTTTGGGTATTTGGGGTCATAATGATGTCTGATATTTATCTCTCTTTCAGCATAATAATTAACTGTCATCCATGAAAGCTGAAAACTTCTTTATCTTACTTTGATTTAG